>NW_006289504.1:312250-341410 GCF_000327345.1 Myotis davidii | reverse complement strand
CCTCCACCTGGGCTGGAAACTCATCACTGAAAATCGGAGGGAATGTGAGGGGTTTTTGTTTGTTTGTTTTGTTCTTTATTCCTTTAAGAACGGAAGGGAGAGGGAGAGAGAGAGAGAGAAACATCAATAATGAGAGAGAATCAATGATTGGCTGCCTTCTGCGCACCCAACACTGGGGATCAGGCCCGCAACCCAGGCGCATGCCCTTGACCGGAATTGAACCCAGGACCCTTCCGACCGCAGGCCGACGCTCTATCCCCTGAGCCAAATCAGCCAGAGCGGAAATGTGAGTTTTTAACTCTGAAATCTTATTACCCCACTGCCCCCAAGCCCCCGCCCCTCAGACACAGAGACAAGAGACAAGAGCAGGAGTCTGCTGCAACGTGTTTATTATGTGCCAAAAAAAACGACACCACAGCTTACTCCACACATCTGTAGGAGAGTGCAGTCTTGCCTGCATATACTACAATGAGGTAGAGACTTCACACACAGCTTCACAAAACCCACAGAGTAGCTGGGATAGGCAACAATGCAAGGTCAGCTCAGCGGGGAGGGGGTGGGGGGGAAGGACACTGGTTCTTTGGCACACAGCTTCCCAAAGAGGGGCAAGTCGATTCTTTTTTTTTTTTAAAGAAAGAAAAAGTCAAGTTTTCAAATCCCGTAGCATTTCCCATCCACTGCAACGGTTGCTCCATACATTTCTCAAATCAAAGAAACAAGGAAGGGTACTTGTCCCCTCTGAGAGAAAGGGCTCCTGCGAGCCTTCTTCTGCCCCCACCAAAAAGCAGCCCTTTTTAGCTCAGTTACAAAAGAAAGAAGTCTGTGACTTTGTGATTAAAAACTTCTATCAACCCTCCCCCCCAAATAAGTGCAACTTAAGAAGGTGCAATAAACCGTTTAAACCTATATACAGCAGCTGCTCAAATACCTTTTACCCGGTCCAGTTTGCAATTCAAAAAAATTTTTTTTCTTGGTTGCAATTTTTTTTCCCATGAAGAGCAAAGTCTCCTTGTTGTTTACAGTAAAAAACACCAGCTGAACACTCAGTTTATGCCGTTCAGGTGGGGGTTAAATAAATGGAAAGGCACTGTATGGCAACTGCAAGAATGAAACCAACGAGACCTGCGCATCACCACCATCAGTATTGCAAGGAATGTAAAAAAAGCGCTTTTAATAAATAAACCTAGATGTAGGCATCGTGTCAATACCTTCTGGACACGTAATTCTTTTTTGCTTTTCTTCGGCAAAATGAGGAACTAAAATCTGGGAAAACTACAGAGTCGCTTGGAGGGTGAGCCAGAGGGTCCTTGCCCTGGCCCAGCCCCTGAAAACAAACCCGACAAAACTCATTGTGCATTAATTAGTGCAGAAACAAAGACAGACTCAGCGAGTGCAAAGGTGACTACAATCTTCCCTTGTCCTCGGGAAGCCGGCTCCCTGGTCGCCGGGTGCCCAGGTGGGGCAGGCCGCTGCCTGACCTGCCAGCCGCGGGCGCCGCGGTCCACCAGGCAAGGCGGGCTCCTCTAGCTGGAATCTCGGTTCTTCTGGTTCCGCATCAGGGGGCTGTGGTGGCGGAGGCCCTCCGTGCTGTGCCGCCAGTGCCAGCAGCTCCGGCAGAAGTACTTGAAGCACACCTGCGTGGAGAAAGGGAGACAGGGCGCTCCGGTGTCAGCCGCAGGCCCCGTGTGCGAGCCCGTGGGGCCTCCTGGGGCCTCCGTGGTGCTAGAAGAGAGGGTCTCGGGAACCTGGAACCCCTCACACAGGCCTAATCGACCCGGGAAACCTGCTGTGTTCCTGCAGGTGCCCTGACTTCATCCAACATTCAGGGCTCCCACTGTGTACAGCTTCCCTCACCCCTCACTGCGGCAGCAGCTCCTCAGGCCCCGTCTTCTCTCACCGCCTCGCTGCTAACCTGCAAGGACATCTGAAGACAGTGACTCCAGGTCCCAATGTAAAGGACATGCCTCCTTCTTCAGCCGAAGTGAGGGCAGGTGACAGTCCCTGGGGCCCTGTCCCGCCTCCTGCTCTGAACTGTATAACCTCTGACAAACCACTGACCTCTGAGCAATTACCTAAAAATGGAGGGTCCCCCAAAACCTTCGATGAGGCTGATCTGAGAGATGCCCGTCCTCAGATCCAAGGTACTGCACACCCTCACCTGGGAGCGTCGCTTTAACCATGGTCAAACAGGGGCTCCCAGCCTGAGCGACCACTGCAAACACTAGTGGACGCACCGCCAGGCCCCAAGCTCCCGTCACCCATCACAGACCAGCTGCAGGGGCACCACTGGGACACTTGGCAGAAACAGGGAGTCTCGGGCCCCACCCCAAACCCGCCGAGTCACGATCTGCATTTAAACAAGGTCCTCAAGTGATGTGCACACACATTCAAGTGTGAGAAGCATTTTTGCTGAAAAACACGCCCAGATGTGCACACGGCCACCCAGAAACAGTCAACAAGAAGCTGCCGTGCTGTGCTCTCTGCCTGTGTCTGACAACTGGGGGTACAAACCAGGTATAAACATCGAAAACACTCCAGGGGTCCCTGAGCGGGGAAACAGCAGCCTCGAAGTCCTAAGAATTGTAACAACACGGCCTGGCTCACAGGTCCTGCTGACCAGGCCCACCCAGGTTCCTGTCACCCTCAGAACCCACCCATGATCAGCAGCAGCCCACATGTCTGCCCACATCGTGTAAATGGAGAAGGCCCGAGCGTCAAGACTCAACTCGAGAGCTTTCCCAAGAGCTGTGGGTCAGACCATCCCAGTGTGCCGCTGGTCTGACCACCAGCGCCTCCTCTGCTCAACCACAAGGTACCCAACACTCTGTGTGACGAACCTGGTGTAACCATTTTCAATTAAGGGGGACTTCCTAGGCACCTCCAGGGCCCAGGGGACTCACCTGATCTCGACAGAAGAAAGGGCCAGGCTGAGAACTGCAGATATGACACAGAGAATCTTCTAGGTAGGGATCGATCTGAACCTGCAGGAAGCGAGATAGGAGAAGGAAGTGGCTCTAGGGCCAGGCAGCCAGTGGCTGGGAGGGAGGGTGCACAATGGGGCTCTCCGCCTGAATGCAGGGCTCTTCCTGGGTTAAAGGGGCGGAGAGTGTGGAGACCCCAGGGGACAGATGAGCTCACCATGCAGGACCAGGCTGGCAGCCTCTGCAGTGTGGGCGACCACACACATTCCTGCCTGGCCCCCAGCTCACTGCACCCCCAGTCTCCACCAGGGAAGCGTTCAGAGGACACAGATCAGGAGAAGGCAGTCGGCTCCGGCAATGCCCAGCCAGGGAAGGCGCCCCGCAGGCTGAGAAGGCTCAACAGCCATGGCCCCTCTCCTGAGTCACCACAACCAGGCTCCCCCCAGACCTGAACCCAGAGTCCCTAGGGCACACCCAGCACAGGGACCGCTCCGCCTCAGCTGCCCTGGTGGTAACCTGCCCAGAGGAAGGGACAGACCAGCCCCTCACCTTCTTGGTGAACTTGGTGGTTTTGATCTCCACAAAAGCAGCGCTGACTGCTTTCAGGTAACTGCGTTGATTATTGAAGGTCACGCGCCCAGACCCTGTTGTAGAAACAGCAGAACAAATTCACCTTCTAACGGGTGGGGATGCCCAGCCCTCAGGCTGTATGGGCCAGGGAAAGCATTTGGTCTGGCCCTGCCAAGGCACTGGGTGAGTTAATAAAGTGTTTGACCAAATAGAGCAGGCCAATTTTTAAGTTGATAATTTTGTATGGCCGAAGAATGACATTCTAGCCAAATTCTCCCACATGTCACTTTTCAACACTTGTCAGCACTCAGGAAATCCTGTGTCTAGACCAGTGATGTCCAATAGAAATGTACTGTGAGCAACTCGTATTAAGTTTTCTAGTAGCCACGTCTAAGTGTGTGTGTGGGGGGTGGGGTGGGGGGGGGTTGTTGGTGGTGGAATTAACTTTAATATGTTTTATTTAACCCAACATATACAAAACCTTATCATTTTAACCTGTGGCACTAGCCACATTTGCAGCAGCCCAGCAGCCACATTCAGTGGGTGGCTACCAACTCAGACGGCTGGTTACAGAGCACATAGGCACCAGCCCCAAAGGAACAGGGAAGGCTTGCTAACGGGCATGGGCGGGGGGGGAGCCCTCTGGTGCAGGCAGGGGCAGAGGGAAGACTACAGGGCTCAGAATGGAAGCCAGGATTCAGCTAGAGCCTCTCTCTGAAGGTGGGCCCAGCAGCCACACCCTCGTCCGAGGTCCTGGAGACCAGGCAGGGAGCCGGGAGAGCCTGGTCCTGCCAAGGGCCGCCCCGCCCCCGCACCTCGGAAGGCCGCTCTGTCTGAGGTGCAGCACCAATGCACGCGGCTCCATGTGAGGGGAGTGGGTCAGCCACATCCCGATCATTAAGTTCAAGGCTCCACCTCCAACCGGCCCAAGATTCCTGTGCGGCGTCTGGAAGTGACCTCCCTGCTCAGAGGGGCTGACCAGAACCCAGCAGCTGGGCCCAGACTGCCCTGTGCTGGGGATCACCTAGTTCTCCCTCAGCCTGACTGGGCTCTGCCCCTGCACAGGACACTTAATAAAGGAAGCCAGGCAAGTTCAGGCAAGTACTGGCCTCTTCGTGAACTATATGACCTGTTGTCTGTCCCAGACGGTTTGGCTCTGAGCTTCCCACCGGAGTTCCTGTCCCATTTTCACCTCCTAGATCCCTGCCTGTGTGTTCCCCCTTTCACGGGAGGAGGGGGAGGGTAGGCGCAGAGGGTGGCTTAGCTAGAAAAAGACGCTCAGCTGCTGGGATGCGCCACCTGCAGCCCTGGGCCAGGCCTGCCTCTCGCTCCCACGGGGAAGTATCACGCTCTTGGGCTACCTCCCAGGGCCACACGCTGCCCCACACAGAAGGGGGACGCTCACCAATGGGATACTTGTGCTTATCTGTGTCAATCCCAGCATACACCACTCCTCCAAACAGGTCGTTCAGGATGGCCGCCAGGGCCTCGGCATTGAGCATCCCGTGCAGGGCGCCCACAAACACCGTCCTGCTGGGGTCCAGTCTCTGAGATGGGTTCCGCACAAAGTTGCTGTCAGCCAAGACCCAGGGGATCACTTGTACCTGGAAAAGCACGCAAAGGTGTTCACGCTGGCAGGGAGCCAGGCCGGCTCTGGCTGGGAGAGGCGCAGCTCCTGGCCTCGCTGGAGCCGGGTGAGGCCCGGGCGGCGGGCGAGAGGTGCTGTCCCCGGCACACAGGCCTGCCCCAGCCCAACCAGAGTTGACTTTCACCGAGTCCATGTGTCCAAGTGGTGACAGCAAGTGGCCCAAATGCAGTCACTCATCCTGGGGAGCAAGCAAAGCAGAACCAAACCGTCACCTGTGTGGTTCCAACGAAGGGCCGTGGACACTGAGGTACAGAGAGCACAGGCCAGAGCCCCAGGAGCAGAAAGACTCCACAGGGAAACTTAAGGGCAGGAGCTGGGGGCAGAGGCTGGGCGCTTAGGGTACTGGTAGGCGGTGGTCACTGGCCCGGGTGCCAGCGCCGTGGGGGCGACAGAGGCGGGCAGTGGTCACTCACGGAGGCTCACAGAGCAGACCAGCACCAGGGCAGGAGCTGACCACGTCTCTGCCTCGGACAAAACCTGGCAGAGCAGGCAGAGACCCACAGTGAAGTGCAGGCTGTAGTGTTCGGGAAGATTAATGTGTAAAGATCTAAAAGACTGTCTCAAAGCAGGAAGAGATGAGGTGGAAACCAGCAAAAGGCAGACGCGAAGGAGGGTCAGAGGAAGGAGAGGCAGACCTGCAGGGGCCAGGGCACGGGCACGGGCACGGGCAGCCAAGCCCAGAAGACCCGCCGGCAGAGCCCCGGCCTGGGCGTGTGGGACAACAGGAGGAACCTGGCCGGGGTCCAGGCCCAGAGGACCCTGGGAAGAGAGGGCCTGGCAGAAGTTACCCAGAGCCAATTTCACTGGGAGATGCAAAGGCCCACTTTGCTTTGTCCACTCCCACGGGAGGTGCCACCACCTTGGTCCACATGCCACGGGCCACCAGGCTCTCCAAGCTTTTTGTTACACTAAACAGAACCGTTGGGGATCACAGGTCATTCCCAAAGAGGGGCCCCAGGGGAGGCGGGCCAAGCAGGCAGGAGCCCGGAGAGGTGTCTGAAGGTAAGAGCAGAGCCACAGGTGAAGCACGTGTCTGATCCGGAAAGAAGAGAGAAGGGAGTCAGATGCTGACCACGCAGTGGTGGGAAGGGACCTGCAGGAAGTAGAAGAGGCCAAGCAACAGGGCAGCCTACGGTCAGCACACCAGACACTGCAGGGCAGTCACTGCAGGGCAGTGAGGGAAGAGGGACAGGACGGAGTCAGCAGGGCACGGAGGGGGCTGAGGGGCCGGGGAAAGCAGGACAGGCAGAGGAGCATGCTGACCAGTCCTAGGGTGCAGCAAGGGGTCACTGCATGGGCCCCAGTAAAGAGAACGGAGAGGAGGGGGAGCTCTGGGTCACTGGGGGCAGCCAGAGGATGGGCCTGCCCTGTGACTAAGACAAAATGTGAAATGACACCAGGAAACAGCTATAAAACAAAGAGCCAGCTTCGTGGCATGCCTTGTTTTTAGAATATATCTATATCTATATCTATCTTTCTATCTAATCTTTTTATTGACTTCATAGAGGAAGGGAGAGGGAGAGATAGAAACATCATGATGAGACTCTTTGATCGGCTGCCTCCTGCACGCCCCCTACTGGAGATGGAGCTGGCAACCGGGGCATGTACGCTGACCAGAATCGAACCTGGGATCCTTCAGTCCACAGGCCGACGCTCTATTCACTGAGCCAAACCAGGAAGGGCATGTGCCTTAATTTAATTCTGAGGCGACCACCTCAATAAAACAGACATTTCCCCACTTACCCTACAGATTTTACTTCTAGAGCAGTTTTAGGTTCACAGCAAAACTAAGCTAAGGTTCAGAGTTCCCTCATACGCCTGCCCCCTCAGCTCAGCCCCGGCATCAACATCTGCACCCCAGGTGCACTTGGTGGTCAGGGAACCTCTGTGGCCACGTCACTGTCACCCCAAGCCAGAGCTCACATCAGGGCTCACCGTTAGGGGTGTTGTATGTTACGGGTGTGACACCGTAAGGGGCAGGGTGAAAACAGCACCTGCCTCCTTTCCGCAGGGAGGGACCTCATTCCGGGGGCGGTGCTAGTATAAGGACATGTGTTAACCTTTATAGGATCACAGAGGAGTGTTCACTGCCCTGAAGACCCCCTGTGCCACCTGTTCATCGTCCCCTCCCAGGACCCTGGCAACTGCCTCTCCTCACGAACACAGGCACTCCGATCCCCCATCTGACAGAGGAGCAAACCATGTTTCAGAGACACTACACATCTAGTCCACAGGGACTTGAATGGAACCAGAATCTAAAACAGCAGCACTGGACCCTTTACGAGATGTGAGGTCGTGATGGGCCCTCGTGACCTAAAGGGCGTGGTGAGCTCAGGAACCCATGCTGTTTTCAAAACCTGTTTCTCAAACACCATCCACTCCTAGAACCAGGCGGCAGCTTGGCTGAACGGGAGCTTCCTGAGCTCCCCCCACACCGACGCCGTGAGTCTGAGAAGGGCCCGAACACGCACTGAGGTCCAGGCGGGGAATCTGGGCTTGAGACCCCAGAGGCAAAGGGCACGCGGCCGATAGGGAGTGAGGAGAGAGAGCACCCGCAGGGGAACCACACGACTAGCGAAGGGCGGGAGGGAAGCAGGGATCCCGGGAGTGTGGGCTGCAGACTTACCCACCCCAGGTCAGAGGTGGCTGGGAGTCAGTGTGACCTCCATGGGCAGGAGACACACATACCACGAGGACCCAAAGGTTGCTTTTATTTTTTTATGGAATTGAGAGTATTTTGCTGTATTTGCTGTGAGGCAGGAGGAGCTTCTTGCCTCAGGAGGACACCTGCCTGCAGCCTGCGTGTCCTCCCACCCAAAGACACTGGCCTCTTCGGAGAGGACGTGGTGCTCACTCACCTCCTTGCAGCGCATCCTTCGGCTGGACATCTTGAAGTAGTATTCGCTCAGGCCGTCGGGGCTCAGCGGGTCATGCGAGCAAGCCTGCAGCAAGGCCCGGACAGACTTTTCCAGTTCGAAGACCAGATACACATACCCTGTTCCCAACGAAAGAAGCGGCATCAGCACCCCTCGGCCCCTCCTCAGCCTTCGTTCTGCAGCTCTCGGTTCCAGGAGAGGCAGCCTCGTGCGTACGACACAAGCGTGTCCTGCTCCTGGGGAGTCTTGTTGAAGGGAGCCCTGCTCTGCCTACCTGAGCAGGGGGAGGTTGGCGAGGCAGGACGGGGCCTGTCATACCACACAGCCCTTCACCCGACCGGAGCACGTGTTCCTGGCCGGGGGAGGGTGGGGGAGCGGAGGCAGGTCTGCAGCCTACCTGCAGGGTGGGGGTGCTGCTCTAAAAGCCTAGTTACCACTGGTCCTGTCCCCCCCGGGACACTGCCAGTGGAGACGGGCAGGGTGAAAATAGCACCTGCCTCCATTCTGCAGGGAAGGGATCTCATTTCAGACCAGTGAGGGATCGAGGCTTGGTCCTCCTTCCTGCCGACTCCAAAGGGAGCTCAGAAGGAGGTCAGCAACAATGTAACTAGGCAGGGGGCAGACAAAGGGGGCCCTGCGAATGCCTTGTTCTGAGGGAAGCGGCTGGGTCCAGGTGGGGGAGGGCACAGGAAGTGTCACACGGGGGTTGCAGCGGCAGCTCCCACTGCAGGTCAGTTTGGACAGACGGACCGTTAGCCAGAAGAACAGAGGGGTGGTGCTAGGTGGGGAGCAGTGCTGACAGCGGAAAGCTGTGCTCCAGGTGCCTACACCATGGTACCAGCATGCAGCGGTGACATCCCAGCATCCCTCAGTGCAATTATGTGCTAGGGAGGAAAAAAAAAGCTCCTACCATGTCTTTATTACCTTTAGGCATATTACCTTTGGGAGGACACCGGGGGTGCTTGCCATCCTTACCGGGCCACTCCACACTCAGGGAGCCAAAAACACGGAAGGTGTTAACCAATCCAGCTGCGAAGAGATGGACGAGAGGGGGTGCTGAGGCACACCCTTCCCAGGAGGCCCAGCTCTCCCAGGCTCATCCCCCCACAAACAACATCTGAGAGGACTGTGGTCTCGGGGGCAGGTGCAAGCACCGACAAGAGCACGATGGGAGTCGGGGAAGCGCCCCTCCCAGGCTCCTGGAGCACCCTGAGATCAGAGGTCAGCCCGGCCTCCAGCCCGGCGTCATGCTCCTGAAGCAGGAGGCCTGGAGGCCGCTCACCTTCCGTAATATCCCATGGAACACCTCCGAGGAACACTTTGCAGGAGTAGACAGGGTTCTTGTAGTTCCGGGGAGGAAGCTGGCCACTCCAGGTACAGGTCGCTTCATTCACAGCTTTGGGGGCAGAGACAGGGAAACGGGTCAGAGAACCACCGCCCTCCCCTGGGGTGAAGGTGTCCAGGAAGAACAGGACGGCCCGGCGCAGCCAGGCTGCTAGGAGAACGCCCCGGCTATTCCACAAGGCGGGAAACCTTACACCTCACCACGCCGTCAGCCCATCCCGTCAACCCAGCCCTCATCACCAATTCTGTCTCCACGAAAACGGAGATCTGTAGGTAAAAATGCTCACAACCCAAGCTGTTTCCAAACACGTAACTGGTAACTAACCACAAAGCCGTTTTGTCTAGTCATTGCTTCCAATGCTAATAAAATAAAATTACTTGAACGTAAATAGAACGATTTTGTGCACGAGATCCCAAAGGCTGACTGCTCCACATGGGCCTTATCCCCACATGTTCACACAAGAAACAGTTGCCTCTACTTTCGCTGCCTTCACTCTGAACTCACCCATCACGGAAGTTAGGACCCTGCCAATAAAGTGCCCTCACCAGCAGCCCAACAAGACCAGAGTCCCACCCCCCACAGCTATGTGTGCGATGCCCCAACAAACATGGGGCCTTCCTTAGATAATGGACCCCCCCCACCCCGCCCAGCGTGCAATGTATGCCAATGACAAGCCTGTCCCAACCTGCTGTGATGTGTCTAACTCCGACTCAAAACTCCCTGACTGCTCTTCTGTTCGGCCCTACAGTTTCTAACGGTTCTCAACCTGTAGGTCGCAACCCCTTTGGCGGTCGAACGACCCTTTCACAGGGGTCGCCTAAGACCATCCTGCATATCAGATATTTACATGACGATTCATCACAGTAGCAACATGACAGTGATGAAGTAGCCACGAAAATAATTTTATGGTTGGGTCACAACATGAGGAACTGTATTTAAAGGGCCAGAAGGTTGAGGCTCTGTTCTTGGTGACCAATTCGGCCTTCTAGCAGTCTTTAATCCTGTCCCCATTCGGTCTGTGCTGCTCCAGATCCGGGAGTGACCTCGTGGGTATGGCCAGGCCTTGCCCACTGCACTCCCTGCTGTAGCACCGGGACAGGGAGCCAAGGAAACCAAGCCTCATGTTCACTCAGGCGATGACATGACATGAAGCCATTCCCTACAAGGCCCAACGTGCCAGCAAGAAACTGTCAACTATCAGCAATGTTTTGTGAACAATAACGGAACTCGATATAACATTCCTTCGCAGGGAGAGTGGCACTGGAAAAAGTGCAAAGATGGGCGGCCAAGACCACGAAGTGGACAGGGCAGGGGCACCATCAGAGGAGAATGAGATCAGGTCCAGCTCTGTGAGCAGAAAGTCAGACATACTGATGCCTCTGGAAACACCGGGAAGGGAGACACTGAACACCGGCCGTCATCGGCTCAGCACCTCCGAACCGCGGTCAGTGGGCACCTGACGACGCCTCAGTAAACACTGACTGACTCATTTACTTCCGGGTACGGGTGGAAGATGACAAACAGATGCAGTGTGTATTTCAGCTCAGGTCAATGACGGAGCCCGAGGTCTGTGGGAGACCAGGACACCCGGGGACAGCCCTTACCTTAGAGGCTGCCCACCCGTGTCCCCGAGTTCACCCGTCAGACAGCCTCGGGGAAGAAGCTCCTGCCTGAGTTAGGAAGGTGAAGGGAGACAAGGCTCAGAGCATCCCGCCAGGGTTTCCATGGGAGAATAAATGGACGGACGGCTGCGCATGGCCAGCCTCCAGGGGAAACAGGTGGGAGGGATCCAACGCTCACCACCGCCCTGCACACAGGCCACTACGCCTTCCTGCCTGCCAGCCCAGAAAAGCCCGACTGTCCCATCAGCACTCACTCCAGAGGACAGACCGCGCTGCAGATCCGGGCCTCTTCTGTCAGGTCCCGTCGGCCCGGCCTGTGCACCCGCACTCACCTGCAGCCTGCCGGTGCAGCCTGGCCTCCCTCTCGATGCTGAAGGGGTCTTTGGGGGCTTCCAGGAGGTCCCAGGAGGGCCACACGGACGCTCCTGGCCATCTCTTCGATGCACTGGTTGGGGAAGGAGTGACGGCGGCGGCGGCAGCAGCAGCGGCAAGAGCAGCTTGCTCTTGGTCCATCCGGGACCCAACCCCCATCTTTAAGGAATCTCGGGGGCCACCCCCTGTCAGGGACAGGAAGGGCAGAGGGGGGGAGATGCGCAGGCTGGACTGAAGGAGGAAAAGGGAGAAGGTTTTCAGAGGGCGGGCTGGTGGAAAGAGCAACAACTGCACTGCAGACATTATGAAAAACACCATTAAGCACTGGCTCTGCTTTCTTCCAGACTCCCTCCCTAAGCATCTTTAAGATTAGTTGTCCTACCCGAATTTAAACAAATTCTTTTGTCCCCAAGTCAACATTTTTTTTTCCATTTTGCCAGACAGTCTTTGTAAGCATTTTTAATTAATTTACGATATTCTATTTAGGGACCAAGCTACATTTCCCTGACCTATTGCCCCACTGATGAGCACTCAGATACTCTCGGTCTCTAAATAAGTACTTTAAGATGTAGCTTCATATCTTGTGTTTTCTTTGGTCAGATTCCTAGGTCTAGAGTCAAAATGCTTTCTCTTGCGGGGGTGAGGGGGGAGGTTCTATCAGAAATACGTAAGAACACGGGGTTTATGCTAAGCTTGTGCCAAAGCTTTAAATTCTACTGGTTTCAGTGGGTAAAATAACATCACATTATCATAAAAACAAACTAAAATAATCACTCAACAGAATATGTCCTAAAAGTTCAAATACTGCCTCTATTCCCTCCTCTGTGAGGGGTGAGGTATCTGGGGACGTTCTTTTTTTGTGTGTTTTTATTCATTTTTGGATAGAGGAAGGGAGAGGGAAAGACAGATAGAACCATTGATGAGAAAGAATCATCAATGACAGACCACCTCCTGCACGTCCCTTACTGGGGATTGAGCCCGAAACCCGGGCATGTGCCCTGACCAGGAATTGAATCGTGACCTGGTTCATGGCTCGACGCTCAACCACTGAGCCACACGGGCCAGGCCTGAGGAAATTCTTTCAACAAAACTCAAAAGATTAAAGCTTTATGAGGTAAATTTCCAAGACTGAGACCCCCTCTGAAGGCCATAACCAGAAGCACCTCATCTCACCCCATTTACAGGAGGAAACTACGGCCCAGGGTAGCAGAGCCCACTGTTGGGACCCCTCTGGGAGTAGCCTGAGCCGGGCCAGGGGAACAGGGGCGCCAGCTCATGCTCTAGGGGAGCGGACAGGAGACCAGGTGGGTGCTCATGGCTGGGCTATGAATGGGAACTGTATCCACAACCAGGGTGGCCAGGCCTGGGTGTGGAGGGAAGAGGTAGGAAGCCAGCCTTCCATTCATCGACCAGCCAGTGTAGGGACCGGAACAAAGGCCAGGATGAGGCGGCGGCTAAGGCTGCCTGGCATTGTGCTCCTCACCTAACCCACCGCCAGCTCCGCGCAGCCTGGGCGCCCCCGCCACACGGCTGCAGGTGAGGAGCCTGGGTGCCACATTAACACTGGGCAGCACTTCATAGGTGCACAGTGGCCTCAGACAGAGAGCCAACCTGGGTCAGGAAAGGCTTTAGGAGTCAGGGGCAGTCAGGTCTAGGTGAGAACCCTGGCCCCACCAATGAAGGCGCACCCAGGTGGTGCTGCGGGTCTGGCTCCAGACCACCGCAAGAAAGCGAGTCATCACCTCTTTGGCTGGTGGAGGGTCTTGCCTTCGTTCATAAACAATTGCAACACCTCGTAGGGCAGTAAAACGGAGCATGCCCATAATTTTAAAAATCATCACTAAAGAGTTCTGAGATATCATACATAAAGGCACATAAACGATACTGTGTTTAGGCTAAAGAACACCCCGTGTAGGCCAGGAAACGGAACTCGGCTAGGACTCCCATGTTTGCCTGTGAAGTAACTGTGACCCAACGGCTCCTGGAGAAACTCATAAGAAGTGTCCCGGGCTCAGGTCCTGAAATGCATCGCCCAATGGGTGTACAAGGCATCCTCTATTCTGTCGAGGACGAAAAGCTCTGTATGTGCCCACGATGGCCTCCACACCTTCCAGCATCCTAGTGGGCACGTACCCCTGTCAAGCATGCTGGCCCTCCCACCCGGCTCCCCGATAAGCGACATACAATCAAGTCTGAGAGATGATCTGATCCGGAGCTGAAGCCACTGGTGTCTGAGTCCGAGGGGCTGCTGGAGCGGGAGTCCAGGAGGGGCCGCGTGTCCAGGCGGGAACCTCTGACTGAGGGTGCTGAGAACTTGTCCACGTCAGATCCAAGAGGGTCCAGCGGCAGGAAGCTCAAGGGGGGCTTCCCCAGGACATTGCCCAGTGGGTTGTGGAGCATGCTCAGTACTAGGAGGAAAAATAAAGGAAGTCCTGTAACTTCTTAGTTTTCTTCCCAGCCAACAGCCCTCCATTCTTCTCCCACAGCCACGCAACAGGACACGCTGAGGCACAACCACTGAAAGCACAACGGAACCACAGTTCGCACGCGACGAGCAGACACACATCCAGTGCCGACACTGGCCACCCAGGGCCTGTGAGAGGCAGTTACAGGACAGCTTGTGAAGCCTGGAGGTCCTGCTGTCATAGAAGCAACAAAATTCCAGCTCTTGCCTGACCGATAAGGCTCAAAGGTTGAGTGTCGACCTATAAACTAGGTGGTCACGGTTCAATTCCGGTCAGGACACATGCCCGGGTTGCAGGTTCGATCCCCAGTAGGGGGCCTGCAGGAGGCAGCCAATTGATGATTCTCTCTCATCATTGATGTTTCTGTCTCCCTCTCCCTTCCTCACTGAAATCAGTAAAAATATATTTTAAAAAAACTAACAGCAACAAAGCTCCAGCAATCTGACACCTAGGCTTAGGGGTCAGTGCCAGCGTTCGGGGAACTCTGTACCACTGGGGACCCGGGTCATAGCTGCTATTTTTTTAAAATATATTTTTGTTGATTTCAGAGAGGAAGGTTAGAGAGGTAGGGAGAGGGATAGAGAAATAAAAACATCAATGATGAGAGAGAATCAATGATTGGCTGCTACCTGCACACCCCACACCAGGGATAGAGCTCACAGCCTGGGCATGTGCCCTGACCAGGAATGAAATGTGACCTGGTTGATAGGTCAATGCTCAACCACTGAGCCACGCTGGCTGGGCCACACCTGCTATTAGTGTCTGGGTGCACACGCCCACGTTGCCACAGGAGACCCCTTCAGCGCATACCATGCTCCTCCCTACTGCCTGGCGACCTGCTCACGAGAACCCCACCCCAACACCACGCAGCTGGAGTAGAGGACTCGGGCCACACCCCGAGGCCTAGGACAGCATGAGCAGGCCTCTTCTCCGAGAGCTCCTGAGCAAGCGGCTAGCACATGCGGGCTCTCTGCGCTGCACCCCGAATGTCAGTCGTTTGGGATGGACGCAGAATGACGTCTGGTCAAGCCCACTCTGGCTGAGGCACACCTGGGTGCAGCCCTAGGTCCGCCCTCCTCCATGTGGCCGTGTGCTCTAGGAGGCTCTGTACGTCTCCACCTCGTCATGCATCTTGGGAGGAATGCCAACCCCTTCATGACACTGTCAGGAAAAGTGTTCAGGACACAGGCAATGTTTATGCGTGAAATGTCAAGAGAGCGATGCAGAGCCCAGAGTCCTCAAGGGAAGCCCAGCACAGAGCAGCTGCAGGACAACTCCCAGCAGCAGCCCAAAGGGCTTGGGCATGGTCAGTATGGGCCACAGCTCTGCATTCACCCCAGGTTTAAAAGAGTGTGTTTGGCCCAGCCAGTGTGGCTCAGCTGTTGAGCACTGACCCATGAACCAAGAGGTTGCCGGTTCAATTCCCAGTCAGGGCACATGCCTGGGTTGGGGGCTCGATCCCCAGAAGGGGGTAGGCAAGAGGCAAACGATCGATAATGTTTCTCTATCACTGATGTTTCTATCTCTCTATCCCTCCCCTTTCTCTCTCTCTAAAAATCAATAAAAACATTTTTAAAAAATAAAAGAGTGTGTTTGAAAGAATCCAAAAGCACAGGGGTGCCACTGCAGACCACTTCCCTCATGCATCAATCTGTGTTCACTACGGTGTTGGTACATCTGTGCTACCAGGCACAATTCCGACTAACCTGCAATTTTTTTTTTTTTGCAATGTCCACAAAGAAATCTTGAGGCCTTGTCAGATTCCTGTGTGAAAGCTAGGAATGATCTCTACCACATCCTCCCATCTGATAAGCCTGTCTAAACAGAAAAAGGCAGGACAGACCCCGCTAGCCACCAATGAACTTTATGCCTGAAGTGCTCACAGTCCATGACCAGTCAGTCACCTGCTCCCTCTGGACCAGGTTCAGTCACACGCCTACCGTTTGCTGCTCACCCAGAACGTGCCAGACACCAGAACCCGACTCCAGGCTGTAACTTTTGGAACACACCTCCACTAGCAACTTTTAAAAAAATGTCCAGAACTTTACATCTCGTCTTCATGTTCCTGACACCTCTCTTTTGTTGAAATTCCTTTACGACCATCAACTACAGACAAGCTATCTCACCTACCAGAGGTCAGTGCCCTGGGACCTACATCATCCGGGTCTGAAGCCTTTTCCAGGGCCTGGCCGCTGCAGGAACCTATTAATGCATCCCGGGCCCCACTCCGACCTCCTGGATCTGAACCTGCATCTTAACAGGATCCCCTGGAGGTTTGTGTGCACATTAAAGCTGAGAAGCACTGATCTAGAAAAACCCACGGCGTGCTACTCCGAAGTTCTCGTCAGTTCCCTTCGCCACACCCAAAAACCTTTCGCACTGAATTCTTCCCCTTGACTCAAGACTGCAGGTTATTTAAATACGGCTCTCACAGCTCAATGCCCACTAATGCCCGAGAGAGAAGAGAAACCAATGTGGCTGCGTGGGACATTTCCCCAGGAGTGTGATCTCTGGAAACAGGGTTTGGGAGAGAAGAGAGGGAGACGTAGTCACCCAGGAATAAGTAAAGAATGTAAGAAAGAGTGGCATAAACCGTGATAATGATTTCAGAAAGTGATGGCCAGAACAAGCTGAACTTTGTAAAATACATTCAAGGCAAGCAAAGAAGTTAGTAAGCTCACAGGGAGCAAAAACCAAGGGAGCAAGAAAGTCACTAATCGTACGAGATGCCAATCAAAACAACAATGAGGTACCATCTCACACCTGTCAGAATGGCTGTCATCAACAAATCAACAAACGACAAGTGCTGGGAGGATGTGGAGAAAAAGGAACCCTTTTGCACTGCTGGTGGGAATGCAGACCAGTACAGCCACTGTGGAGAACAGTATGGAGTTTCCTCAAAAAATTAAAAATGAAACTCCCATTTGACTCAGTGATCCCACTTCTAGGAATATATCCCAAGAAAACAGAAACACCAATCAGAAAGGATATATGCATCCCTATGTTCATCATAGTGCAATGTACAATAGCTCAGATTTGGCAATAGCCCAAGTGCCCATCAGCAGATGAATGGATGAAAAAGCTGTGGCACATCTACACAATGGAATACTACGCGGCAGTACGAAAGGAGGAACTCCCACCATTGGCAACAGCATGGAGCAATCTGGAGAGTATCATGCTAAGTGAAATAAGTGTTTGAAAGAATCCAAAAGCAGCTCCCTCAGCACCTGGGAGACAGGTGGCAGCCCCACCCCCTAATGCCACCACTCACCGTTTGTGGGGACATTGGGCCCCCACTCACACCTGCCTTGGCCTGGCACTGCCTGCTCACCTGTTCCACCATCCCACCGTGGTCCTGCTCTTATCAGCGGCCATTGGGGCGGGCAGCCCCTCCACTACCGCCTGCTGCAAGCACCGCGTCACCAACCCCCTCACCTGCTTCACTATCCCATCTGTGGGGCGATCGATCAGGGCCAGGCCCCCACCCCGCTCCCTCAGCACCTGGGAGACAGGTGGCAGCCCCACCCCCTAATGCCACCACTCACCGTTTGTGGGGACATTGGGCCCCCACTCACACCTGCCTTGGCCTGGCACTGCCTGCTCACCTGTTCCACCATCCCACCGTGGTCCTGCTCTTATCAGCGGCCATTGGGGCGGGCAGCCCCTCCACTACCGCCTGCTGCAAGCACCGCGTCACCAACTCCCACCATGTTCCATGCCACCCCCTGGTGGTCAGCATATGTCATAGCGAGCGAACTCCCGGTCGAATGACCACCAGAGGGGACAATTTGCATATTAGGCTTTTATTATATAGGAGGATACGCATAGCCCATGGACACAGAGAATAGTGTGGTGAAGGCTGGGGAGGGGCCAGTGCATGGTGGAGGAGGGCAATGGAAAAATACACACACACACACACACAAAAGAGACATCTGTAATACTTTCAACAATAAAGATTTTTAAGAAAACATCAACAAACCAAGGGAGCAAAAACCGAAGGAGCTAGGGGCAGACACCTGTACAGAAAAAAGCGCTGTGAAGGGCACTGCTGGGCCACCAGACAAAATGGGTTACAAACAGCCGTTTAATGAGGGTATTGTATCAATTTCACATTGACTGCAGGTGACAACTGTTTTGTTATGTTCTGAATGGTTCAGAACTTACACATACAGACACAGAGATAGAGAGAACGGGCGAGGGTACAGCAGAGGCAAACGTTAGCCTGGGAGGCTGGAGGGAGGGAAACACCAGCATCCCCCGCATTCCTTTTGTTTCATATCCGTCACTTCTGTAAATTTGAAATTATTTCCAAACAAAGTTTTTTTAAATGACAGGAAGGAAAACTAGTCGATTCCCATCCCTCTTTACCTTTTCAGAGGCAACTGATCTAACCAGAGCGTGAGTGAGAGGGACTAGAATCCCCTCTACCTAGAAGAAGAAATACTCTCCTTTTAAAAAAACCTTTTTTAAAAAAATATATTTTATTGATTTTTTACAGAGAGGAAGGGAGAGAGATAGAGAGTTAGAAACATCGATGAGAGACATCGACCAGCTGCCTCCTGCACATCTCCCACCGGGGGTGTGCCCACAACCCAGGTACATGCCCTTGACCGGAATCAAACCTGGGACCTTTCAGTCTGCAGGCTGATGCTCTATCTACTGAGCCAAACCAATTTCGGCTTAAAAAAACCTCTTAAATGCGTTTGCACAGAAACCTGCAGGCACATGGGATGAAGTTCTGCCTTCTGGACCAAGCACACCGACAGCAGCCCCCACCCACCACTGGGGCAAACGCAGGGAAGGGTGTGTGCTGGGTGTCCCGAGAGGGACTGTCCAGTGCCTTAACGGGGACACACCCTTTCAATCCGGGTGACCCAGTTTACGGACACAATGCTGACTTAGATGCAACTCAGCCCATCACCCAGACAGACAGAATTACTTGCCACCTCAAATTTGTGACAGTACTTACTTCAAAGAGGACTAGATACTATTTATAGATCCGGGCTGCAGAGTCACCTCCCTGGCCTAATCCTCCCCAGAGTCTGCTGGGATCCTCACCGTCTACGGCCAAGTGCAGCAGGGAGAGCCCCACTGAACACTCTACCCCACACAGGGAAACGGGAAAGGGCTTGGGCTGATAGCCCAAAAAGGGGCAATGCCACTTGGCAAAGATATAAGATTGGGGTGCCCCAGAATTAGCACCCCTGGTTCCTGTCAGCACTCGGTGGGTCAGTTTCCTGCAAATGTTAAACTGGACGGGCCAAGGACACAGTAGCAGTGTGACCGGGAGACACGGGGAAGACAAGAAGACCTAGTATCAAGGTGCCCGGAGTTTCTCAGGGAGTTTGACGTTTCCTTCAACCCACAGAAGCCAAGTTTCGGGAAACCATCACCCATGGTCAAATGCCCCCGAGTGGCCTCACTGTCACCCATAGGCCAACACCACACAGGGCCTGGCCGGGTGGGTCTCTGAGGATCTACAGGTCAAAGGAAGGGGAAGCAGCAGAGACTGTGGGTCCCAGGAGGGGCCTTATTTCAAGAGAGGGACTCGCCTTATCCCAGCTCAGCCATGGAATGACCAGCTCAGCTGTGAGTGAGCAGCACCGACTTCCAGACATTGGGAGACAAGGGGAGGAGAACGCAGCTGGGAACCGCGTGAAGGAGGGACCATCCGTCGACGGGGACTCTCATTAAGCTACATCTACACTGCAGGCCAGTCACCACCTTGAACTCTGCTCCCCAGCACAGGGCACAGAGCTGCATCAGGGCCAGATGCCAAGTGTGAACCTAGATGGCTTAAGGGGGTGGGGGCTGTGGGAGAGAAGTCCTTCCGTCCCCCTCCGCGGCTCCTGTCCCTGGTGGCCAAGGGCACAGCAGATCCACATCTTCCGAAAGTGACTCAGGGGAACAGCGTGCTCTTCCTGGGGCAGGCACCCATCCCCACGCACATGCTGGCAGGAAGCGGCGCCAGCCACAGACGGGGAGTCACGGGAGGCGAGGGCCTGGCAGAAGGTCCCAGCTCATTAATGCTACCTCAGAGGGTACAGGAGACCACATCAGCAGTAATATTTTTAGACCGATTGTTAACTTTCTCCACTTTCACCCTTCTATGCCAGCTCCTGTGGGTTTCACCGCTGAGTCACTGCTGGAATTTTCTGAAGCCTTGCCCAAGAGGACAAAGGCACCCGAGCCGGGTGGCAGCGAGAGCCTCGCACCGGACGGAGGCCTGTGTGGAAGACACTGTCTGAGCGAGAGCTCAGTTTGGGAGACGTGGCCCAGACACACAGGTGCCATTACATAACGGGAACTAGTACTCCTGCCCTGAGATAGAAGGCCGCGTACCTGGAACCCTCCCTCCTGCTCCCAACCTTTGGTTCTAGGCTGTTTGTCCAACATCACCCTGAAGGCACAGGTAGGAAGTGGAGGGCAGCACTCAGTGCAGACCCCAGTTTTCAACTCTTCACCCACCCAACTCCGGGCAAGCTCTGAGTCTACCTCGCGCCACTGGCTCTGGGTCCCAGGTTCTGACATTGCCTTCCCTGACCTCGATCCCTGGAGTAGTCTCATTGACTGTCCTTGCAGCCGCCCACCTCGCCTAGGAGGGACCCACTGTCACACGGCTTCCCAGGAAGCCCTCCCCTCCCCACAGACCACCTGTCCATCCAGCTGATCAACACACACATAGGAGGCAGAAGATGGGAGAGACCTTGTAGTGCAAAAATGCAGTGTCAGGCCTGCTACTCATCACTCAGTAAATACTTACCACAGAGCCATGACCGGGCACCGTGCTACGTGCTGGGAATACAGCGGTGGAGGGCTGAATGGCCCGGGCAGACTGCAGGAGACCTTGGACCCGATGTCCATGCCACACACAGCCCCATTCTGGACGCTGCCTGAGAGGCTGTTTGGAAGTACAGCAGCAGCACAAGCGAAACGCAGAGGCCGCCCCTCCCAGCCCAGGCCTTCAAGCCTGCACACCCGTGGGGAGCAGCACAGCAGAGCACCCTGGTCAGCAGCCGGGCAGAGACCAGAGCGTGCACAGGCCCGTCCCCCAGGGACCTCCACAGAGAGGGAAAGAACCGGGACAGGCCCCTGGCATTGCTACCTGGGCACCTGGTCTGCCCAGGCTGCTGCACAGGTATCACTATGAGCCCTTGTTTCCCAGGTAGATGCTCAGTCACCCCACTGTCTGCCGAGTTATGCCACATGGGGGAGTCACCGGGGGAAGGCAGGAAGAGAGCCATCGGGTAGCACAGGGGATGAGCTGAGCCCTGCCTGTCGCCTGCCCTGGCCTCCAGGGACTTCAGCAAGGCCACACCTTGCCTCTGGCTCAGGAGCCCCCGCGCTGTCCACGGAGATACCCTAACCTAAGTGGTCCTGCCCAGCATGTGAGGGTTCTGCACGTGGGAACACAGGTGTAGCCGAGCAGAAGAGGTTTGGAACCACAGAGCCTGGGCTGAATTCTGGCAGCTGTCGCCTCTAGCCTTTGGCAACGTCTGTGGGCCTACGTCCTCATCTTTCCGACAGGAACGGTATCAGTACCCAATTCCCAGGGCCCTGAGGACTAAAGTCAGGTGATGCACTCAGTGCAGGATGCAGTCGGTAATGCTGGCTGGTCATTAGCCACTGTCCCCCATCCCAGGACACCGAGTGTGGCTTTCACAGGGCAGCACCGTCTAGAAGGAAGGGACCCGTCCAAAGCGCCATGTGCCAAACAACAGTGGCCTTGAAGGCATGACTCTCAAAAGCAGACTCCACCCCAGGGTCTTCCCACGGGCCTGCGAGGCGGGTGACACCCACGTGGCAGAAGGTCCCACCCTAGAGAAAGGCCCAGGTCCCGTCTCAGGCTAAGACCCACTGAAAGGTGTCCCGATGCAAAACCCCCACTGCAGCAACCACCAAGCTGCAGGTGGCACACTGTCCCATCTGTCTTGCTTTAGCAGTCATGGGGATTTTTATGGGCAACCGTTTTATTCACTGACATTACCTCCAGTGCCCAACACAGTGCCTGGCACACAGCAAGTGCTCCACGTTGGTTGAATAAACTTAGTCAAGATTTCCCAGTCGCGAGTTCTGCTACCTCCAACCCTGCTGCCCTCACATGTGAAGCTACAGCTGCCTGGGGCCACACGCCACCCCGCAGAGCCCGAGGAGGAAGTCTACGCAGAGAGAGCAGGTACCAGAGAGGATGACTCCAGACTGTCCAGAGCCCCCGAAGGAGAGGAGCTGCTGGTCTTCAGGCGGAGGCGTGTGGGCACTGGAGTGGGCTGCGTGTTCCTGCACTGCTGGCAAGGGCGCCGCTGCAGCTGGCGGTGGGAGGGCCGCATCCCACGGCAGGAGGCGGCACCCTCCTGTGGGCTTCCCAGGAGGCCGGGAACACGGAAGAGACGACATGGCCATCCCCACAGCTCCACAACGCAGGGACAACATGGGGACCAGGGACGGGTGTGTCTCCACCGTCAGGGAGAAAGGCATGGGCATGCAAACCCTGCCCATAGCCAGACCGCAGCCCTGAACCCCCTCCCCCATCCCTGTGAATGCAAGGGCCACACTGCAGTCCCTCCCTGATCCACAAAATCATGTATGTTTATCACTGAAGTGTGTGTGGTGGAAGAAGTAAACCCATCCCCACTTCAGAGGCAGCGGCAGCACAGGCTGCTGGGGGTGGGAAAGCTGGGAGTGAAGGCTGGACCAAGCTATTCTTTATTGAAGAATAGTTGACACACATATTAGGTCAGCTTCAGGTGTATAATGTAGTGATTCGACATTCACATACCTTAAGACATATGCCTTCTATACCTTGGTAAGTCTAGTAGCCATCTGTCTCCATGCAGTTATTACAATAATATTGCCTCTCTTCCCCGGGCTGCACATTACATCTCTGTGACTTATTCATTTTATAACTGGAGGTCTGTACCTCTTATTCCCCTTCACCTTTTTCACCCATGTCCCAGCCCCCACCCCTGCAACCTTCAGTGTGTTCTCTGTATCTCTGAGTCGGTTTCTGTTTTGTGTTTTAGGATCCACATACATATAAGAGGGATCATACGGTATATTTGTCTTTCTCTGTCTGACTTATTTCACTGAGCATAATTCTCTCTGAGTCCATCCATGTGGTTGCAAATGGCAGGATTTCACTCTTTTTTTATATTGCTGAGTAATAACCCAAGCTATTTTTTACAGCCCAATTTCACAGTCACTTTCAGGCCGAGCTCTCCCAGGCCCGCGATGGCCCTCCTGCACGTCTATGTGCTGTGATTAGATTTCAGGAGGACCCTTGTAGTGGAGAGAAACCGGAGCCAAGGAAGGGCCACACCCCAACCTGACTCAGTGAAAGACAGAGCCCTGGTGAGACTCTGACCACCACAGACAGGTGGCCACTTCCTGGGAGCGCTTCCATCTTTTGCTCAGATACCGGGGAGCAGAGCACAAGGTCAGCTTGTGGGCCACCCAGGTTGGCTTCAGAGTACCACACACACACAAGCAGCTTCCCCGACCTCCAAGCCAAGATCTGCAAGCACAGAACCAGTGACACCCCACTTCCTTGCCCAGGGTAAGAGGGCCATCACCAGCCTTTCTGGAAAGCCCGAGCCAGCTGAAGGCCAGTACTTCAAGAAATTCTACCTTGACCCAGAGGTAGCCACTTAAGGCAAAGCTCTTCCCCACCCACACCAAATTAAAAACAAAAAACCCAGCCCCCAACCCAGTGGGCTTTTACTGAAGTAAGTGAGCATTATAATGCCAGCAGATGCAACAGTACCAAGCCCTGCAAAGTATACTAAGAAAAGAGCTGCACCAAATAGGGTGGAGGCCGGAGAATCGACAAGACAGTACCTGGCTGCCATGGCGGCCAGTGTCGGGGCAGGGAGGTGGGAGGCTGGCAGCTCAGTGACTCCCTGGGCACCAACACAAATGGCTGCCCCTCTCCCCCCTTGTAAAGTAGCTGCTGCCAGTATTCTTGTTATTGGGGCACAATTCACATAAAGCCAAATACGTAGATTTTAAGTATACCTACAGCATTTAAGTTCACATTTCTTCCTGAATACTCCAAGACCTGCATCTGGCCAGCCCTCCCCCTTGTATCACCAGAGGGAAATAAATGGGCAACGGGAAGGTCTGAGCAGAAGCTGTTCCAAGGTGGCCAAGAAGCCCCTTCATTCTGTCCCCAGTGACTCCCTGCAAGTGACAGAGGGTCTTAAAGGGGCGTGGCCCTTCCTTCATCCACTTGGTTCCCCTTCATACAAAGAGCCTCCACACCCAGTTACTCCACCCTGCTTACCCTGCCGACCCCCTTCCGGGATCAGTGCTCTTAACCTATGCAAAGCCAACCCCAATATCCCGGGATCACCCAGCCTCGCTTGCCAGCTTGCCGTCTCAGGGGACCACCCACCCTGCAGAGAGCTCCCTGGCCCTCAAAGGCACCGAGAAACAGAAGCCAGACCTCCAGTAATCAGCCCTGAAGTCCCCTCCCCCGCCCAAAAATGTTTTGCTTCATCATCTCTACGACAGGCCTGGGCACCAGGGGGTTTGTCTGGGTCTTCTCTGCATGAGGCTGACGCCTTGGGAACCTTTCTCAGGGCCACTCAGGTGCAGACAAACAACTCCAGGGAGTCTGTCAGGTGAGTGAGGAGCTGTGCCTGCCTTTACGAGCAACCATCTGTCCTGCACACTCACGGCCAGCATTTCCATCTCTTGCAAAACAGCTCCATGCTGTGCGTGTGTGGTGGGGGATGCAGAGGGGAACGAACAACTGTTGCTGCGGGCATCTCCGCTCGCCACCCGGGCACCCCTCCCCCGCCGGCTCATTCCTGGCACTCACCGGAGTGTGTGCTGCTCTGGGCTGAGGAATCTGCGTCCTGGGTGCTCCAGGGTCGGTCCCAGCCTGTGAGGCTGAGGGACTGCAGGCCAAGGCACAAGTCATTAGCATCTGGGAGGCCCCGGGGAGAATCTTGCGCAGAGGTGGGGAAAAGCATCCTGCTTGTGACTGCGTCTTCAGAGTCCGGGAAGTCTGCTTCGGACAGGAGGACAGCAAAACCCCAGAGTTAAGGGCTGTTTGCCCCAGGATTATCGGCAATAAATATCAATAATAATAGTTTCCCCAAGCTTAAGGACCAGACATCCACGCAGGCTGGATGCTGCAGCTGCTGCCTCTGCACTTTTGGGGGCGTTAGAGCAAAAGCAGTGGCCATACAGCCCCCTCCCCACACACACACCCCTATCCCGTCTGCATTACAGGCTGGGCCAGCATGTGACCAGGCTGCTGATGCTTCCCGCTGCCAGTGACATCAGCCGGCTGAGCGTGCAATAGAGAACGGCACCATCCCTCACAGAGCGGGGAGGAGCAGGAGGGGACGGCAGGGAGGAGACTTGCCTCCCAGGGAAAAGGCAGCACAACAGCTACTTGGAACCGCCGGGTGTGGTGCGGTGCCGTTAAGTCAGGGTCTCCAGCAATGGTGGCCAGCGGCCCTCGGGTAAGACTGAAGTCCTCACTGCCGAAGCTGCGACTGCTGGCTTGTGTAGCGCTGCCCTCCTGCCCCTCCCGTTTCTTCCCTCTGCTCTCCACCCCCAAACCCAAAAACACTCTAGTCCTGGACTCCCTCCAGCTGCTTGCTCAAGCCCTGGTTTTGCAGCCGAACGCAAAGCTCCGAGATCTTGCTGGCAAAAGTCTATGTGCTGCAAGTAGCCCCGGGCAGCACCCTGACACAGCAGGGCTGCCACTGAGGAAGGGGAACCTTCAGGGAAACACTGCACACGTGCACCCAGCACCACCACCTGGTGCTCCTGGCGTGTCTACAGCAGCCGATCACAGTGTGGGCAGTGGGAGGGGGAGTCACTGGGCTGCTGGAGGTATGGCCCACAGCCCACATGCCACGGCCAGTAAGATCTGCCCTGACTAGAATAATCCGGTCCCGGGTCCCCTCACCCCAAAAGGGTGGGGACTGCCATGAGCACGTATTATCAGGTCCAGTGCCTCCCTCAATCCCCTAACCATAGGCCTAGGTAGACCTAACACTCCCCAGTGTCTGACATGCCAGAACACGAGAAACAGGCTCAGAAGTGGTCTAACACCCACAATGCCCGCTTCAGCACCTTGCATCACCCGCTCTGCCAGGAGCCTCAGAGCCGTCTGCCAGCTGTGAGCATCACTGAGGCCGCCAGCTGCCTGCGTCCCCTCTCATCAGGGTGCCGCTAGGACCAAGGCCCTACTCCTGTGACCACTCAGCTCCAGCAACAGAGGCCGGCTCTGCTCAGAGCTTCTGGGACCTCCGCCACCTCGTCCTCACCAACGTCCTCTCTGCATCAGTCTTTTTCCAACGTGACCCTCAGAAAGGAGGGAGACAGGCAGGCTGCACACCCCCAACCCAGGCTGGGAGCACCCACCCTGCTGTGCCCCCACGTGGCAGAAGTAACCAGACATGGGAAACAGGCCAACCTGGGACCGCCCGCCTGCCTGCCTGTGACAGGGTCTGAGGTGGGCAGAGAGGCACAATGCTGTCAGCCACAGGAATGCTGGCCAGCGTGTGTCCACAGGCACCAACCTCAGCCGCAGGGGAATGGCCCGTCTGTGTGAGGGACTCCTCCCTGCTGCTGTGTCATCCATCCCTATCCCTGCCTGGCTCCGTGTCGATGCCTGTCAAGGCCTTGGTCCAGCACTGCACAGGCTGGTGCTGCGCCACCCAACCTGCTCTGCTCTCCACGGCCACTCCACCCCCAAGCTAAGGATACACTTTTTAAAACCATCTGTGAGTGTTAATTACAAGACATAATGCTTTCTTTAAAAACATCCACATTTAAGTACCCATTCCTCCCTAACCCAGCTATCTGTATAGTCCCTCCCTTCCACCCAATGTGAAGGTATTTATGTCCAGAAGCCACTGGTCCCCGCTCCCCCTAAAACCAGGGCATCTGTGCATATGGTGACCCGGACCCAAGGTGGGGAGTCTAATCACCGACTATTCTCTTGCTGCCCAAAGTCTAGGTGGTGGAGCAGCAGTTCCAGGGTCACCGGGAGCCTGTTGTAAACACAGAACCTCAGGCCCCACCTGAGATCAGTGGAATTTATCCGCATTCCAACAGATTCCCATGTGGAATGTGTGCACACGTCGTCTGAGCATTACTGACCTACACAACCCACGCCAGCTTCCCACCCAACTGGAGCCCCAGGCCGCAGGGCAGGCCTGAAGGATGCTGGGAACTGGCTGCCTCACGCACCCAGGAGCTTGTGGGTCTAGGTTCACACCCCTCTGCCTTCACTGCGGCACCCCACCGCAGACGCCAGCTTTGTCGCGTCCTTCTCCCTCACACCGCTTCTTCCACACAAAGGATGCCCCTTCACTACGTCCTAAAATCAAGAGGCGGGAAAAGGAACTCGCTTTCTAAGTCTGACAGACCTTGCTTTGCTCCCAGGTCTGCGCTATGTGAGCTCAGTCAAGTCACTTAGCCTCTCTGAGCATCTTATCTGCAAAGCAGCCACAGCAGCCACCTTCAGGCATTCCGTGAGGCCTGCACGCAGCACTCGGTACGGTGGCTGTCACTAACATTTGTGTCAGTATCTTACTTTCAGTAGGGTGACCGTATAATTTACCACCCGAACCAAAACACTTTTGAGAGAAGAGGGGCAAACATTAATACTCATGGCAGGACAACAGATTACACCGACGGTCCTGGATGAAAAGCAGGCTTGATCGCTCTGCAGCCATTTGTGGCCTGAAATATTTTACTCAAAAACCTCCTTCCAATGCCTTGCTGATCCTGTCTTTCCAAACTTACCCGTTCTGCTCCACTGGGACCAAGGGTGAGGAGTAAACTGTCAGCACAGGCTAACAGGCAGTGTGGTCAAAGGTCGGAAAGCAAAAGGCTGATTTTACTGAGCAGAAGCCCGGCTTTGCCTCTTAAACTCATATCTGATGCTGGGCAGGAACGTGGCCCTTTTCCTGGAGAATATTCTTTATCATCTTTTGCCGTGTACCAACTAGACACGCAAAGCTATCTCAATGACCAGCACAAGACAGAGTTGTGATTCTCAGTCTAAGGCAGTGGTTCTCAACCAGTTGTGACCCCTTTGGGGGTCAAATGACCCTTTCACAGGGGCTGCCTAAGCCCATCAGGAAACACATATATAATTACATATTGTTTACAGTAGCAAAATTACAGTTATGAAGTAGCAACGAAAACAATTTTATGGTTGGGGGTCACCACAACATGAGGAACTGTATTAAAGGGTCGCAGCATTAGGAAGGTTGAGAACCACTGGTCTAAGGCAATCTACCTGAACAATGTCTCAGGACGAATGCTGTCTCCTGTAAGGCTCTTTTATCAATACCTGCACGGAGTCTGTGACTTAAGTTCCTTAATTTGGTGAGCTGGGGGCTCTGGCTCCAGGGCTCAGAGTGGCGATGCCTCCACCCTGACCTTCATAAGACCCTGTCTGTCCTCTGATGGCCCCTGCTGCTAGCAAACTCGGCACACATTTGCTCAGGGTCCCCTGCAACCATCATTTTTAAGCATCTGACGAAGAGGGGAAGTTAGACAAGAGAACAGGGCCTTTAGGCCCCACCTGTGAAACCATGAGGGCAGACTCCATTGTAAAAGGCAGGTGGTAACTGCAAGAAGTCAGGAGGACCCGGGAGAGCTGAGGAGATGTGTCATGAGCTGGTCGTAGGGAACGAGAGATCCAGTTCTGAGGAGGTATCAGAGGAGACGGTAAGCCAGGTGTGTCTGGGCCAGCTGAGCCGGGAAGAGTCTGATGCCGGGCAGGCAGCGAGGAAGCTCTGTAAACTCTTGGACAGGAAATAATGTGGTAGAGGCCCTCTGTGAAGCAGAGATCAGGGCAGGGAGGCCAAGGATGAGCAGGCACATCTGGGAGAGGTGGGGAGCTACCCCTTATACATGGTTATAACTGGGTGGAAGTTCTGTGTGTTGATGGACAACGTTGATAAAAGACAGAAAAATGCAGCTACTGTGTGCGAGTAGCAGGCTCTAATAGACTTATTTTCCTTTAGTTACTGCACAAACACCACCATACAAAATAAAATCTGTCCTCTGCTTTTTTACCTTTTTATATTTTAGTTTTGTTTTTGTTTACCTTTTTATATTTTAAACACACGCATTGTTGTAGTTTGTACAGCAAACACACTTGAGCTCTTTTACAAAATCTCAACCTCACCCCAAATTCCAGTCCCTGGGAACAGCAGAGATAGGACACATGGGCCATGCGTCCCCATTAGATTTGTTCAAATGACTGACTTTACAATCAGCTCCGACTATTAAAGTTTTAACAAGTCCATAAAATAGCATTTCTAAGACTATTTCTAAACAGACTCTTCTCCCCCACCACCCGG
>NW_006289504.1:307361-311865 GCF_000327345.1 Myotis davidii | reverse complement strand
GCTACTGTGATGAATTGTAATATAAATATCTGATATGCAGGATGGTCTTAGGCGACCCCTGTGAAAGGGTCGTTCATATCACCAAAGGGGTCGCGAACCACAGGTTGAGAACCGCTGTCCTAGAACAACCTCTTGTTTGTCTTTGTCCTCACACGTGCAGTAGGGATTCAGAGGAGCAAAAAGGCTAGGATCCTCAAGGCTGCCTTACCATCACAACTGTACCTTCAAAATCACATTACAGGTTAAGGTATAAGAGAAAACATTAAGTTACCTTTGTACTTCCCACCATAAAAACATGATCATTGGGTTATTTTAGTCGTGACTAGTTTCGATAATCTCCAAATGAGTACTGTAAATTATTTCAAGGTGATTTCTATAATATTTCTTACAATAAATATTACAAACGTTCAGGTTTGACAATGTCATATTCCATGTTCATATATTGGAAGATTCAATACTGTTAAAAAGCAAATTCCCACCAAATTGATCTACACAGTTAATGCAACCCTAGGAAGATACCCGTCTTCAAGCAAGTCAGTGGGGAAAGACTTTAACAGATGGTATAGAACAGCCTATGGGAGAAAAATGAACCTTGACTCCCTACCTCACACCATATGCAAACATTACTTTCACATGGATCAGAGAGACCTGTAAGTGAAAGTTAAAACTAAAGCTTCTCTACAAAAACAGAGTACCTTTGTGACTTGGGTGCGGGCGTGCAGATTTCCTGAAGAGGACTCAGCAAGCAGCAATCACTAAGGAAGAACTCTAATAAAATTAAAAACTTAACAAAATTATAAACTTCTGCTCATCAAGATGCCATTAAGATAATGAGGCAAGCCACCAAATGGGAGGAGGTACCTGTGACCATATCTGACAAATGACTAATTTCCACAGTACATAGGAAGTCTTAGAAAAAGTAAGAGAAAAGAACAATTTTAAAAGGGCACAACTGCCTTGGCTGGTTTGGCTCAGTGGATAGAGCATCGGCCTGTGGACTGAAGGGTCACAGGTTCAATTCTGGTCAAGGGCATGTACCTTGGTTGCACGCTCGATCCCCAGTAGGGGGTGTGCAGGAGGCAGCCGATCAAAGATTCTCTCTCATCCTTGATGTTTCTATCCCTCGCTCCCTGTCCTTTCCACTCTGAAACCAATAAAAATATATTTTTTTAAAAAAATAAAAGGGCACAACATCTTGAAAAGGCATTTCACCGAGATGTACAAATAGCCAATAAGCCCTTGAAAAAGTGCTCAGCATCACCGGTCATCAAAGAAATGCAAATTAAGCCACAATGAGAACCGCTACACATTCATCAGATGCCCCCTCCCCACCTCCCTTTAGAAACAGGGCTGGGTGCCGTGAATGAGAGCTTCACAAGGACGTTAGGGAAAATGAAGTCACTTTTTTTTTTCCTGACAAACAGCAAGCCTGATGGAACTAATTGGTTTGACAGTAAGAACTAACTTCCTTTAATTAGATTGTATGGTTGACATTACCACGAGTTAAAATCTATAGACCCAGGGCTTTGACACAACGAACGTAGAGCAAGTAATGGGATAGAGAGCACTTTTAGGATATTGTATTAGCAAAGGTGTGTGTTTACGTTAACAGTACTTCAACTTTCTCAATTCTTCAGGTAAACTGAGCTCAATGAGGTCTCAAAGTGAAAGAATAACAGACATAGAAGTCTTCTGGAATTTTCAAGCATTCTTGGTATACTTCCAAAAAACTGAGAAATTCATGACAGCTGACTTAGGTAACAAATCTTTTCACAAATTGGATGGTTTTTAGTTCCTTCTTCTCAACAAATATGAGAAAGTGGAACTGTAAGCATGTAAATGACTGATATTTTCTTTTGCACAAAACTCAGAGTTTAACCAGTTGAGCGATACTGTTCTAGCAACACCTGATGGTCCTGTGTGCTTATTTATGTGAACAAGTTTACTCAGAGCCCAGATTTATAAACAAATAATAGGAATATATCTGGTGCTTAAAAGTCTGAGTCATTCCAGCAATAAGTGAGTCGTCTAATATTACATGAGTTTTTTAAATGCTTCATTTATCTCATTATGAAGATTTCCAATAAAGAATGATTAAAGAATAGAACTGTATCAAAATCTGTCACATTTCGATTGTTTTAATAAATTGTCCTAGCAATCAACAGCCACAACAATCCAGAACATGTACAGCTTCTAGTCACAGGAAATCATTTAAAATTTCAGATTTAGCCCTAGCTGGTTTGGCTCAGTGGATAGAGCGTTGGCCTGTGGACTGAAGGGTCATAGGTTTGATTCCCAGTCAGGGCACATGCCTGGGTTGCAGGCTTGATCTCCAGTAGGGGGTGTGCAGGAGGCAGCCAATGAACGATTATCTCTCATCATTGATGTTTCTCTCTCTCTCCTTTTCTGTCTCTGAAATCAATAAAAAATATATTAATTTTTTTCAGATATATGTGCTATTTTTGTTGCAGAAAAGAATAACATGATCAACAGAGACTCCATAAAATATTACATTAGGATAAAATTCTGTGGAAGAAGCAGACTGGAAATATGAGTAAAACAAAGACAAGGAATAATGAGAAAATTCCCACTGTTAAAAAACTAGTTCACACATTTTAAAATAGATGATAGGTACCAATCTCTACAAGTTCCGATTCCACTGGATACATTTTCACTTACGATGAAAATTTGATAACCAGGTTAAATGTGCCAGAGTACTTTATATATTTTTAAAGTATCATGGTAAAATATACATAACAAAATTTTACCATTTTTCAGTGTACAATTCGGAGCCATTAAGTACACGCACATTTTGTGCACCTGACACCACTATCCAGTGCCAGAACTTTTTCATCTCAGGTTGAAGCTCTGTGCCCATGAAACACGAACTTTCCACTAGCCTCCAATAATCACTTTCTGTCTCTATAAATTCAATTATTCCAGGTACCTCATAGAAGTGAAATCATACAATATTTGTCCTTTGTGACTGGTTTATTTCATTTAGTATCATTAATGTCTTCAAGGTTCATCCAAGTTGTGGTTCAAAATTTCCTTGCCTTTTGAGGCTGAATAATATTCTACTATATGGATGGACCACATTTTGTTTACCCATCTGTCCACCTTTTGGCTATTATGAATAGCACGGTTATGAACATCAGTGTACAAATGTGTCTTCATATCCTTGCACTCAATTCTTTTCATATAAACCTAGAAGTCGAATTGCTGGATCATAATACTAATTCTACATTTAATCTTTTTTTTTTAGGAACACCATGCTGTTTACCACGTGGCTGCACCACTTACATTACACAAAGCCCAAGTATTCCAATTTCTCCACACCCTCGCTAACATTTACTATATTGGTGGGTTTTTGGGGGTCAACGACCATCCCAAAGGGTATGAACTGGTATCTCACTGTGGGGTACATTGTTTTTATAAAAACAAGATGCATACAAACGTTTGAAAATGCTGCTGCCTACTTCATGAATCCCCAAGATCATGCTTTTAAAAATCTCCCCCACACCAGGTTTTTGGTGAACTGTTTCTTCCTATGCCATCCAAGTGGACTTAAAGGCAAATGCCATTTTCTTGCAGGGCTCTGCCCATGATCACTGCAAAGGTCCGTAGATCTGACCCAACCTGGGCCCATAATAACCCATGGCTATGACTACAGAGACCCGTCCAGCTATGTGCACAATGCAAGCCAAGCTAATTGGGAGCCGTTCCTTGAGATTTTCCCAATTTTATCTAATGGAGAAAGATCCATTTCCTGGCTTCATGGGACCAGGGGATGTGAGCATAGCCCCTTTCTCAGATGATAGGAAACTGTGTAAAAGAAACAGGAAACTCACTCTGAGAGAGAGGCAGCAAAGAGGCAGCGTCTTGACAAAATTGGAGGCTACCAGATTCAGCTCCCGGATTTAATTTTTCAGAGATTTCTTTCCTACCCTGTGACCTATATACCAAAAGCCTTCTGACACATCCCACATTTTGCTAAAGTTAGCTCTAATTAGGTGTTTGTTCATTTGCAAGTAAGAGTGTTGTGTGTAATTCAGGTCCTTGGTCTCCTGCCTCTCTTCTGCTCTGGGGCACTTGCTCAGCCCCGGTCTACACTCTCACCATCCCAACTCAGACTTAAAAAAATAATCTAATCTAATAAAAGGCAAACATGCAAATTGACCCTACCTTCACTATGCCTTAAGCCACACCCACCAGCCAATCAGAGCAACTATATGCAAATTAACCCAACCAAGATGGCGGCTGGCAGCCACAGAGATGGAGCGAGCAGGAGGCTTAGGTGCTCCAGTGATGAAGGAAGCCAAGCTTCCCGCCTGCCATGGCCAGCTCTGAGCTCCACTGAAGGCAACGAAGTTTCAATTATAGAAAGTAAATAAATCCCAGAATAAAAAAAAGAAAAAAAGGAGAGGCTGGGAACTTCTGTCACTGGGGGGCTTGGCCAGCCTGAAAATGGCCCTCAGCCCCTCACCCAGACTGGCCAGGCACC
>NW_006289504.1:305462-307009 GCF_000327345.1 Myotis davidii | reverse complement strand
CCACCCACCCCGGTGCCCCACCCCCCGGATTGGCCCTGCCATGTGCGCGACCCAGGGAGGTGGGGCAGGCACCAAGGGATCGGGCCTGGCCCAATCCACCCAGGGAGCAGGCCTAAGCCAGCAGGTGGTCATCCCCGAAGGGTCCCAGACTGCGAGAGGGCACAGGCCGGCTGAGGGACGCGCCACCATGAGTGCACAAATTTTTGTGCACCGGGCCTCTAGTAATTTTATAAAATTATTAATGGATCCTTTCTCTTTTCTCCACTTAGGCCCCCATGGAGTGTTGTACTAAATCCATCCCGTCCTACCAGCAGTTCATTTTTTAATACTAGCTACTACTACCCACTCCCACCCGCCGCTTATTTAGCGGAATGTCCCCTTCCCATCCAGTGTTTCCAAGATTCCACTGTCATGTGCATATACCATGTATAGAGAGCAAACGGACCCAAGTCCAGCTCCACCTAACCTACGGCTTCCAGTATGGGAGTTTCTAAAGCAGAATGTCTTGAAGACTCCAGTCCAGGAATACAGCATGCTGTCCAAGTGGTGTCCCCAAATCCTTTCCTATATAATAAAAGCCTAATATGCTAAGTGTCCCGTAAGCCATTCAACCTACCAAAGAGTAATATGCTAACGATATGCTAAGGCCGTTCAACTGCTCGCTATGACATGCACTGACCATCAGGGGGTTAGGCAGTCAACCGGTAGGTTAGCTTGCTGCTGGGTCTGGCCGATCAGGCTGAGCAAGAGGGCCAGACACGCCCTGGAGCCCTCCTGCAGTCCCTCCCCAGTTGGCCAACCTCTCGTGTCCTTCCCCAGCCCCAGTTGTGCACCAGTGGGGTTCCTCGGCCTGGCCTGTGCCCTTTCACAATCCGGGACCCCTCAGGGGATGTCGGAGAACTGGTTTCGGCCTGATCCCACAGGCCAGGCCGAGGGACCCCACTGGTGCACAAATTCATGCATTGGGCCTCTAGTTTTAAAATAAAACTAGTATAATCCAAACACAATGAAATGTTGCTTTACCTGATACTACAGTGTTCAAATGTCAGGTGCAGACATGACAGCAAATTCAAGACTCCTGACAGTGCCAAATCACAGTAGAGCCACAGAATATAAAACTTAGGAATTTTAAAAAGCAATGTTTGTTTTTTCAAGTACTACAGAAAGGGAAGGTAATTTCACAAGTGCACGAAAAGCATTAAAGATAAATCAACAAACAGTAAGTGCTGTGAGGATGTGGGAAAAGGGAACCCTAGTACACTGCAGATGGGAATGCAGATGGGTGCAGCCACTGTGGAAAACAGCACAGAGTTTCTTCAAAAAATAAAAAATCAAGGAGATCCCACTTCTGGCAATATACACTAAAAATCCTGAAACACCAGTAAGGAAGAATATATGCACCCCAACATTCACAGCAGCATTGTTTACAATAGCTAAGATCTGGAAATATCCAAGTGCCCATCAGTAGATGAGTGGATAAAAAAGCTGTGGTTCATTTCCACGATGGAATACTATGAAGCTGTGAAAAAGAAGGGATCTCTTTGACA
>NW_006289504.1:278552-296185 GCF_000327345.1 Myotis davidii | reverse complement strand
TCCTATATAATTATCCTATATTAGAAAAGGCTAATATGCAAATCTATCAAATGGCGGAATGACTGCTCGCTATGACATGCACTGACCATCAGGGGGTTAGGCAGTCAACCGGTAGGTTAGCTTGCTGCTGGGTCTGGCCGATCAGGCTGAGCAAGAGGGCCAGACACGCCCTGGAGCCCTCGCAGTCCCTCTCCCCAGTTGGCCAACCTCTCGTGTCCTTCCCCAGCCCCAGTTGTGCACCAGTGGGGTTCCTCGGCCTGGCCTGTGCCCTTTCACAATCCGGGACCCCTCAGGGGATGTCGGAGAACTGGTTTCAGCCAGATCCCGCAGGCCAGGCCGAGGGAACCCCATTGGTGCATGAATTCATGCACTGGGCCTCTAGTTAATAATAAAATACAGTATAATCCAAACACAATGAAATGTTGCTTTACCTGATACTACAGTGTTCAAATGTCAGGTGCAGACATGACAGCAAATTCAAGACTCCTGACAGTGCCAAATCACAGTAGAGCCACAGAATATAAAACTTAGGAATTTTAAAAAGCAATGTTTGTTTTTTCAAGTACTACAGAAAGGGAAGGTAATTTCACAAGTGCACGAAAAGCATTAAAGATAAATCAACAAACAGTAAGTGCTGTGAGGATGTGGGAAAAGGGAACCCTAGTACACTGCAGATGGGAATGCAGATGGGTGCAGCCACTGTGGAAAACAGCACAGAGTTTCTTCAAAAAATAAAAAATCAAGGAGATCCCACTTCTGGCAATATACACTAAAAATCCTGAAACACCAGTAAGGAAGAATATATGCACCCCAACATTCACAGCAGCATTGTTTACAATAGCTAAGATCTGGAAATATCCAAGTGCCCATCAGTAGATGAGTGGATAAAAAAGCTGTGGTTCATTTCCACGATGGAATACTATGCAGCTGTGAAAAAGAAGGGATCTCTTTGACACAGCATGGATGGACCTGGAGAGTATTATGCTAAGCGATAAGCCAGTTATAGAAAGACAAGTATCACATGATCTCACTTACATGTGGAATATAATGAACAAAATAAACTGACGAACAAAATAGGTCCAGAGACATAAAAGCATGGATGCGTGGAACAGACGGACAGATCTCAGAGAGGAAGGGGATGGAGAAGATGGAAGAGATTAACCAAAGAACATATACGCACATATGCATAACCCATGCATACAGACAATGGTGTGGAGAAGGGCTGGGTTGGGGTGAGGGCTTGGTGGAGGGAGGCAAAGGGGGTAAGTGAGGGCATCGGTAATACTGTCAACAATAAAAAAAGATAAATTTTTTAAATTGATTTTAGCGAGACAGAGGGAGAGAAAGGGAGGGGGAGAAACATCCATTTGTTGTTCCACTCATTTATGCATTCGTTGGTTAATTCTTCAATGTGCCCTGACTGGGGATCAAACGCAACTTTGGGACCAGGGATTGAATCCACAACCTAGGTATATTGGGGACGCTCTAACCAACTGAGCTACCCGGCGAGGGCAAAATACAGTTATTTGATGAAACAGTTTTACTTTTAGGGGTTTGTACTATGTCCAAATAATCACATATGCAGACAAGAGTTTTAATCTCAGGTACTTCTACTGTTTAATAGACACCTATTTAAGCAACCTATCTCCAACAGTGGGGAATTATTAACTTTTTGTACCATGAACTATTTGGCAGTCTGCTATAGCCCATGGATACCCTTTAAGAATAATGTTGCTAAATATGTGCAAGTGATAATTTTGAAATAATGAGCATAAACGACATTTCAATATATATGTGCAATGACTATTGAAAGAATCAGATTCAAAATGTTCAATCATTGTACTGATGGTGATGATTATTGCCAAAGTATTAGGTCAGGCTAATATCATTGTGACTTATTGCCTACATTTATAATAGAAAGAAACGCTAAATTTCAGTTCAGCATTGGTGAAAAAAAATCTAAGTTGCTACCTGCCAAGTTACCTGACTCCCTGAATTCTACCCAGGGACCTAGGTTAAAAATGCTATAATGCATCTATCTATCTATCTATATATATAAAAGCCTAATATGCAGTGTCCCCTTGAGAGTTCGATCAACCATGAGTTTAATCTCTTGCTATGACATGCACTGACCACCAGGGGGCGGCGTGGAATAAGGAAGGCCCCAGCCTTCATAATACAAGGGTAGGCAGCCATTAAGGACCCTACCCGTGCACAAATTTCGTGCACTGGGCCTCTAGTCTATACAGTAAAATGCTATGTAGCTTTGAAAAATACAGAAAATGAATGACAGAAAGAGAAAAGATAAAGGGGCAAATTTTTACACAGTATGTTCAGAAAGCTTTCACTTTTAATAAATACATATATGTAAGAAAAATACTGAAGAGACATACTAAAATGTCAAGAGTAATGGGGTTATGTATAATTTTTTCCTTCTAACTTATATCCTTCAGAAATTTTTTACAAGGAACATATTATTGTAACAAGAAAAAATATATAAGATTTAGCATCCCCTAAATGAATTTGAAAATATTTTCCTAATTTTTACAAAGATTTTATACTGAAAGATTTTAACTTGGACATTAGTTCACTAACGATATAAAATTAGGTTGTACTTCTATTTTAATACAGTAAACCACAGAATAGAAGGGAACTTGGAATCCACTTAGTTCAAGCCCCTCATTTCAGAGCAGAAACACCCTTCTTAGTACTGGTTCCAGAAGCCTTAGGCCTTGCTGGACCTCTGCACAGCACCCTCTCCCCCAGCAAGTGTGCTCAGCTCTTCTTCAGTCAAAAAGACGTAAAACACCTACATCCAGAAACTGAATGCACACACTCAAGTGGGAGTAATCCTACCTGTGGTTGAGGCATCAAGCCTTAAGCTCTCAGTGGCAAAGTCCTGACACTCCAGCAGGTGGGGATGGTACCACGCAGTCCAGGGCTTTTAGAAATCGCATATCACATTTCCTACACCTCATAGAGTGAGCAAGGGCAGCGCTGCAGACGGACTGGAGAACAGCCTTCATGGGCTGCTCCCCTCCCACTCTCTACTGCAGCTCTTCCAGTCCAAGTGCTGCTCTGCCTCCTCTACAGGTGATCTCTCTGCAGTTGGCTAGGGCAGTAAAGAGCATCAGGTCAGCAGGCCTGGCCAGAGTGAGGGACAGACACAGAGGGGGTGGGGGCACGTTTCCGCTGGTGCCTGCTCTCCTCCACTGCACATCCAGTTCTCTGACCTACAGCAGGCCCTGAAGACAAGAGCAAGCCCAGCTCCCACCAGGTGCAGATCTCTGCCAGTTCCCTCTCCTTCATGCCCAACAGGCGGCTGGAGGTGCCTGGCTTCAACTGTCCGCCAATGCTTCAGGACGGCTGGTTGGTGACCCTTCTCTCATCTTTCAACTCCCACTCCTCTCTCATCTGTGCAAAGCCTAAGTCCTATAATAAGCCCCTTAGTCCATAATACTCATCGTGGTTCTAATTCCTGATCAAACCCTGAGAGTCTCAGAAAAGAACATTATATGGCATCCCCACAATATCCCACAGGAAACACAGTAGCGAAGAGTTTCTCTGAGAAAGCTGAGAACATGCCCAACCAGTGTGGCTCAGTGATGGAGCGTGGACCTATGAACTAGGAGGTCACCGTTTGATTTCCGGCCAGAGCATATGCCCAGGTTATCGGCTTGATCCCCAGTAGTGGGTGTGAGGAGGCAGCCAATCAATGATTCTCTCATCATTGATGTTTCTATTTTTCTCTCCCTCTGAAATATATAAAGGAAGAAAGAGAGGGGGAGGGAGGGAGGGCGAGCTGAGGACATGAGGAAACCTGGACTGGCTGCCAGGCTGAAGAGCCCCAAGACCAACAAAAGGGGAGTGATGCCACGGACTGGCCTGCCAGACTGTACACAGCCTTCGTTCTTGGAAGCTCCCTCAGTCTGTACAAACACTGCTCTCAGGACAGCCCTCCACTTGGTGTGACAGAGGGGGAGGGGATCACTCCAAACGCTACCCGGCGCCCTCCCTCCCCCCGCCTTCTAGTACAGACTGGAATAAGGCCGAGGGAGTATCCGTGGGAGCGGGGACAGCTCTGGAGCCTCTTGGTAAGTGATCAGAAAAGTATATTGACCCCAATTGCTGGGGACTCTCAGTGGACCACAGGTCAGTGAACGTCTGTTCATTTTCAGCTTTGGACCCTAATGGCCAATTCAGATTATTTCTTAAAGTTTTTCCTGAAGTGATGGGGAAAATATCGACTCAACATCCAGTTACACTGGAATAACTTTTTCTTCAAAGCCCATTTCAAAGGCTGCTTCATCCTAAAGTGTTTCCTGGTTCCCTCGCAGGCACCATCTCCCCTCCTGTGCCACCGGCAGAGCACTTTCCCAGGGATGCCTCGTCACCAACCCCATTGTGGTGCATGGTGAGAGACCTGGTCACAGCTGGCACACAAACAGCCTTACCAGTCACGGACCACAAACATTTGTTCAACTGAAAAACAAATGGTACCTAACGCCTGCAACATGAGGACACCTACACGAAACAAGTTGTGCAATTAAAGTGAAATGCGATCGATGCAGAGCCTGTGTACATTCAGCTCCATCACCCCAGCACATACACACACTGAAGGGAGTACCGTTCTGTGCTCTGTCATTTCAGTTCAGATCCTGCAATTACCTTTCTCTATCAGTGCTCGGTCTTCTACAAGCATCCTGTTCAGACACTTGCAGAACGTCCTCACATATGCTTCTTAACCGTCAGCTGTTGCCGTATTTTCCCTAGTTATAATGCTGTCATACTCAGAATTTCAAAAACTTAAGATTGTTTATTTTCTTAGGTAATATAATTACTTTAGAATAGTTTTTTTTTATATAGAGGAAGGGAGAGGGAGACAGAGAAACATTGATGCAAGAGTGCAGCATCGACTTGCTGACTCCCGCACTCCCCCCACCCCCCATCCACCCCCCACCCACTGGGGATCAAACCATAACCTGGGCATGTGCCCCAGACCAGGAATAGAATGAGCAACCTCCCAGGGCACAGGATGATGCCCAACCAACCAAGCCACACCGGCCAGAGCTCACGATTACTTTAGACCAGAAGCGACCAATTCAGAATATTTCTTAAAGTTCTTCATGGAAAATATACACCCAGGTTTCCTTCCTCATTAGCCACAGGCTGGTTTTCCTGCGGATCTGGCCTGTCAGGAGCTCTGCTGGGGAAAGGGGAAAGCCGCCCTCTGCTCTGGGCCAGGCAGACCCTGAGCTAACCTCTCGAGTGGGGACAGGGAGAGAGCTGACCACATATGGGGGCAAAGGGTGTGTGAAGGGCTCAGAACACCAGCTACTTGACCATAGCTTTCCCTGTAATTCCTTGAGGTCCTTTGAAACTGCAGTCCTGCTTCCTCATCTGAGCCCCAGGAGAACCTGTGAGGCAGGATGGGCAGGTACCCTTCTGTCCAACAGCTGGAAACAGTCTACTTTATCTCACTGCCCAGGGTCTATCTTAGAAACCAGGTTTCTCTACTTTTTCAAGGTATTCTTCTCACTGTATCTCTTGGATGTGCCCTGAGAAGGATCTGAAGAGGCCACCAAGTACACATATCTTGTAGTCTGACCAGCTGCTGACCTGGGCAGAGTGCAATGGCAACACCTTCACCAGGGCCTGGCACCTAAGAGGTGAGGTCATACACTCTTCGCAGCTCCGCTCTCACTAGCCATGGGCCCGTTCCCTTAGACTAGTGGTCGGCAAACTGCGGCTCGTGAGCCACATGTAGCTCTTTGGCCCCTTGAGTGTGGCTCTTCCACAAAATACCATGTGCGGGCGCGTATGTATAGTGCGATTTTAAAGCATAGTGATTCATCACAAAAACAGTATGTAATTATATATGTTTTCCGATGGTCTGAGGCGACCCCTGTGAAAGGGTCGTTCGACCCCCAAAGGGGTCGCGACCCACAAGTTGAGAACCACTGCCTTAGACCAAGCATGTCAATCTCATGGCCCGCAAGTCGCATACAGCCCACACGAATATTTTTGCAGCCCAGCCAATATAACGGTATGTAAGAAACGTTTTAATAAAAATTTCATAACTTAATTTTTACAATATCCTGTTATACATAATCATTAATGACGAACTACAACGTTCGCTAATGACTGATTACTATCGTCATGTTGCATCCATTTCCCTTACGCGCCTTACGCACAGGCACACCATTTCTCTCCGCTGATACTAGCAGCGAATATTTTAGCAGCCGATGGCCACATCATTAGTCTTGGACTGACTTGTCTGATGTGCACAACAGGAAATATGTCGCTTTCAGAGAACAAGAAAAATAGGTTTATTTGCTTTATGCTTATTAATTTGTGCAGTTATTCAGTGTCTAGTAAGTTCATGTTCAAGAAAAAAATATTATTTATTAAAATGTTCTATTATTTTATGTTAACGATGACTCATTTATTTCAGCCCTTTGTATTTGGCATGTTTCTATCGAAATAAACCTACATTTCTATGAAAATTAAAGCTTTTGTTTTTTTGCAGCCCACATAAACTTAAACCTTGCTTATTTGGCCCATGTTAGCCTTTGAGTTTGACATTCTTGCCTTAGACAATTCAACAACCTAGCATTAGCTGAAAAATACTCTGCTATAAACTGCAAGTTTCCAGCATATGTGAAGTAATCCAGTGAGAATTAAACCATTGTTGATTGTCATTCTTACTGGAATAGAATTCATACAATTTTCTCAAAGGAGAAAAACAGAACATGTATATAGAACCAAGCAGATTCTCTGAATTCTTAACTCAGCATAAGCTAAAAGGGAATGAGGTTTAGCTGATGGATTATTCCAATTAACAGAAAATATAACATATCTACACTTTTTGAAAGTTAGAAAAGACAGAACCCTCCAGTTCCCAGTGACCTTCTCTCAACTGCCCTCCAGCATAGTAGAAACAAATTCTACAATTACCACAAGTCGGTCTCCCTAACAAACGTCTCCCTCAAACATTTAGCTACTCTATGTTCACATACTCCTGCATTTTGGTGGGAATTATTTCCAAGGCCAAGTTAAAAAATAAAACACTTGTAACTAAACATCAGCAATCACTTGTCCTTGAGAAGCCCTGTTGTTGCCACATTTTTTCCCAAGGTCCACTTAAAAAATTAAAAATGTTCACATTCATATAAATCAAAAAACATTCCATCAATGTTCTTATAACATGCTGCACCTCCCACACAAAAAGATTATGAAGCGCTACTGGCACCTCCAAGCCTCCTTGGGAAGTGTCACCCTCAGGACATGCGCAACTGCTCTGTGGAGTAACCCTAAATACAGTATCATAAGAACTCATTCATGTTGACTTGCACTCATGTTTAAAAGCAACTAAAATATGCAAGAGCTAGTGCCGTCCAATACAGTAGCCACTGGTCACATGTGGCTACTGAGCACTCCAAATGCAGGTAGTTCAAACTAAGCTGAGCTGTACATGCACAATATACTCTGGATTTAGAAGTCTTAATATTAACAAAAGAAACAATATTTCATTAATGGCTTTCTTTTTTTTTTATTGCTTAAAGTATTACAAAGGGTATTACATATGTGTCCTTTATTTTCCCCCGCCCTTGACAATCCCCTGGCCTCCTCATTAATGGCTTTATATTGATTATATGCTATCAAAATTTTTTGTATATGTTGGATCAGAAAAAATATTAATTTCACCCTTTGAACTTTTTAATTTGTAAAAATATTTTTTTATTGATTTTAAGAGAAAGGAAGGAAGCAGGGGAGATAGAAACATTGATGATGAGTGAGAATCATTGATTAACTGCCTCGTGCATGCCCCCTCCTGGGGATTGAACCCCCAACCCAGACATGTGCCCTGACCTGGAATTGAGCCATGGCCTCCTGGTTCATGGGTCGACGCTTAACCATTGAACCACACCAGCTGGACACCTTTTTAAAAATGGTGCTACCAGAAAATCTATAATCACTTTGTGACGTGCACTGTAATTCTCTATGAAACAGTCCTGTCACTTCTGACCTATCCTTTCTTATCCAATCTTCTTGACCATCATAAAATAGATTTCTATATTGTAATCAAAGGCAGTCTTTGCTCAGAGGGGGACCCACAAAGGAAACTACAGGAGGGGCAAGTGCTGGCGGAGATTCAAGGCCATTCTTCACAGGCTTCGCAAGAAGGCTGCCTAGAAACAACGCTGCACACAGGCCCAGAGCATCTGGTTTTCAAACCCAACTCACCTGGCAAATGATCATGAACTTCTCGATTGACGGGTGTAGTGCAGACTCTAGTGAAATCCAGAGAGTTATCCAATATGGCATTTATCTTTTGAAAGATACTGGCATTGCTGCATGTGGAGAGGGCATGGGCTTCCTGGTGGTCCCAGCAATCTTTTATCCTTCCTGCTCCCTCCTCCTAGACACAGAACAAAGGTATTCAGGTTTACACTCCTTTAGGACAAACAGAGACTTTCACCCCTTCTATCAACCCCACAGCAGGAGTTAAAATAATAAAGATTTGTCCTGGCTGGTGTTCCCAGTGGTTAGAGCGTCGGCCTGTGCACCAGAGGGGCGCAGGCTTGCTTCCCGGTCAAGGACACATACCTGGGTTGCAGGTTTGCTCCCAGGAGCGTGCAGGAGGCAACTAGGTGATGTGAGATCTCACACTGGTGTCTGTCTGTCTGTCTGTCTCTCTCCCTCCCTCCTTCCACTCTCTCTGAAAGCAATGGGGGGAAAATTCTCTGGTGATGATTGACGAAAAAATAATAATAAAAGTAAGGAGGGTTCATGTTTCCTGCTTATATATTAAAATACTTAATGAGTGTTTACTGTGAGCAAGGTGCCAAGAAAACTGCCTCAAGTGCCTTCTACAGTAATGGGATTTACCTTGGCAAGGTAGTAGCGAGGGGAGTTTAAGAACCAGACATACCTGGTCCAGAGCCTGGGGTATGTCTTTACAGTAGCATATTATTTCCCAATAAACGGGAATGGGGTATTGATACAAGTTACTACATGGATAAACCTTGAAAATATTAGGCTAAGTGAAAGAAGCTAGTCACAAAGGACCAAATATTATATGAGCCCATTTATTCAAAACATCCAGAATAGCAAGTCTAAAGCAGATTAGTTGCCTTCAACAAGGGAGTGGGAGAGAGATTAGGAGGTGGTGGCTATGAGTACGAGGTTTCTTTCTGAGATGATGAAAATATCCTCATTAGATTATGACTGCAAACCTCTGTAAACATACTAAATATCATTGAGTTGCACATTGAGAGGTGAACTGTATGGTTATGTAACTTATATCTCAATACACTTGTTTAAAAAGTATGGTTCGGCCACTTATTGGCAATTAACCCCTGTGCCTCAGTTTCCCCATTTGTGAAATGGAAAGTATCCACTAACCTTCAACCAGGTTTCCAAACTGTCAAAGGCCCCACTTAATATTAAAAAAAAAAATTAACCTATTTTTTATTTACTACAACAGGCCCTGACCACACTTACAGGAAGGTCAATGACAACTGTATGTGAGTGTTAGAAGGGGACAATGAGCAACCCCCTGAAAGATGGAGGCAGGAAAGCCAGGGAGGGAAGTGCCTCAGTTGTCTGGGGAAAGATGCAGACCTGGAGGCCTCAGAAAAACTTCCCCAGGAAGAAGGGAAGATCTGAGACTCTCACTATCTGAAGCCGTCTTTAAAAACCTAATTAGGAGTATGCCTGTCCAACGGTGCCCCATTCCCAATCCTATTAGGTACATACACCACAACCTCCACACTCAAAGCAAATGACATCTGAACGACTCCCTCCCTCCCTTCTCTCATGTACACAAATGAGAGATGCAGAGGACACTGAAATGAGAATAAAGGTAAATGAAGTATTCCATTTATACCCAAATGGCATAATCACATCAGTAAGTACCCAACTGTTTGCCCTGAGTAACGAATTTGGAAGGGGGCGGCGGGGAGACCAAAGCCAGCAATGTCAGAGGGGAACAGACCTACAACCTCCCTATTGGGTACAATAGGAATAAAAGTAGTAACACCATCTCACAGGGATTTTGTGAATCAATAACGAACATGCTGGGCACAGTACCTGGTACATGATTATGTGCTGAACAAATGGAAGTTGGCTATCAGAAGTGTCATTATTATGACACCAAGGGGTCAGAGGCCACCAGAGGGACTCTTGAAGAAAAGAATCTATTGGCTCATAAAGGAGAAAAAGGTACTTGACCAACTATTCCTTTGTAGACCCCAAGTCCTTCCATGTCTACTCTTGCTAATCCGTTGATTTGAAAAGCTCAATTCAAACACTAAACACATAATAGAAATCAGACTTTCTAAAACCTGAACCTACTAGATTATAGGGATCCTTTCAAACTCTCCAGTTAAATGAATTCAGTTTTCATTTTCAAAATACACACACTATCCACCTCTCTACTTACAGACTCATTACTTTGTATATTCTATCTGACTTTGATCGCTTTATAGGTCTGAGTTCATACCCATGTTTTCCCCCGAGGAAATGTTTCCCCCCCATGGTTTTCCTACTACTGCCTTATAGCTTTCACTGTGATTTTTGGCATATCCTATCTCCGTGGTCAGCAAACCGCAGCTCGCAAGCCACATGTGGCTCTTTGGCCCCTTGAGTGTGGCTCTTCCACAAAATACCACATGCAGGCGCACACATACAATCCAATTGAAACTTTGTGGAAGAGCTGGTATTTTGTGGAAGAGCCGGTTTTGTAGAAGAGCCACACTCAAGGGGCCAAAGAGCCGCATGTGGTCGCAAGCCACAGTTTGCCGAGCCGCAGTTTGCCAACCACTGTCCTATCCTATAAAATAAAAGCCTAATATGCAAATTGCCCCTTGGGCGGTCTTTCCACCGAGAGTTCGACCGCTCACTATGACGTGCACTGACCACCAGGGGGTGGCACGAAACATGGTGGGCATCAGCGATGCAGTGCTGGCAGCGGGTGGCAGTGGAGGCGCTGCCCGCCCCAATGGGACCCCAAGGAGAGCGGGAGTGGGACCGGGATGCAGTGGGATGGTAGACCAGGTGAGCGGGCGGCACCAGATAAAGGCAGACAAGAGCGGGGACCGATCACCCGCAACCAATTGCCCCGCAGATAGGGACCAGCAGCAGCGGCAGGGCCCGCACTTGGCTCCTAGGCACTGAAGTGGAGGTGGGGGGCGGCCCCGACTGATCGCCCCACAGGCAGGATGGTGGACCAGGTGAGAGAGCGGCACCAGGCCAAGGTAGGATGTCAGGCGGGGCTGCAAAGCTGGGGGCACAAGCTGGGGCCTGATCTCTGCAGGCCACCCCAAGGGACCCCACCTGTGCACGAATGGGGCCTCTAGTTTGCCATAAAAAGACCATTTGCAGTCCTGGCTGGTTTGGCTCAGTGGATAGAGCGTTGGCCTGCGGACTGAAGGGTCCCGGGTTCGAGTCCTGTCAGGGGCATGTACCTTGGTTGTGGGCACGTCCCCATTGGGGAGTGTGCAGGAGGCAGCTGATCGATGTTTCTCTCTCATCGATGTTTCTGGCTCTCGATACCTCTCCCTTCCTCTCTGTAAAAAATCAATAAAATATAAATAAAAAAAGAGACCATTTGCAGCTTTTTAAAAAAACTTTTATTTGGTCTTTCACTATGGACAGGAAAGTAGGTTTTAAGACAAAGACTTACAAGAGAGGGCAAACCTTAGTGCTACTGTGAATCATGGATCAACAGGAAGAAATAATCAGCAATGCTAGAAAAGAAAAACAACAATTCTTAGTTACTGGTTAAAAATGGCCTCAAAATAAAACTAGATGTAAATGTCAGAGAGGATGGCTCATGAGGAATCTCTGCTAATACAAGCTATTATTTTAGCAGGTATCAATTTTCCTCTTTTCAAGCAGATTAACAGTTGACATTCCTATCATGAAACAGTGGTTTCCGCTGGTAATAATCCTTGAAGGAGAAGGGAAGAGAGGGGAGACTACCATCTGAAAAAAGCACCCCCTTTTTCCACAGGGGAAGAATTCTCCCCAAAACTGTGATTCACCGTTTTGCAGAACAGAAAAAACACAGGCCTTGAAGTACATATACTAAGTTCACTGCTTAGGTATCTTCTCTGAGCCTTGGATGCCTTAGGTATAGAATGGAGTACCACCTAGAGAAATACATAAAGCACCTGCATTAAGTATGCTTATAAGTAATGTATTTAGTGGCAGATGTTCCCTGATTCCACAGTTGATTAAGTTACTGTTACTCAGAAGCATACTTTCAAGGTATTCACGGTTGTCAGGTTCACCAGATGCTTATGTATGTGTTCAGAATGTAACAGGACCATTTGCTGGGGTTTTTTTGTTTTTGCATTTGTGAAACACTCGGAAGGTTTAGTGTTAAGACATTTTCTCAAACCCAGGCAAGAAAAGCAGTAGGAGCCCCAGCTCCGGTTTTGCTCAGTAGACAGAGCATTGGCCTGTGGACTGAAGGGTCCGGGTTCGATTTTGGTCAAGGGCACGTGCCCGGACTGCGGGCTCGATCCCTATAGGGGGCGTGCAGGAGGCAGCCAAGCAATGATTCTCTCTCATCATTAATGTTTCTATCTCTCGCCCTCTCCCTTCCTCCCTGAAATCAATAAAAATATATTTTAAAAAAGAAAAGCAGTAGGATGGTGGAGCTGGCATAACCTCCTGAGCAGCTAAATTCAGCCTCTTCAAGTCAAAAACCCAAGGGAAGTTTGTGTTTCATCTTAAAACTCCTGAGTTTAATCAAGCAACACCTCACAGTCATTCTGGGAAGGTGGGGGGTGGGCAGGAGGAGGGAGGGCAGGAAAAGGCCCTCTCGTCCACAGCTTTCCACTCCGCTTGGGGGATACAGCCATCCATGAAGACCCAAGGAGCCACAGTGAGGGGGACCACCAGCACTTAAGCCCCACCCAGAGTGGTGGGTGTGAACAGACAAGCCCAAGTGGGGCCTCTAGTGGTAAAAACCACCCCACCACCACTCAGACAGCTCTTTCCCCCAAGAGGTCACTAGAGCAGAGCTGCAAAAAACAGGAGACTAATTGGGTGGAGGGGATAGAATCAGATTAGCCCCAGGAGATGAAGCCATTGGTTCTGCTTTCAGACCTGGTGGGTTTAATATGCCTCAGACACACACATTATCCAGGAGGCCAATCAGAGCCAGGGGTCTTGAGAACAATCAGAGCTAAAGAGCTCCACCTAAAACTTGATCAGGACGAGGGAGCGGGTGCTGTGGGCACACACAGGCCCTCTGTGTGAGAGGACAAGCATGAGCCAACAGAACCAGCCACAGGGAATGCGGCATTCGGGGGAGGAGGAAGCCTGCAAGTGCCGGGCAAGAAAGGATCTATCGGACAGAAGTGGGGGAAAGGAAGCCACAGTCTTATGAACCATAAGTAGGAATTTTAAGTAAAATGAAATAATCAAGAGACCAACATAAAGGTCAAGGTGCATGAATTCTAGAAATAGCACTGGTCTGGAAACGAAGAGGCCTGGGTTCCAAATCTGGGTCTATCATCCACTCACTGGATACACTCAGAACAATCACTTTTCATCCTAAGCCTGTCTCCTTGTCCGTGAAAATAGAGTCAGATGCTACAGTCCGGGCTTGGGGTCAGCTCCAAGCTTTACCTGGGAGACAGGTCTCTAACACCTTTCAAACTTCCAAAATTACAGGTTAAAAAAAAAAGTCTCAGGAGAAAGGGCAAACTCAGGAGACAGATGGTGTCAGAACCAGAAGCACGAAGCCAGAATCCAGAGAGCACAGGTGTTTATTAAGAGATTAAGTGTTCTGTCAACACACACACACACACAACAACAACAACAAAACAACAAAAACCCCAACCTGCCCTTCCAGGTAACTACTTCCTTCCAACAGAGAACCACTCCACCTTTAGGAAGGGAGACCTCTAGCCAAGGTGCTAAGCCTGTCAGGATGGCACCTGTATCAGTATATTATGCTGCCCAAGAAGAAAGAAAACTCAACGCTATTATAGTCAAGTTACTCAGAATCAACAGCTACCGGCAACCGTGACCCATTTTAGCACACAAATCAATCTGCAGACCTGCCCTCTGGGGGTTCTCCAATTACCTCAAGGAGAGTCATCACAAAACAGGTCTTAAAACATCAAAACAGTGTTAACTCACTATAACCTAAAAGGGTGCTCCAACCATACAGGAATACAAAAAAAAAACAACAAGAAACAAAAAAACCCACAAAAAAACAAAAACCAAAGTAGAAATCAGAGGTTATCGTGCATGCCTAAGTGTTCTGTACAACTGAGAGCAAAGACCATTTGTCAGGAATGACCCCATCTGGGCTGTTATTTTAAACACATTGTATGTCAAGGAAGCAAGATAATCCCTAATAGAAGCCTTTTAAAATCCGAGAAGCAAAACTCACTGAACATTATGCCTACAATGTGAATTTAATAGTGAAATTTGGAGACTTTTTTATGGGAAATCAGGTAATTTTCCTATGAACTAACCACAGATATCATGTACCTTTTAGTTCAGTATTTTCAGGCAGTTTATTATAACTGAGAAATGCCTTCTCGGGGGGTCCTGTGGAACATGAAAACTTTCAGCATTTAGAATCCGTGCTTACAGAAGACGACACGTTCTCACCACCAGGTCTAACTGACAACAGACTCAACACCGGCAGAAAAGGAAACGAAGGGCGTTTCCAAAGCTACAATGTGGAGGGCAAAAGGGAAGGGCAAGCAAAAGGCTTAATAAAACCTGAAAGGGTTCATCAGCGCGTCCTGGTTTTAACTCAGAAAGAAGCGAAGATTCTTTATGCAACCTCCTCCCTTCCAACCTCAAGGTCCAACCCCTCTCCTACCCCCTACTCCCTAACACACTCTCCCCCCAACCCTTAGGGGCTTCCTGGCAAGTTCTCCCCAGAGTCAGTACAGCTTAGATTCTGGCTAGGAAACGATTTGCAGAACAGGATGGATGGGATTAGCACGGCTCTTCCATCGAAGAGAAAATAATTTGCGATTTGATCCCATGATTCTTCTACTGCCTCCACCACTAGCTACTGAAGACAACAGCCTAAACATTCACCTACAGGTCTGGTACACGTTCCTTTCCCAAACTTCCACCCAGAACTACAAATTCACTAATTAACTTGCCTTTTAAACAAACGGATACTTTTAGAAACCAGTCATTTAGCTGAGGGACCTGTAGGCAGAGTGAGAAAGTCTGCAGAGATACTGCCTAGCACATAAAAGCATTAAAATACCAGCAGAGAGAGAGCCCCTGAAACCAGCCACCCTTCCCTCCCCGCTCGAATTCCCAAACATGAACTCATTGCTGGGGGGCTTGGCCTGTAATGGCTGCTTGAGAAGCAGCTGGGGACAGGTAACATTTTAAAGTTCCACCTTTCCCAAAGCTTCCCTGACTGCAGGTAAAAAAGCTCTCTCGTTCGTATTTGAGTCTGCATTCTCACGGAGAAATCGCTTTGGCAAAGGCTCTGAGTATGCTCTTTACTGCTGTATGCTTTAACTCCCTTGGGAAGAAGATGCAGAAATAAAGGTTCGCATCCCCGTACATGTGCTAGTGGGGCTGTGTACACTGCTGGGACACTAAGTTTTGCCCGGAATGACAGTCCAGATCGTCATTTCTGGCCCAAGGCTATTTGATGCCCTGGAAGCTCACCCCAGAAGATTTTACTGGGATGCTGCTAAAACCCGTATTAATGCTTCCTGGAAATCCAAGAAACAGGATTAGGGGAATTTTAGCTAAGGCAGAAGAGGCGAGATTTAATAAGCCCCATTCTACTCTCATGGGTCTTAAAACAATGATACAATTCCAAATTTGCCTTGTCTCGGGAGAAAAAAGTTGCTGAAACTGCTCTGAAAAAGGCAAGTTTTTAGTGCAGAGGCCTGCAAGGGTCACCCCCATGGTGGGAGGAGTCCAGCCCTCTGGCTCTCCCGGGACCAGCTCACTGCTCTCATCCACACGGTGGAATGATGGACACAGCACATTCCTCCTGCGGTCAACACTGCCACCCTCATGCTCAGAAGACCACACTGCCGCCTGCCACCCCTCCCTCCAATGCAGCGGGGTCCCTGGGACCCCCCACAGACCACTGCCGACCATCCCGACCCCTCCGACTGCCAGAATACAGTGTCCTAGGCTGAGCAGTGGCACCAGGAAGACCTAGGTTTACCCCCTGGTTTACCACTTAGTTGCTGTGGTAGGATTTCTGAGCCCATTTCTTCTTCTGCACAGTGGGGGGAGGGGGAGCTCTAAAAGGGGTGCTTTAAGACACAACCCAGACTGGCCCTCAGGTGGAATCCAGTCTTGAGAGGCATGTTACCTTCGGTCCATACAGTCCTTACACTTTAAATATATATATTTATATATATATTTATATATATATAAAATTGATTTCAGAGAGGAAGGAAGAGGGAGAGACAGACAGAAACATCAATGATAAGAGAACCATTGATTGGCTGCCTCCTGCACGCCCTACTGGGGATGGAGCCCGAACCCAGGCATGTGCCCTTGGCCAGAATCCAACCTGGGACCCTTCAGTCCACAGGCCAACGCTCTATCCATTGAGCCACACTGGCCAGGGCTACACTTTTTTTTTTTTTTAATCGCCTCATTTAAAAAGAGAGAGATTGGGAGCCTAACTAGGAAAAAAGCCAACTTTCCATCAACTCTGGGCCACACTTCTGCAGGGCAACACCCCAACACCCGCTCCTGGCTGCTCCTGTCAGCGGGGCCACTCATCCTTCCACCCTCTCCCTCTGGTCCTTTAAGTGACCTGGGCCCCTGAAGGGACTGGGTTTGCAGGCCTGTTCTCAGGATGCAAAGCAAAACAAACAGCTGGAGAGCGTTAGCTGGCTGCAAGCTCGGTGTTGAGCCTGGAGTCTTACCGCCTCGCTCCCCTTCCTCCAGCTGCTCTTCCAGCCGGGGAGCCTGGCCCAGGGCGATGGGCCCAGGTCCTCGCCAGGGCGGGGGGTCGAGGGTGGACTTACATACGGGGCTGTCCACGTCCGAGTCCTAGTTCTGTGCACAGCCAGGCCGCCCGAGTCCCAGTGGAATCACCGGGACCAGAGCAACCCCGAGGGGCTCTGGAAAGCCCCGCGAGGCAGGGGAGACCAGGGAGCCTGCACCCCACCTCCACCCCCGAGGGCCCGCGGGCCTCCCCACAGCGCAGAGCTCCCCTGAGCTCCAGGAACAGAACTCCCTTCCGCCCCCGACAAAAACATGCCGACCAGGAACCACCACCACGCCGACGCTTCCACGGTTTTGTTCTGCCTGTTTGGCTCGGTAGCCAGGGAGACCAAGGAGGCAGTTGCCAGAGAAATGGAGCCCAGGCTGCGGGGTGGTGTGTGTGTGTGTTTGGGGGGGTGGGGGTGGGGGCTTGCGGGGCTGCGGGTCCCAGGGTCCCCCCCACAGGGCACCGTGCGAAGGGGCAAGGCCTGCAAGGTGCATCCGTGCAGGAGGGCCTTTCCCGGCCCCTCGGGCAGCGCTGGGCCACGGCCTGGTCAGAGCCCTCCGGTAACCCGCAATAAAGTCAGGGCAGCCTGACCGTGGAGAACACCCACGCGCAGAAAAGGCCAGGGAGGGATGCCAACCGGGGCGACCCAACCTTCGGA
>NW_006289504.1:276611-277104 GCF_000327345.1 Myotis davidii | reverse complement strand
TTATTAGTTCAAGTTAGTTGTCAATAAATTAGGCTTTATAATTCAGAAGAGCTTTTTATGATTGGTTGTTTTTCTCAATTATTACGGAGTAGCTCTTTTTTTTGCTATAAAATATTGTCTTTCCATGCTGAAATTTTACTTAGTACAGTAGACATTCCTTATCCCCTCTTTCTTTTAAAGCCCGGGCTCCGTGCGGGAAGGAAGGGCCTGCGTGTTGCCCGGAGCAGGGAACTGCTGAGAACTGCAGGCAGGAGGGTGTCTGTATCGAGATCTTTGGCGATGATGTGGGAGCCTGAGTAGAGGTTGGACAGCAAAAGGGGAGACACAAGGGCCTGGAATGAGGAGGCAAGGGGCCGCGTTTCTGAGCGTTTTGCATGGGTTGCCTCCTCGTCATCGTATATTTTCAAAGCTCTTACTGTGCTCCAGGCTCCTCGGGGCGGGCTGGTGGGGCTCGCCGGGACCTAATGGCCGCGGGGAGGGGGCCGGCCCCGGT
>NW_006289504.1:274172-276478 GCF_000327345.1 Myotis davidii | reverse complement strand
AGGAGCCAAGCGAGGGTGGGCAAGAGCATCTGAAAGAGTAGGGAGCTGATGGGTGCTGTGTAGGAATGAGGTCCCATCCCAGCCAGATCTTTTAAGACAAGCTGGAAATTGTTTTGTTTTGTTTTTCTTAAATGTGAAATCTTCCTGCCCGACTCAGGTGTCTCAATGGTTGAGCTGGATCCCCAGTGTGGGGTGTGCAGGGGGCAGCCGATGGGTGATTCTCTCTCATCATTGATGTTTCTTTCTCTTTCTCCCTCTCCCTTACTCTCTGAAATCAATAAAAATGTATTTTTTTAAGTGTGAAATCTCCCTAATTTTAAATTCTCTCAGTAATACAGGTGAAGAGACAAGCCCAGCACGTCCAGGGACCCCATGCAGCTCACTGGCTGCCAACCTGTGATCCTTTCCATCCCTTCCTCCTCCCCAACCCAAAGCTGAAGATAAGAATCTGCAACCTGGAACAGTGCCCAAGGGAACAGGTATCTTTCATATTTGAAAACTCCCAGCCTTAACCGTTTGACTGCTAAGGAGCGCTATCGCGCCCTTCTTACTTAAAACAAATTTATGTAAACAATTGGTATTTTTTAATTTTTGTTGTTGCAAAGCAATACAACTGAGTTTATGGTATAAAAAGTGTTTTACATTTTTTCCCATACACGCGCAATTAGTGCCGCAGTTTTGGCATATGTCCGAAAAAATACGTCAGCAGCCAAACGGTTAAGAAAAGGAAGGCACCTTTCAGATGACTTGGAACAGAAATTTCTGCTGTCTAAACCCCTCTTCCTAAACTTCTTCCTGGAAGTAATAATAGAATAATAATCTGGCCTTTACTGAGCATCTACTAGGTGCTTGGCACAATTCTAAGTGGTTTGTTTCTGTGTTAACCCATTTTGCGGATGAGAAAACTGAGGCTTAAAGAAGTTAAGTAACTAGCCCAGACTCCCAGCTAGAAGTAGAAGAGTGAGGTTTCTGGCTTCAGAGACTGAAGTCTTAACCACATAAGACAAAACTCACAACACCCTTGCGTGTACTTTGTACTGCCTGACCCCAGGGCTCACTAGACAGTGAGGGAAAGGGTGGCTGAGTTCACATACAGTCATGGCCTCATCAGTGTGTGAGTCCTTGCTCCCCACCCATATTGGCCAGGCCTGCAGGGTTTACAGGAACAACAGTACCTCTGACCAGAAAGGCAGGCTGTGCAAGTGGCAGAGGTGCAGATATTAAATAACTTGGTCAAGTCCCCACAGCTGGTCACTAGCAGAAGCTGCAGGAACAAACAGGCAGCATTATCCATTCTCCCAGTCAACAAACAGCCTTTGAGCCCAGCCATGCCTGGCACGGGCTCTGCAGTCAAGCCCAGCGCTACAATGCAGGTTTTAAGTGTAACTAATTGGCTGGAGTAAGTGTTAAATGCACGCACCAGGGGGACAGGGGAGACCCTGCAGTCTTTTATATGCTCAGGTGTTCAGTGCTTCCACAGCAGGCAGAGCTGAAAGAGAGGCTGCTGGGAGAAATAATTTTCCTGGTTGAAAAAGATCAGAAAAAGGGGCATTCACTTCGGAACTCAAGACCACAAGGTAAGGCGAGCTCACAGTGTCTGCTCAACTTCTGCCAAGCTGTGTGCAGAAGAAAACACGTTCATTGTTTTGTGTGTGTGTGTCCTTTTCTAAAGTGGGATGAAAGAAAGCGGATCAGCCCTGCCTTACATCCTACACAAATGTAAATTCAAAGTGCATTGAAGATATTAATATGAAAAGCATTACTTGGGCATTTTTTAGAAGAGAATATTAGGAGATTTTTTTTTTAACTTCAGAGTGTGGAGGGATTTTGTAAATATGGAACAAAAATCGATAACACTTGAGCACATTGGGATTTACAAATTTGGTTTGTCAAAAGATACTTAAAACTTGAAAAGACAAACCATAGACAGGAAAATGGTATTTGCAGTATGTGATTGACAAAGTTTCCAGAATATATAAAAACTACAATGAGGAAAAAAGACAACCCCGTAGAAAAATGGGCAAAAGATGGGGGCAGGCAATAGACCGGAGTGGAAACACAAATGGCCAGCAAGCATCTCATTGGTGCCTACCCTCACCACTCACCAGGAAATGCCAGTGAAACCTCAGTAGGACTGAGTTCACCCATCTCGGACAAAATAAAATCTCACTACTGGTCACTGTCGGTGAAGGTGTGGACTGCTTTGTCCTCTTCGGGTTTTGCTTTCGTTTTCTACATTTTTAAGAAAATTCTTTATTGTTTAAAATATTACATATGTCTCCCCCCCCCATTGGCCTCTCCCCCTC
>NW_006289504.1:264857-274099 GCF_000327345.1 Myotis davidii | reverse complement strand
TAAATTGTGCTGCTATGAACACAGGAGTGCATGTATCCTTTCTGATTGGTGTTTCTAATTCCTTGGGATATATTCCTAGAAGTGGGATCACTGGGTCAAATGGAAGATTCATTTTTAAGTTTTTGAGGAAACGCCATACTGTTTTCCACAGTGGCTGCACCAGTCTGCATTCCTACCAGCAGTGCATGAGGGGTCCTTTTTCTCCACATCCTCACCAGCACTTGTCATTTGTTGATCATTTTCTACATTTTTTTTTAATTGAGAGATAACACACATTCAATGAAGTGCACAAGTCTTAAGTGTGCAGCTTAATTTTTTTACCTACCCACCTACCTACCCAAGTCACCACCACCCATGGGGTCCCATCATGCCTCTTCCTACCTTATACCCTCTCCCTGCGGTAACTATTATTCTTACTGCTCTCCTCAGATTCATTCTGCCTGGTTTAGAACTTCATTTAAGCACTTGCCTTCTCTCATTCAACGTGGTATCTGTGAGATTCATCCATGTTCTCCACACAGCAGTAAAGTCCTTATTTATTGCTAACTAGTATTCCATCGCATGGACATACCATCATTTCTTTCTCCGGTTTCCTGTTGATTGGCCTTTGATTTGTTTCCAGTTGGGATATTATGAATAAAAGCTGCTGTGAACTTTCTTGATGTTCAGCTCAAGTCTATTCTGGTGAGCAATTTGGTGACGTTGTCAAGTTGCAGATGTGTATACTTCATGACCCCGCAACTCCACCCCTGGGATAACACATTAATAGACGCTTTCACACATGTTAAAAGCGGCGAGAGTAAAAATGCCGATGGCTATGTTATTATAACAGCAAAAATACAATAAACTAACCTGAAATGCCCACCAACAGGAGAGTGAGTCAGTAAATTGTGGTCGAGTCATACAATGGAACACTATATAAGTAAATGTAAATGACTAAAGCTAATCGTATCAAGGTGATGGCTCGGAAATAATACTGTGTGAGGAAAGCAGGATCTAGGTGCACAATGCCACTTACATACAATTTTAAAACGTGCAGTACACGCCCTAACCGGTTTGGCTCAGTGGATAGAGCATCGGCCTGCAGACTGAAGGGTCCTGGGTTCAAATCCGATCAAGGGCACGTACCTTGGTTGCAGGCTCCTCTCAGCCCAAGCCCTAGTCAGGGCTCGTGCAGGAGGCAACCAATCAATGTGTTTCACTCACATCGATGTTTCTCTCCCTCTCTCTTCCACTCTCCCTGAAAATCAGTGGAAAAATATCCTCGGGTGAGGATTTGAAAAAATATATATATATATACAGTGGGGCCTTGACTTACGAGTATCCCGACTAACGAGTTTTTTGAGATACCAGCTGTCTCTTGGCCATTTTGTCTCTTTTGCATTGAGTTGATAGAGTAATTTGAATTAACAAGCTCGGTCTCGGAACAAATTAAACTCATAAGTCAAGGCCCCACTGTACATATAAAACACACAGTACACACTCTCATTGGCTGGGAACACAGCTGCATATAATAAAGGTACAAAAAATGCCCGGTGTTGATAAACAGACAATTGAGAAAGTGATTCCCTTCAGGCGGGAGGGCAGAGCTTGCGCAGTGGGGAGTACAGGGGCATCGACTGAGTGCATAGGTGCTTTGCTGCTTCAGCCAGGCGACCAGTACACAGGTGGCTGGTATTTCATTTTTAAGCTTGACATGTATCATCAGGGCCGTTCCATTCGGGCGGAATCCTGGGGTGGAAGATTTGAAAGGAGCTAAAATTGGAGGGTCCTTGGCACGAGGACAGGAAGTGACCAGTGAGACGTTCAGAGGGTTCAGCGGGTGTGGGCACCCCTGGCCCTGCTCACCCTGCTCAGCACTGCCCCAGGCCCAGCTGTGAAGACTCCCAGACGCCAGAGCACAGTCTGCACTGAAGGGCCGTAAGGACGGTTTTCCCTGTGGTCAGGACCGAACAGTGGGGCCTAAGTGCTTCCTCTTGGTAGACAGGTCAGCGGGATGGGGACGGGGAGAGGCCAGGGGGTCAGACCAGCACCATCAAGTGGGTGATGCAGGAAGGTGCGCCCGGCCTCTCTTCCTTTGGGCGTGCCCCACCTTAACCCCGTTCCCCATACCCCCTCCTGGGCTTCACCTTTCCAGGCACTGTTTGCCGGCCTCCTCTTGACCCTGGAAGACAAACTGACCAGGCTCTGTCACCACACTCCCCAGCACAGTAAGTGCTGGGTTAGGAAGCAGGGACTTGAGGCAGGCCTTTGCAGTAGAAATGGGGTGACCGGGAGGATACAAATGGGGCAGGGAAGTCAGGGAAGACATGGGCAGTGAGGACCCTGGCTGTCCAGGGGCCAGGACCCCTGATGGGTCAGAATGTTCCTGTTTTCCTTTCCTTGTCCCCTCGGGCTAGGAAAGTCCCGTGACACCCAGCCTCCACCCCTCCTATCGGCAGGCTGTGCCTTGAGGTGACCCTCAAGGTGCCCGGTGCAAGGTGCTGACTAGCACAGGGGCGGGATGGAGGTTCAGCTGTGGGCACAGCTCAGCCACTCCTGGGGTCCTCTTAGCTTCCCAGGTGTCCCTAATGGATCTGTTCCCCAACCATTGCAGCTAACCAGTTGCTATAGAAACTGGAGCCGTTTCTCTTACCCATTTGCCAGGGCACCACTAGGAAGCCATCCTGGACGGGGCTCCTGTTCCCAGCCTCTCACCATACTCTGACCTGTCAAGGCCTGTGGTCAGGCTCAGACCTCCTGGGCCCAGGTTAATGCTCTACCCCACCCTTGCTGGGGGTACTTCCTGACTCTGTGCCAATCCCTGTGTGGCCATGACTTCTACCTCCTCCCCCAAGCCCTCCCTGGGCTCTCATGTTTCTTAGCTAAGAAACCGCCCCCATTTTCTTTCTCCTGCACAGGAAGTGCTGACTCAGAGAGAGAAGGGCAGTCCCCCATTCAGGCGCCCCTGACAGAGGGACTTGGGCCTCCAGGCTCTCAGAGGCAATGGCTCCAGCTGCTCCCTAGTGTCACAGCCCAGCAGGTCCCGGAGCCAGAGGCAGGGGTGTGCCCGCCACCGCCTTCACACCTGCTTCACCGTCTTTCCCCTGAACACACCTGCCCAGGTGCCTCAGTGACAGGGCTGTGGCCAGAGAACTAGGGACCTGGTCATGGAGGGTCAGGCGGAGGCCCCACACCCCCAACCGTCACTGGGCGTGTTCCTTGTAACCCAGTCCACCAAGATGTCCTGGGAAGAAAGCATTCCACGGTCCAAACCCAGCTGGTAACACTGAGCTCTAACCCCTCCTGGGTGCGCGGGGTGTGGAAATGCACATTAGCACAGTCAAGGCTCTGAGAAGTCCTGTGGGAAATAAACTTGCTTTAATCCATGATTCTTAAATGTATTTGACCAGACTTTTTTTTTTTTAAGAACATATGCTAGTCCTAGCCGGTTTGGCTCAGTGGATAGAGCATTGACCGGTGGACTAAAGGGTCCTGGGTTTGATTCCGGTACCTCGGTTGCAGGCTCTTCCCCAGCCCCTGATCTGGTCAGGACTCACGCAGGGGCAACCAATCGATGTGTTTCTCTCACATAGATATTTCTGTCTTTCCCTCTCTCTTCCACGTTCTACAAATCAATGGAAAAATATCCTCAGGTGAGGATTAAAAAATGTTTTAAATAAATAAAAGAGCCCTAGCCGGTTTGGCTCAGTGGATAGAGTGTTGGCCTGTAAACTGAAGGGTCCCGTGTTCGATTCCAGTCAAGGGCACATGACCAGGTTGCGGGCTCTATCCCCAATAGGGGGTGTACAGGAGGCAACCAATCAATGATTCTCATCGTTGATGTTTCCATCTCTTTCTCCCCTTCTCCTTTCCTCTCTGAAATCAATAAAAATATATTTAAATAAATAGGTAGATAAATAAAAGAACGTGCTAACGGAACACCTCTTATACCTTTTAGAAACACTGCTCATGCGGCCGCTTTCCTCACCGGGAAAGGTATCAGCAGGGCCCAGATCTCACTGCCACCCCCAGAAGGCTGTCCCAGGTGGAGGGCTCTATATCCTTCCTAGTTGGTGTCCGCGGGGCAACAGCGTTGGTGGCTGGGACCTTGTGAGAAATCCTGGACCTCGGGCCCCACCCCCACCTCCTGCTCTGAGTCTGCAGGTTAATACCATGCCTAGGGGATCGGACAGTGTGAGCAGCTCTGTCCCACACCTGCAGTACCTCCCGCTCCAGGATGGCTAGCTGCTCACCTCCCCGCGGGCTCTGGGCCCTGTATTCACATGTATTGGCCTGTTTTGAATCTCGCACCTGATGGGGAAACTCCCCACATCATGCATTCTCCTTCCCAGGGGCCCATGAGGGGCCCCAGGGGGCCGGCCATCGAAGAGGCCTCACTTTTTCAGAGGCTCAGAGGAAAGACCACACGGCCTTTTGTCCCTGCTCAGCTGTCTCTTCCACAGAGACACCCGGGGACCCGGAGACTGTCCTCTCGGGGGCTCCAACCAGAGTCACCCCTGAGCCAGTCCAGTCTCCGTAATGGTCATTCACGAGGCTCCAACCAGAGTCACCCCTGAGCCAGTCCAGCTCCCTAGTGGTCATTCACCAGGGTCTAAAGCAGCGGTTCTCAACCTATGGGTCGCGACCCCTGAAAATACATTCTGTGTATCAGATATTTACATGACGATTCATAACAGTAGCAAAATGACAGTTATGAAGTAGCAACGAAAATAATTTTATGGATGGGGGTCACCACCACATGAGGAACTGTATGAAAGGGTCGCGGCATCAGGAAGGTTGAGAACCACTAATGAAAGGAACCTTTAGCCGCTCTCCCCCAGCCCCTTAGAACCCGGAAGAAGGGAGAGGTGAGCCGGCCTCTAGGGAGAAGACCTTTATTGAGAATTTGCTCCATAAATAACTACAGAAAGTGTGTGGTGGTGGGGCGCTCTGCATGCTGTCTGACGTGAGGAATCTTATCTGAAAGAGAGAGGGGCAGAGGGAGAGAAGGGTGCTAACAGCCCAGGTGTCATGAGGGAGAAACCAGTGGCAGAGAAGTCGGAGCACTTGGGGGTCACTGGGTCAGAGCTTGCACCACATCCTTCACCAGCATGGTGCCGATCACCATCTTCTCGCTGTTGACTGTCAGCTGGGCGGGGCCGGGGGGCCGCGCGTCCAGGGTCAGCAGGACCAGGCTCCCGCTGGTCAGCGTCCTCCCTGCAAACCTGAGGGGGACAGAGGGAGGGGCTCAGCCCCTGCGGTAGGCGGCCCTCCTTCAGACCAGGCCCAACAGCCCATCTCCTCCTCAGGGAGGGGCCCAGTACCTGTACTCGTCAGACGTCCCACAAGGGACACGGCCCAGGTTGGCCGTGGCGGTCACCTTCTGCACCACAGTGTGGTCACTCCGACAGCTGTCCGGCAGCGTGAGCTTCTCTGTGATCTCGTTCATGCCCGTCAGCTTACCTGGGGGCAGAGGTCACGATGAGGGCAGAGGCTGTGATGGGTTCACCTGGGTCTGCCCACGGAGCTTCCTCACCAAGTTCCCAGCCTGGGCAGGCCTGACTCTCCCTCACAGGAAGCCTGAGGGGTCTCCCCAGCCCATCCAGGGCTCCATCCGTGTTACTGACCGAAGACTCGGTGGCCACTTAGAGCTTTCCTGCACCCTAGACACCACACCCAACCAAGTTCAAATCCCTCCTGGCTCCTGCAGCTGAGTCCTCCCAGAGAACACTGCTGGCTGCTGCCCTCCTGGCCAAGGCCTGGTCCTCACCAGGCAGGCCAGAGCCCAGACCCTAACCTCACCGGGGGCAGCAGCTCCAGACCTGGCCAGGCGCTCACAGCACCCGGGAACGCCTCACTCAACTGGGCTGACACACACACTCTCAGGCAGCCCTGGGAGCTCCGTGTCCGCCCTCCCGCCCACCTTTTCTGCAGCCCCTCTCCTCCCTCTGAGATGCTCCATCCCCTCCATGCCCGACCAGTGATCTCTTCTTGCCCCTGCACCTTAAGCCTCTCCGTGTCCAAGTCTCCCTGCTCCTAGGAAGTCCCCTCCAGAAGCCAGATTGCTCATCATGCCATGGCTGTGTCTCCCATTCAGAGCCCACGTCCTCCAGAGAGGACTCCCTGTCCTCGGTGGGTCTCCTTCAACCCAGGGCGACTGGCCCTGCCCCCTTTGGCCCTGCCCCTTTGACAGGCCCCGCCCCCTTGCTCAATGACCTGCTCTCCCCAAGGTTCCTATCTGCTGGCTCTGAAGGTCTTTGAAGCATCTCCCCAGGGCCATCTCACTCACATTCACAGCTTCAGTTCCCACTTCCGTGCTTCCTGAGCACAGACCCACATTTCCAGCTGCATACTCAACACCGCCCCCTGAGTTTCCCAAACGCATTGCAAAACCAGCTTCTCCAGAGCTAACCCCTCACCCAAACCCATTCTTTCTACCAGATCAGGGGTTTGGCAAATCACAGCCTGCAGGCCAAATCCCGCTCCCCACAGGGCCCACAAAGCCTAAATACTGGCTTTATGGCGCGTTGCAGAAAAAGCAACACCATGCCACCCCCTGGTCTAGGGGAAGGGCACTGCCATTCTCCTTGTCATCCAAGCCCAAAATTCTAGAACAGCTTCTATGCCTCCCTCTTCCCGGGGCCACCCGCCTCAGCCCCTCGCTCCCTTTGTCAGGGCTCTAATCCTGGTCCTCACCGTCTCTGGGCAGATTTGTTGCAACAGCCTCATAAATGGTCAGAATGTGGCCCAAAGTCACAGACCAAGTGAGTGCAGGTTCGGAACCTAAACCAGGGCCTACGAAGCCCCGGTCTTCTCCCACGGGGGCTGCCCTGCCCCCTCCCGCTGCTGCAGCTCCTCCCAGCCTCAGTCCCAGCAGAACGCTGGCACCAGAACGCTGCCAACTTCCTCTGTGGGAAGCAGAGGTCTGAACCTGGCCCGCCCACCCTCAGACACCTTCCCTGATGCCTCCGCCACCAGGAAGATGAATCCAAGGCCCGCCTCTCTCTAGCGATGGAGCTGGACCCACCAGCCCCGTCCAGCGCTGAAATTCTAGGGCTGAAACCCTTCAGCACCACGTTTGAGGCTTTGGGAAACAAGACTGTACATGCCTTCAGCTTCGTTCTCACCACTCCCCTGTGCTGGGGACTCCCGTGTCCTCTCTTCCCTTCCTGGAAACCTTCACCCACACGCACCCGCGATGTTCCCCCAGCTGGTGTGCTTGCTGGCCTAGTGGCCGAGGGCCCACTCTCTCCACAGCCTCGCTGAAGTGTCCTGGCCCCTGCGGGGCCGCTGCAGAGCCCCCGCAACGCGGCCCCCCTGTCTGATGAGCTGAGGATCCCCCACAGGGCTGTGAGCTGGAGCTGAGGGCCCTAGACTCAGTGATGACGAACCTAAGACACGCGTGTCAGAGGTGACACGCAAACTCATTTTTTTGGTTGATTTTTCTTTGTTAAATGGCATTTAAATATATAAAATAAATATCAAAAATGTAAGTCTTTGTTTTACTATGGTTGCAAATATCAAAAAATTTCTATATGTGACACAGCACCGGAGTTAAGTTAGGGTTTTTCAAAATGCTGACACGCCGAGCTCAAAAGGTTCGCCGTGCCTGGCCTAGAGGATGGTGCTGAGTCCCACCCCTGTCCGCCCTGGGCGCACTCACCCTGTTCCTTCTTAAACTCATTCTCACTCATGAACACCGGGGCCATCAGCTCCCCAACCGGCGGCTGAATGGAGACGTAGAACTGTCGCACTTGGGTGCTGGGGTGGGGGGAGAAGACAGAGGAGGAGGCAGTGAGGCCCATCTCTCCCCTCGCCTCCCACTTTGGGGACAGGTCTTGGGGGCAGCAGGAGAGGGAGGTGAGACCCAAGGGCATGGGCTGGCTTCCAGACCCTCCACCTCATGACGTACCCACGGCTGCCACCACCTCCAGCTCCTCTCCACTGTGACCCACCTCTCCCTGGCCCACCCTCGCCCCCCACCACAAGGCAGACACTCACCACAGCTGGAAGTTGGCCGCCTGGGTGGAGTCACAGAAATTAATGCCCATGACAGCAGTGGCAGACTCTCCGGGTGCCAGGGACTCTGCAGGGGGTGAGGTGGGTGGGGGAGAGGGAGTCTGCGTCCCAGACCCATTCTCCCTCCTCTGCCAGAGCCGACCACTCCCAGCTTCCCGCCCCGGGAGACCGTTCCTGGTTTTCTCCTGAAATCTAAACACCCCTCACCCTCCCCCCACACACACTCTCATCCACGGAAGTCAGTCTTTCTGTTTGTTTTGTTAATCCTCACCTGAGGATATTTTACCATTGATTTTTAAGGAGAGTAGAAGAAAAAGGGAAAAACAGAAAAACGCATCAATTGGTTGCCTCCTGCATGCACCCGGAACAGGACCCGGGCCGGGGAGGAGCCTGCAACCAAGGTACGTGCCCTCGAACGGATTCGAACCCGGGACCCTTCGGTCCTCAGGCCAATGCTCTATCCACTGAGCCAAACCAGCTAGGCTGAAGTCAGTCTTGAAGTAACCGAGCCTCAAGCACCCCCTGCCCTGATCAGGACCCCCTCACTTCCTAGCCTGTCTTGCCCACTGGGCGAGGATCATGCTAGATGCCCTTTCTGTGCCCCCAGGGCCTGGCCCCTCGCCCGGCAGAGACAGGGCATCGGCAGCTGTAGGGAGACTGACTGCCCGGGAGCCACACCGATTTCAGGGAACTCCTGGATGCTGATGCCCGCAGGCAGTTTGGGGGTGCCCACATGCAGGCCCTTGATGGGGGTGTCGGAGCTGTTGGAGAAGTGGATGAGCAGAGACACCATGTGGGGGTCCCCGGAGAAGGGCTGGCGGCTGAAGGTGTAGTCCACAGCCAGGCCCTCGCCCGCCACCCGGTGCAGCAGCTCCTGCCGCCCCACGCTGGACACCGGGCTCAGCAGCTGGACGGGAGGGAGAGGGGGATGGGAGTGAGCAAGCAGCAGCCTGCCCAGCCCTGTCCCCACCGAGGGTCACAGCCAGCACTTTCCCTTCCTTCACCCCCCCCACACAGATCCACACCCCAGGGTGCAGCACAGAACCGTGGGCCTCATCCCACTCACCGAGGGCATCAGCGGGGAGTCCGTGAGGGTCAGGCCCTCCAGGTCTGCGGCCAGACTGCTGGACACGACCGTGGGGGGAGACACAGGCTGGGCGCTGGGAGGGGTGACTGTGGACAGACGAGGAAGACTGTGGTGGGGAGAGGTAACGTGGAACTGGCCTGAACTGCAGGGCTCA
>NW_006289504.1:261588-264823 GCF_000327345.1 Myotis davidii | reverse complement strand
GGACAGCGGGGCATGTGGCAGCCTGGTGGCTCTAACCACTCTCCACCCCAGCCCCACACCTAGTGCCCTCTCAGGCCTGAAGATGTATTATTTTTTTAAATATATACATTTTTAATTGATTTCAGTGAGGAAGGGAGAGGGAGAGAGAGAGATAGAAACATCAATGATGAAAGAGAATCATTGATCGGCTGCCTCCTGTACGCCCCCCACTGGGATCAAGCCCACAACCTAGGCATGTGCCTTGACCAGGAATCAAACGGTGACCTCCTGGTTCATAGGTGGATGCTCAAGCACTGAGCCACGCTGGCCAGGCTGTCTGCTCTCCCCACGCCCAAGCCCTGAGGACCCTAACCCAGAGCTCCCTCACACCTTCCTAAGTCCCACTCCTCAGGCCTCCTTCCCCGTGACCTCTACCCCCAAACTCACAGTCCTCAAGATCCAGCAGGGACACCTCCTTGGCTGCAGGGACGCTTTTGCTGCTGGGAGGCTGCAAGAGAACACGGGGTGTGGGCATGGGAGGGAGTGCCCGGGTACAGGACACACTGAGTGTCTGGAAGGTGGGAGGACCCTGTCCCAGAGCCCACCCCTCTCGCCCGACTCTCACCGTCTTCTTTCTCCAGGACACAGGTTCCCCCTGCTCCTCCTCGCTCTCCGACGACACCTCGGACTCTGAGGAGCTGCTGCTGGAATCGCTGCCCTCATCGGAGGATGAGCCTTCTCCTTGTCCCTCCGTCACCTTCTTCCTCTTCTTCCTCTTGCTCTTCTCACCTTCCTCCTCACTCTGTTCACTGTGGGACAGGGGCGGGGGCAGATGGGACTCAGGCCCAGCCTGGGCTCCCACTCCTGCCTCCCAGAAGAGCAGGGAAGCCCTGAAAAGTGGGGGTGAGGTGGGGAGCCTGGGCCAGTAGGGTCCTGTGCCAGTCCATGTCCGATTGCTTCTCTACACTGCATCCCTGAGACCTCCTGCAGCTCCTGAGAGCAGGCTCAGCAGGGGGTCCGCGGTAGCTGGCCGGGGGTCCCTGGGAGCTGGCCGGGGGTCCGCGGGAGCTGGCCGGGGGTCTGCAGGCCCCACCAGCTCACCAGGCTCAGGGGCTCTTAGGAGGGTGGCCTGGGCCTTCTTTTCTAGGGGCGACCCCAAGCCCCACCCTTCTCTTACCTTTCACTGCTCCTCCCCTTCTCCTCATCCTCATTGTCAGATTCGCTGCTCGACTCCCCAGAGCCGCTCTCGCTGCTGCTCTTGCTGTCCGGCTCGCTCTCGGACTCGGGGTCTGCGGAGGAACCATCTCAGACACCCCCCTCCCCCGCCCCGCCGCTCTCCCCTGACCCCGCTAAGTGCAGGCCTCCCGGTCCCCAGCAGGTGCCCTGGGCTCGCAGCTTCAGACTCAGCTCTGATGCTGCAACCCTCCCCCCGACCTGCCCCTGGTTCCAGGTGCCACCCAGACCAACGGGGACACAGCTGGACCCCCATGGACAGAGACCTGCACAAGCACACACACACCAGGAACCTGCAATCCCTCAGGTGAGTAAACACATAGGCAGGTGCATGTAGGTGCACACCCCCTTGGATACACAACCAGGTCACACACACACATGCGCCCGCACACGCCTCAGACAGCACACATGTGGGCAGCAGCACGGAGCCCAGCTCTCAATCTCCTCACCACTGTCTGCGGACTCCGTGGGGCCCGACTCGCCCTCAGAGTCCGAGTAGAAGGGTTTCTCCTTCTCCTTCCTCTTCTCCCGATTCGAGCTCTTGGTCCATTCAGGTACCTGGAGGTGGGGGGCGGGTAAGAGAGTTAGTAAATTGTGGTTGGGGTGGGGGAATGACAACACAGAGCCTCCTTATCCTTCACCCCACCTCTTCCGGGCCTTGGTCCTGTCCCAGGAGGAACTGGTGAGGGGTAGCTGCTCGCAGAGGGGGCACGGACAAACCAAGGAAGAGACAGAGGAGAGGGAAGGCACGGGGCCAGCACGCAGGGGAGGGGGGAGAGGAAGGAAGCACTGCAGGCCGAGCAGAGGGCACACGGCACACGGGGGTGGGGACCTCAGTGTATTCGCCCAGCAGGCCCACGTGGGTCTCAATAAGAGAGAGATCTTCTTCCTGTGTGTGGGGAGGGTGTCAGGAGGGTGTGGCCAGCTCGCGAGACACCAGGGATCCCTGCCATCTGTCCCTCCACCTGCGAGACTCAACCTCCACCCCCCGCTGACCTCCACGTTGCGCACGGAGGGGTCCGGGGCTTCCTCTGGCCAGTCTGGGAGCTCCTGGTAGCCTGTGGCCTTGGCATTGAGCAGGTGGGACAGTGAGCCCAGCTGGAAGTGGTCCCGGTCTGGGGACAGGGTGAGAGGTCAGCCTGTGAGTTATTTCCTAGGGGTTGGTGTTGATCCTGGTTGTGGAGGGTGAGGTGGGGGAGCCTCGCTGGGTAGATGAAAGGGTGGATGTGCCTCTTAATCGCTCTTCCACCCTGACCTTCAGGCCCACATGCTGGAGGGAAGGTGCTCTGGCCCGACCAGAGCAGGCTGAGGGGAGGAGGCAGGTGAGGGCGGAGGAGGGACCCTGGCCCACGGGTGCTGCTGGCCCTGGGTGGTGGGAATGTGGTGTCCACTCTCTTCCAGGGCAGTAGGGGCTGGGTGCTCAGCACCGCCAGGTTCCAGAAGGAGGCCCCACAGGGATGAGCACAGCGACCAGGAATGAGAGGCTGGCCCGTGTGTGCCAGGGCCTGGAGTGGTGAGAGCCCCGTGGGAGCAGGAGAAGGTCAGGGCCAGAGGAGGGCAGCACAGAGACTTGCGAGTGGGGACGGTCCTGGGAGGAGAAAGGGACAGTTCCCTTCCTCCCAGGAGATTTTCAAATCTGCCCCTTCCCTCGAATGGGGGTCCCCACTTCAGCTCCCACCTTTGAAGGACGACTCCAGGACAGGGGCTGGTTTGGGCGCCAGGAAGAGCTTCTTGGCGTGGCGGCTGAGGGCCCCGCCCTGCTCCGAAGGCACGATGAGCTGCCGGGTGAAGCGTGCGCGGTCACGGATGTCATAGTTCTGGTCGTACTTGGCCAGGCTCAGCACGTACTGGGTCAGTAGCTTGGTCTTGGGGACAAGAGAGGGTGAGCACCGGTCAGGGAGTGGGGGACACAGGAGGTCCCAGACCAGGCTCTGACCGACACCATTGCATGGGGCTGCCCTCCCTCCACCCCAGTCCTTCCCACAGACTTTATGTTCTCTCACCTCCCTGACTCTTGACCCAA
>NW_006289504.1:254833-260878 GCF_000327345.1 Myotis davidii | reverse complement strand
CGGGGGGGAGGGGATGCAGGAGGTTGGCTGGTCGGTCTCCCAGTCAAGAAACACATTGATTGCTTGCCTCCTGCATGAGCCTGGACCAGGGCCTCGGCCAGGAAGGAGCCTGCAACTGGAGTAACATGCCCTTGACTGGAATTAAACCCAGGACCCTTCGGTCCACAAGCTGACGCTCTACCCACTGAGCAAAACTGGCCAGGGCCTGACCCCAACTTTGACAGCTGCCCTTTGGGCCTTGGACTCCATTCGTCCTTAGACTTGTGGTCCCAGGTTTGCGGTCCCCACGGCCACAGTCCTCCCCTGAAAGGCTCTACCGAGAGCCAACCGCAGAGCCTGCACCGTGGGCTGCTGAAGGCACAGAAGTCCCGGCGTATGCTCTATCCACTGAGCAAAACTGGCCAGGGTTAGTCTACCTGTCTTTACAAACAACCGTGGTAGCCACTGTTGATGGAGTGCCTCCTAGCATTAAGCACTCGGCACCAGCCCAGGATGGAGCTCTGTGCCCGGCACAGCAGGCACTCGGGAAATGTCCTTTAAATCAATCTGTCAGCACAGGCACACATGGCAAACGCATGTGGCCAGCGGGACAACCTGGGGAAAGGCATGTGGACACCAGGCTTGGGAAACAGGCCGACATCGGCGTCCGGGGGCTCAGCGCTCGGCTCAGTCCTGAGCCTGTCGGTTCCGACTGGTGTGCCTCCCCGCCCACACGGCCTCACCTCATCACACTTTCCTCCCACTGCTCCTTGCTCCCCTCTGAACAAGGGGGCGCACATACTGTTCAGGGGCTGAGCACTCCCCATGGTGCTCCCTCTACCTTCCTCCTCTCCAGGCTTCTGCTCCCACAATCCTGACACCCACAGGCCCAGGGCCCCGCTGCTTCCACACGTGACTGCTGTCCCTTCCAGCTCCTGATGAGTCCCGGACCTGAGGGCCCCGCCTCCCCAGCCTGAGTTCCTGGGGCCCAGTGTAGCTACCGTGGATCAGAGGAGCCCCGAAAAAGCACAGTGCCACCACCCAAAGACTCCATGGGTGGCCGGAGAGGCCGCCTTCAGTCCTCCCAGACCCTGGGCTCCCCCGAGGAAGCGGGCACACTGGGAACATTGGCCACTTGGGCCCGAGCCAGGTTGGCTCAGTGGGTAGAGCGTCGGCCTACGGACCAAAGGGTCCCGGGTTCGATTCTGGTCAAGGGTCCTGGGTTCGATTCTAGCCAAAGGGTCCCGGGTTCGATTCTGGTCAAGGCATAGATCTCGGTTCCAGGCTCCTCCTCGGCCCAGGCCCTGGTCAAGGCGTGTGCAGGAGGCAACCAATCAATGTGTTTCTCTCACATGGATGTTTCTCTCTGTCTTTCCCTCTGTCTTCCACTCTCTCTAAATATCAATGGAAAAAATATCCTTGGGTGAGGATTAACAAAAAAGAAAAAATAAAGAAAGAAAGGGGCCTTGGCGTTCACGCCCACCTGGTGAGGGCACACAGAGTACTGCTTGGCAGGTTCTGGGGACCGACTGTGGAGGGGCACCTCTCGATCTGTACCTGCTTCGAGTTGGTCAGGTAGAGCTTGGCCGCCAGGTTGATGACCTGCAGCTTGACAATGTCCTCTTCGGCTGTGAAGGACTTGGCCATTTTCCTGAGGACGTCGGGTGCGATCTTGGGGACGTGCTCACAGTATTCGCCGATGAGCCACAGGATGCTGGCGCGGGCCATGGGCACCTGCGGCGGAGGGAGGGGCGTTAGGACCTCGGTAAACATGGCACGTGGGCAGGCACGTGGCCCGCCAGGGAAATGGGGGGCTTCCCATCTGCACCAGCCGCTGAACGATGGGCTCCCCCGGAAATGGGAGTGGGGGCAGTGGGAGAGGCATTAAAAGGTGGGCAGCCTGACCAATGTGGCTCAGTGGGTGAGCATCGACCTATGAATTGGGAGGCTGCCGTTCAATTCCCGGTCAAGGGCACATGCCTGGGCTGTGGCTCGATCCCCAGTGTGGGGTGTGCATGAGGCAGCTGATCAATGACTCTCTCGTCAGGGTCCCAGGTTCGATTCCAGCCAAGGACACAGGCCCAGGTTGTGGGCTCGATCCCCAGTGCGGGACATGCAATCAATGATTCTCTCTCCCTCTCCCTCCCTCTCCCTTCTCTGAAATCAATAAAATTATACATTTTTTTAAAAAAGGTGGGCGTTTCCTGGGCGGCATAGCCCTTCTTCCCTTGAAATCAATAAAATTATATATTTTTTTAAAAAGGTGGGCGTTTCCTGGGTGGCATAGCCCTTCTTCCCAGGGGTTTCACTGGCTTCTTTTCTTTTTAAAATATATTTTTATTGATTTCAGAGAGGAAGGGAGAGGGGGAGAGAGAGAGAAACATCAATGATGAGGGAGAATCATGGATTGCCTGCCTCCTACAAGCCCCACACTGGGGATCAAGCCCGCAAGCCCTGACCAGGAATCGAACCTGGGACCCTTCAGTCCGCAGGCCGATGCTCTATCCACTGAATCACAGCAGTCTGGCTCACTGGCTTCTTCAAGCCCTAATGTCAGTGGAGGTTTTAAAGACTGACTTCCTGGATCCACTATGTCCTCAATGCTTCGCTTCATGTCACTTCTTCCTGAATCTCCAGGAACACCTTGTTTCAAAGTTCCAACTTGCCAGGAACACACAGGACTTGTCAACCAGCCACCCCTGGCGACAGCGTTGGAGAAAACACGAGTGGGGCGCTCGGTGCGGGGTCCCCAAAGGGAAGGCAAATCTTGGGCAACAAGGTCAGGGTCACGTGGCCCCATCTCCTCCCATCCTTCCACCTGAAGACCTTGTAGAGCCAGTGTGGGAGGTTTGGAGGTTGATTTAGTTAATTATAGGGTCTTAGGATCGCGGAAGGACCCGGGGGTGGGGGAGGGGAGGGGACGCGGCATCACTGCCGTCCACACCTGGATGTTGTCCGTGAGCTTCGCCAGGTGTTTGATGATCTCCCCGTGCTGTGCTGGCTGCATCTGCAGCAGCTTCTTAATGACGACCACCGACTCCGCGACCACCAGCTCTGCGGACGGAAGAGAGTGTGGACCCCGGAGAGCCCGATGGCCACACGCAGGCGGACAGACCCTGCCACACCCCAAACCCTGGCTCTCTTCCTCACCCCCTGCACTCCACCAATGGCCCCGAGAGACGCAGGGACACCTGCATACCCACTGAGGCAGACAGACGTCATCACCTTGTGCCTGGACAGACAGATGGATACCCACTGGCCGTCGGACATGCAGGCAGACACCCACTGGTCATAGGGTCGGACACTCAGACAAGCACTGACCATCACGGTTGGACAGCAGCTGCACCAGGCCGTTGAGGCAGGTGTCACGGACTCGGCCTATGTTAGTGGCACAGCGTCCAATGGCCTGGATCGTGGCTGCCACGAAGTCCTTGTCCATGCTGCGGATGTAGGTCTGTGGGACATCACAACAGGGTGACCCCTCAGGGACCCTGCAGGCTTGCGGGTGACCTTGGGGACGGCCACGCCTCATTCAGTGACTCGTCACACCAGAGACTAAATTCTGGGAGAGGAAGTGGCCCCCTCACCCACTGCCCAGTGATTCCCTGGCCCGAGGCCAGCAGAGGGCATTGGGAGAGGACCTAAGATGACCGTTTCTCCACTCTGGACCCTTAAGAGAAGGTCTGCCCACAGGACGACCCTCACTGTGCACAGGAGCCGTGGGCTGCTCTCCGGGGCCCTCAGGATGGGACCTGCCCCGCCCGTACCTGGAATTCCCGCAGGACCGTAGGGATGTTGGTCTCGTTGGCCAGGTTGGTCAGCACTTCCAGCTGAAGGGAGGCAGAGAGTGGGCATCCTGTGCTTTCACACCCGGTCATTCCAGACACACTCCACACACCAGCAAACACTCCTCAGGCAGCCCCCAGCATCCTGAGGCTGACCGGGAACTGACAGGTCAGAAGCTTGTCCGCACTGCAGGAGGGCCTGTTCGCCTCTTAAGTGGATTCCCTGACGGATGCACTTACAGCCGGATCATGTCACCTCTCTCCCTCCATTGAAAACGTAAAGTCTGATGTTGTTACCCAACGCCCCCTTTCCATTCATTATAAAAGTGCTCAACATTATTGTCTTTATATATTAACAACCCATGGAGTTCCCCGGACAGTTTAATTAACCGGAGATGAGAGTACAGTGGGGCCTTGACTTACGAGTTTAATTCGTTCCGAGACCGAGCTCGTTAAGGAGCTCATTAACTCAAATTACTCTATCAACTCAATGCAAAAAACCGGCCGAGAGACAGCTGGTATCTTAAAAAACTCATAAGTCAAGGCCCCACTGTATTAATAAAGAAAACATAAAGCCTCCTACTGCTTTTAGGATAAAGACTAACATCTTCCCTCGGTCTGGGAGTCCCTGATCTCCCACCACTCCCCCTTGATTTCCATGCCCCCATCACACAGGCCCGTTATCAGACTCCTGCCTGCCCCAGGGCCTTTGCATGTGCTGTTTCCACAATGTGGCTGGAGTGCTTCCAATTCCTGTCCCTGCCTTTACTTAGGTAATTCGTGTTCATTTCTCAGGCCTGAGTTCAAGCCACCTGCTGAGGGAAAATTCCCCTGACACCAGACTACATCAGGTCCTCCTATTTTATGCTCTGACAGCTCCCTGTAACTGTTCTTCCATGCCACATTTCACAAATGGATTTTTACATTTGTTTTAGGATTAGCTGCTAAATGCCTCCTCCTCACCCCAATGAGACTGTGGGCTCCACCAGGACAGGATGCCTGATTAGTTTGCTTTCTCTGAACTGTTTAAATGACTCAGTGAGGCAGCAGAGCAGGAACGGGATGGGGTACAGGCTCCTGTGGGCATATATGTGCATGAAAGCCCGAGGGGGTGGGAGTGTGGGGGTGATAACACCGTGGGTGGGAGACGGAGGGCTGCACTGAGAAAGCATGAATTTTCGAGTCAGCAGAACTGACCTTGGGGTGGTTATCTCCTCTCCTCGGGTCCACGTTTTAATAAAATGGTGAAAATGTGCACTTCCTGAGGTGGTTGTGAAAAGTGCCAGGTATAGGACAGGTCTAGGCAAGGGCAGTTCCCTTCCCCGTCCCCCCGCCCTCAGTAGCCTGGCTTCCTGAGCAAACACGTCTGGCTGGGAGGCCACGGGCTCAGCCCCAGACACAGGCAGGCACCCAGGGGGCCACCGTGGATACCTGAGTGGGTCTATGGGGACGGGGGACGTGGCCAGAGAGGCCACAACCACTGCTGTCTGTCACTCACCTTCAGGATCTTGATCTGCGTGGGGTCGGTGGACCTGATGTAGAAGCTCTTCAGGTAGGGCTCGAACATACCCTGGCACGGGAGAGGCAGCCGGGAGTTCCCCCACAGCCTCTCTTCCAGGGCAACCCTCCTCCCGGCCGGCCTGGGGCCCAGGGACCTCCCTGCCATGTCACTGTCCCCCACTCCTCAATGTCCCCCTCCTCCTTCTAGATCTGACCGGGTCTTTCTTCATGGGTTTTCCTTCCTGAGTGGCCCTCAGGATCCTGCATTTGGGGTCTCCCCTCCCCCACGCTGCACTGCCAAAGCCCGTTCCCAGCCTGCTTCTCCCCGGACCCTCTAGCGCCATGAGCACCATGGAAGCCAACCCTCGGACAGGGAGGGCAGGCCTCTTGGTCACTTGCTCACCCGGCGCTTGATGGACATGGTGGCCACGTTCTGGAGCACCACGTACTGCACCTCACTGCAGAGGAGGGTCAGAGGTTATGGGAGCCCCTCGCTGGGGCAAGGGGCAGCCGGTGGAGGTAAGGAAAGTGGACCAAATAGGAAGAAGGAGGGGACCGGTGTGGCCAGGGCACCAGTAGGAGGAGATGGGCCAGGGTGGCTCAGGGTCCAGAAGTGGGCGGGCCAGGGCTGGATGTGGGCGGGACCGGGGCGGGGAGTGTGGGCGGGGCCAGGGGAGTGGGAGGGCCAGGGCTGGATGTGGGCGGGCCCAAGATTGATGTGGATGGGGCTAGGGGAGTGGGCGGGACCGGGGCGGGGAGTGTGGGCGGGGCTAGAACAGGG
>NW_006289504.1:250430-254620 GCF_000327345.1 Myotis davidii | reverse complement strand
ATGCTGCTGATGGCCACCTGGCCCCACTCCTCCACGTCGATGAGCAGGTTGCAGAGCTTCCGGTAGTTCTTGTGGATCAGGTCGATGCGCTCCGGGCACACCTCTTCGAAGGCCATCACCACGCTGCCCGCCACCAGCTGGGGAGCAGACGGAGGCCAGAGGGTCACGGGGAGGACGGGCCGGAGGGCCTCTGTCGGGCACCTTCCCACCACCGAGCCCGTGCACCCCTGCTCGCACCGTGGTCTTGTCGGCCAGGAGCTTCTCAATGACCTCGATCAGCTGGTCCTTCTGGTCAGAATCCAAACTGCGGGAGACACTGTTGAGAGGGGCCTGCCCCTCCCTTCTCCATCCTTCCCAGTGTCCGCCCAGGCTGTGCTCACCTCCCTCACCCCAACCCTGTTCACGGGGAGGTGTGAGCGTGCTCCACGGTCCTCCATCTCTCAGTTCCCAAAACCGTCTTAAAATATATGATTTCAGAGAGGAAGGAGAGGGAGAGAGCGATAGGAACATCAATGATGAATCATTGATCCGCTGCATCCTGCAAGCCCCCCATTGGGCCTGCAACCTGGGCATATGCCCTTGACCTGAATCAAAGCTGGGACCCTTCAGTCCACAGGTCGACTGAGCCAAATGGGCTAGGGCCCAAAACTGTCTTAAACCACCTAAAAAATAAAAAAAAGCAGGGCATGCCTGACCGGCATGGACCCCTGAACCAGGAGGTCATAGTTGGATCCCTGTTGGGGCACATGCATCCCCAGTAGGGGGCGTGCAGAAGGCAGCTGATCAATGATTCTCTCTCATCTCTCATCGCTGATGTTTCTATCTCTCCCTCTCTGAAATCAATAAAAATGTATTTTATTTTTTTAAAAATATATTTTACTGATTCTTCACAGAGAGGAAGGGAGAGAGAGAGAGAGTTAGAAACATTGATGAGAGATAAACATCGATCAGCTGCCTCTGCACATCTCCCACTGGGGATGTGCCCACATCCCAGGCACATGCCCTTGACTGGAATCAAACCTGGGACCCTTCAGTCCGCAGGCCGACGCTCTATCCACTGAGCCAAACCGGTTTCGGCAATAAAAATGTATTTTAAAAAAAGCAAAGCAGCATGCAAGACCCGGGACAGGCCAGAGGTGGGCTGGGGACATGGGGACCCCTCCCCCGGGAAGTGAGGGCAGGGCTGGGGCAGCACACCTGTAGAGCTTAGGGATGGCATGGGCGGCCGTTTTCCGCACGTAGGGCGACATGTCCGAGGCAGCTTCCTTGATGGCCAGCATCATGATGGGCACTATGATGGGCACGCGGATGCTAGAGAGGACTCGGAGGGCGCTGGCGCGGATCAGCTGGTTGGGGTCCTAGGGGCAGAGGGGGAGGCAGAGCCGTGAGAGGCCACCCCCAAGGAATGCGCGGTCCCTGGCTATACCACCCGCTCTTGCTTCCTGGTCCCGTTCTGACCCCGGAGGATGTGCCAGTGTTGGGTACCCGGGGGCACTGCTTGAGGGCGTTGACTCTTGGCCTTGGCCGCACAAATCTGACATCTAAGCGGGTGCGGCAATGGGCTGCTTCATTTTCAGGGAGAGTGGAGAACTCTCAGAGCACCTAACATTCCTGAAACAGCCCCTGTTCCTTAGTTCCCTTGTGTTCATGCAGAGGCCACTCCCAGCAAATGCAAGCTGGTCTCCCCCCAAGAGTCCGTCCTTCCTTGCCTCTCCCCAAAGAACCTCTCCCAAGCTGCTCTTCTTCCTCTTCTCCCACAGTCTGTCTTTCTTTCCTTCTTTCTTTTTTTAAATATATTTGTATTGATTTTAGAGAGGAAGGGAGAGGGAGACAGCGATAGAAATATCGATGAGAGAGGATCATTGATCAGCTGCCTCTTGCACACCCTCCCTAATGGGGATTGAGCCCGGAACCCAGGCATGTGCCCTGACCAGGAATGGAACCGTGACCTCCTGGTTCATAGGTTGACACTCAACCACCGAACCACGCTGCCCGGGTGTCTTCTCCCACCGTGTTTAAAAGAGAAGAGTGTGGGGGCCCCTCCTCGTTGCTCCTATAGCTTCCTATACACTGAGAAGGACCTGGACAGTGTACTGCAGTCATGGGCTGCAGCAGAAGCAGCTGCAAGTGACGGTTCATCTTGGAGGGGGATGGACAATGGCAGGGGTGCTGGACACGCAAGACAGATGCTACCCGGATTTTCTAAAATGAAGAAAGAGAAGATCCACAACATTACTGATATAAAAATGATGGCAATGTCAAAATTCTGGAATTGATTTTTAAACAGAAGGCCTAAAAGCACTTATTTAAAAAGGCAGGAGTGTAGCCCGGGTGTTCAGTGGTTGAGTGTCAACCAAGAGGTCACCAGTTTGATTCCCGGCCAGGGCATATGCCTGGGTTGTGGGCTAGATCCCCAGTGGGGATGTGCAGGAGGTAGCTGATCGATGTTTCTCATTGATGTTTCTATCTCTTTATCCTTCTCCCTTTCTTGCTCTCTAAAAAAAATCAATAAAAAAAGATACATTTAAAAAAAAGTTACTTTCAAAAATCAAATAAAAAGCAGAAGTGTGTGTTCTAGCCAGTTTTGCTCAGTGGATAGCGCATCAGCCTGCAGACTGAAGGTACCCAGATTTAATTCCAGTCCAGAGCACGAACCTTGGTTGCAGGCTTATCTGTAGTGCCCTGAGGCTGCATGTGGGAGGCAACCAATTGAAATGTCTCTCACATGGATGTTTCTCTCTGTGTCTCTCCCCAACCCTTCTACTCTCTCTAAAAATCCATGGAAAAGTGTCCTTGGGTGAGGATTAACAAAAATCTCTCTATATAAAAGCCTAATATGCAAAGTGTCCCGGGAACTGGAAATATCAGGGGGAACAATCTGTAAAGTAGATGCTTGTCCAACTGCCGTGCTGTACACCCGACCTAATATAAATCCTATATAATGAAAGGCGAATATGCAAAGTCATCCCCTCGCGAGTTCGTCTGACCGGGCGTTCGACCGCTCGCTATGATGTGCACTGACCACCAGGGGGCGGCGCAGAACTAAGGAAGGCCCTGGCCGGCAGCCAGCATCCGCTAGGGACCCTACCCATGCACAAATTTCATGCACTGGGCCTCTAGTAAATATATAAATAAAAATAAATAAAAAGCAGGAGTGTGTATTTTTTCCTTTTTTTGCTTGAGAAAGAGCTCGCTTTATTGGGAATGGAGCACTGTGCATAGGGCTCCTACACGAGGTGCTCAGGAAGGTACACAGGGCACAGAATGTGCTGCTCATGAAGAGCAACTGGAACGGGCTCCTCTGGGCAACTTCCCAGCACCTCCCTCCCGCTCCCCGGGGTCAGCACTCCTGACCACTTCCTTGAAGGCAACTGTGGTTCACTGGAGATAGAGCCCCTCAGGGGTGCCTTCTTGTTTTGTTTTGTTTTTTTAAATATATTTTATTGATTTTTTTACAGAGAGGAAGGGAGAGAGATAGAGAGCTAGAAACACCGATGAGAGAGATACATCGATCAGCTGCCTCCTGCACATCTCCTACTGGGGATGTGCCCGCAAGCCAGGCACATGCCCCTGACCGGAATCGAACCCGGGACCCTCCAGTCCGCAGGCCGATGTTCTATCCATTGAGCCAAACTGGTTTTGGCTGCCTTCTTGTTTTTTATACAGAACATAGCCTTCATTTGCTACTTTCATTCTACGTTCCCTCAAGGCCCTCAGACCAGCTCCTGTGCAGACTGCCTTGATGTCGGCACCAGCGAGGTCACCCTTAGCCGTGACCAAGTCGTCCACTGTCCCGTCATCAGCCAGCGTCCTTCTGCTTGTGTGGACCTGGAAGATGAGCTTTTTGGTCTTTTCATCCAGCGGGGAACTCCATCTTCCTGTCAGTGCGGCCTGGTCTGATTAGTGCTGGATCCAGAGTCCCTGTTTGGTTTGTGGCCATGATGACTTTTATGTCTCCCCTTGAATCAAATCCACCCACTGGTTCAACAGTTCCAACATTAGTCACTGAATTTCTCTCTCACCTCCGGAGTTTGAGTCATATCGTTTTGTCCCAACGGCATCAATTTCGTCAATAAACATGATGGATGGTGCATTTCTTCAGCAACTCGAAACAATTCCCAAACGAGTTGGGGGCCCATCACCTAGGCACTTCTGAATGAGTTCAGAGCCAACTGCTCTCAAGAAAGTGG
>NW_006289504.1:244157-250395 GCF_000327345.1 Myotis davidii | reverse complement strand
CCCCCTGTGAAAGGGTCGTTCGACCGCCAAAGGGGTCGCGACCCACAGGTTGAGAACCGCTGCTTTAGCCAATAAGGTTTTACCTGTGCCAGGTGGACCATAGGGAATGACGCCCTTAGGGGGCTTTATACCCCCATCTCTTCATAATATTCAGGGTGAGTGAGAGGAAGCTCCACAGATTCCTTAATTTCCTGGATTTGGTTGTCCAACCCTCTCCCCCCACATGTTGGCAGAGGTCTCCTGTGGGGCCTTTTCCACCTTCACCACCGTGACCAAGGGGTCCGTGTCATCCATCAGCACCCCTATCACATCATGCACCTTGTGGCTGAGCAGGACAGAGCAGCCTGGTCCCAGCAGGTCCTTGTCCACCAAGGAAAGAATGCGGACATAGTGTTCTGAGCCCACAGATGTAGACACAATGGCGTGATGGTCATCGAAGATCTCTTCTAAGTCCCCACCGACACAGGTCCCCCTCAGATCATCCACCTTTGATCTTTCCTCCTCTTGCTTTTCTTTTAAAGGCTTCATTTGTTCCTGATTTCTAATGAATTCTTCCTCCATGAAAAGATAGTCTTTAATTCTCTCTCATTTCAATCATTTTAACTGGCACTGAGTGTGAGGTGTGACCAGTGGCAGTTTGCCGGCAGCATCTGGTCCCTTTGTTTTCTTCTTCTTTTTCCAACTCTGGTTGGTACGGGAGGTTCGTATTTCTTTTTCTTCTCCTTGTCATCTCTCTTGTCACCTCCAGGACCATGACCATCACTATGACTTTAACCCATCTTGCCAGGAGTGTGTATTTTCTTAGAGGAAAATCATATCACATTCACTACTAAGACCTATTTTCCTTTTAAAAAAACAAAACGCATTTTATCTGGAAATGATTATGGATTCACAGGACATTTACCCCAAATCCCCAGTTAGGCTGCGTATGGGAGGCAACCAAAATTGATGTTTTTCTCTCCCATCAATGCTTCTCTCTCTCTCTTCCTGTCCCTCTCTAAAATCAATAAAAGCACATTTTAAAACATAAAATAAATAAATAGTGTGGGGGAATCAGCCTCCCTCCAGTATAAAGGACCTGACTCCTCCCATGTCCATTCTTGGAGGTGATTTCCCTTCCCAGCAGCCCCAGAGAAGGGAGCCAGGTCTTTAAAGGAGCTGCTTTGCATACACTGGGCGTCCGAGACCAGGCTAAACAGAACGAGGAATTTGTTCCAGCTCCAGGAGAATAGCTGGCTGTGCTGACCTTCCAGGAAATAGGTCACGTGTCGTGTCCTCTGCGCTCCCCGTGGAGTCCACCTCCGTGTCTGAGGCAGCCCTCCTGCAAGGCCACCTTCATCGCTGTCCTCTCAGTGCGGCTCATGTGTTTCCCGTGAACCTTTAGGTCCTCCTTACCCAGCTCCAGGTCGCCCCCTGCGACCCCACCCTGGGCCCACTCCTCCAACCCAGCACCATCCAGGCCCCGCCCCAAGGAGGCACGCCGAGACACTGACCTTGAGGCCGCGCTGGAAGGTGGAGATGGACAGCAGGGCCAGGTCTTGCTGCTCCTCTGCGTAGCGCACCAGGTACACGTAGACCAGCTTCTTCACCTGGGGAGAGCGGGTTTCCAGCAGGGACCGGCGCCCCCACCCCGTGGATGTCCTCACCCGGCAGGCTACCGTCTTCGGGGACGGATCCCTCCAGTGGGGAAAAGCATCCCTGTGTGCCCACCTGCCTTCTCTCTGACCCACATCTAGTTCAGGGGCATGTGGACAGTGCCTCTTCCTGGACCAGGGACATTTCTGGGCAGGGCAGGCCGCCGGGGGCTGGAGGGCCCCCTTCCTCACCCCTGACCAGCAGGAGACCCTTCGTTGGGGAGCGCTCACCTCTATGTTCTTACAGGCCACGTTCTTCACCACAGCGGGAAATAGGTCTGAGGCATTCTTTCCCCGGGCGATCATCTGGGTGGTGAGGTCAAGGTCAGTAGGAGGAGGAGAAGAAGGAGGAGGGAGGGGGCCAGCATTTAATAGGGGGTGGTCCACAAGGGGGACATGCTCTTTGACCCCAGGTCCCTTCCCCAGTGAGGACCAGAGGGCAAGGGTATGATATGAATGAGCAGGTGGAGGGATGACCTGGGAGGCCTCGGCCAGGTAGGGCAGGAGGTGAGATAAGAAGAGGCAAGAAGCCCTAGCCAGTTTGGCTCAGTCCATAGAGCGTGGGCCTGCGGACTGAAAGGTCCCGGGTTTGATCCTGGTCAAGGGCATGTACCTCTGTTGCAGGCTTGATCCCCGGCCCTGGTCGGGGCGCATGCGGGAGGCAACCAATCGATGTGTCTCTCTCACATTGATGTTTCTCTCTATCTCTTCCCCTCCTTTCCGCTCTCTCTAAGAATTAATGGAAAAATATCCTTGAGTGAGGATTAACCAAAACAAAGAGGCAAAAAGTTGGGTCAGGGTAAGAAAGGTGTGCAAGGTTTCTCCAGCCCCCTTCCTCCCCCTTCCCCGCCACCCTTACCGCCACAATCCTCTTCATGGCCTCCAGCTTGAGGGAATCCTTGTTGCTGTCCAGCATCTCCTTCAGGTCATCGTGCCTGGTGGGAGGCACAGGGAGTCAGCTGAGGGCACAGGGTGGGGGTGGGGCTATCAATCCGGAGGATCCAGGCGGAAAGAAGGGACATGGGTGGGGCTGGCTCGGGCAGGACCCCATCAGAGGGGAAGGGAAAAACAAGTGGGTCAGACAGGGATATGGGTTGAACTGTGTTCCCCTCAAAAAAGAGATGTCGAGCCCTGGCCGGTTTGGCTCAGTGGGTAGAGTGTCAACCTGTGGGCCGAAGGGTCCCCGGTTCGATTCTGTCAGGGGCATGTACCTCGGTTGCAGGTTCCTCCCTGGCCTGGGCCCTGGTCTGGCTCATGCAGGAGGCAACCAATCAATGTGTTTCTCTCACATGGATATTTTTCTCTGTCTTTCCCTCTCTCTCTTCCACTCTCCCTAAAAATCAATGGAAAAATATCCTTGAGAGAGGATTAACAGCAACAACAAAAATAGACAGGTTGAAGTCCTAATTCCTGGGCCCCAGAAGGTGACTTTATTTGCCGTTGTAAGTAGTAGTTAGGATGAGGTCAGACTGGAGTAGGGTGGGACCAGTGTTCTTATAATAAGATGGCCCTGGTCGGGGAGGAGACTGCAACCGAGGTACATGCCCTTGACCAGAATCGAACTTGGGACCCTTCAGTCCGCAGGCTGATCTCTATCCACTGAGCCAAACCCTCTAGGGCAGCGGTTCTCAAGCTATGAGTCGCGACCCCTTTGGGCGTCGAATGACCCTTTCACAGGGGTCGCCTAAGACCATCGGAAAACACATATATAATTACATATTGTTTTTGTGACTAATCACTATGCTTTAATGATGTTCAATTTGGAACAATGAAAATACATCCTGCATATCAGATATTTACATGACGATTCATAACGGTAGCAAAATGACAGTTATGAAGTAGCAACGAAAATAATTTTATGGTTGGGGGTCGCCACAACAGGAGGAACTGTATTAACGGGACGCGGCATTAGGAAGGTTGAGAACCACTGCTCTAGGGCTTTATTAACATTCTTAACTTCAAAAAGAAGCAACAAGAACTTATTCATTCAAAAAAAAAAAAAAAGAACTTATTCATTCAATTCAATTCATTCATTCATTCATTCATTCATTCACCACTCAACAAATACTTTGTTGCTAGGCTGCCCTGTGAGTCACACTGAAACCTAGGACTCTGGTCCGTAGGCCGACGCTCTAGCCACGGAGCCAAACAGGCTAGGGCCTATTTGAGATTCTTGATGATACATTTAGGCTTCTAAGTTCAGCTACATCAGCCTCCGGGATCCTGGGCCCTCCCGAGAAGTCAGGCCGGAGTCCTCGCCTGTCACCCTGAGGCAGGGGCCTTCCCTGGGAGCAGGGAGGTTGGAGGTCTCTTTAAACTCTGGGTGTTCTCTGGAGCAGAGCTCCTCACACCCAGGTGTCGTGGCTGCACCCACAGATGCCACAGGCACTTGTCAGAGGCACACCCCCTAGGGGCACCCCCCCCCCTCCCGCTTGCTGCACACACTCCAGGCCTCTGAAGGTCCCAGGCCCATGACCACGGAGAACTGAAGGGGAAGAAAGGAATCCCTGGGTGTAGGCAGGAGAGCAGGCAGGGCTGTCGGATGCCACTAACACAGACAGACCGCCCGGGGCCCCTTGTCCTCGCTCTAACCAGGGAATGTTCCCCAGAGGGCAGGGACCGGAGAAGCGCAGCAGGAGAAGCGCAGCAGCACCGAGGCCCTGAAACCTTACTCCCTGAGGTCAGATCCCCTTACGCCACTCGCTGACCTGACCCCTTGTCTGGCCTGAGGGACTCTCTGGGGTGAAACAAGCATCTGAGGCCAGTCACGCTCCCCCCTCACCCACACGTTCCAATTCACAAGCTGGGAAAGGCTGGCCACACTCTATCCGAGCCTGATTCCGTCCCTGAACCCCACCTACAGCCCATTCCAACCAGGGCCTGGGGGAGGGAAAAGGTCAGTGTGGGATCTCAGCCTCCATCATTTCACTCTCCTCCTCCCCTCAGAGTTCTGGGGAGTTAGGCTCCTCGTCACCTCCTCATACTCAGTCCCCCCCAGGACGGGACCCTAAATGCCAGCCCAGTCCTCCTCCCTCGGAGCAGGTGGGACTAGTGGAGTCTGGCCTGAGTGGCAGCTGCTCATTGCTCTCCTTCCCAGCTCCTAGGTGTGGCCCTGGGGTTCCTCTGTACCGGAGTGGCTGGCTCTGACTCTGGCCTTGGCCGGGCTCTGGGCACGGTCCTTCCAGGGGCGCTTCTTGGGCTGTGTCTTCCTCGGGGGCCTGTAGCCACCGAAGCTCCTCGGGCTGCAGGGCCTGGTACCAGGCTGGGGGCCCGCCCTCGGGGGTCAGCACAGGGCTGGCAGCCTCCTGGTCCGCCCCGCTGGCCCCTCGGGCCCCCGTCCTGGCCACGGCCGCTGGGAGCTGCAGGAATCGCTGCATCGGGGCCGGGTCCTGCTCTGGGATGGGACTGAGCTGGCCAGGGAGCTGGGGATGCCTGTCACTGTCACCAGACGGCCCGCCCCCGAAACTCAGAAACCGGACACTGGCAGGGAGACAGGCTCTGGTTTCCTCTTCGCAGCTCAGAGACAAGGACTGAGGAGGGGAGGAGACTGGGCACCGAGCCAACCTCAATCTCTGAGCAGGGAGGAGGCCAGAGGTCGGGGAGCTGGTGCAGAGGGAGGTTGAGGGGTGCCCTCCTCACCTCCACTCACGCCCCAGCGCGACCTCTGCCTCCCCAGAACTGCTCGTCAGAAACCTTGCCCACCCTTCTTACTCTGACCCAACCTTTTTGCCTCTTTGTTTTGGTTAATCCTCACTCGAGGATATTTTTCCATTGATTTTTAGAGAGAGCGGAAAGGAGGGGAAGAGAGAGAGAGAAACATCAATGTGAGAGAGACACATCGATTGGTTGCCTCCTGCATGTGCCCCGACCAGGGCCGGGGATCAAGCCTGCAACCGAGGTACATGCCCTTGACCGGAATCAAACCCAGGACCTTTCAGTCCACAGGCCAACGCTCTATGGACGGAGCCAAACCGGCCAGGGCTTCTTGCCTCTTCTTATCTCACCTCCCGCCCTACCTGGCTGAGGCCTCCCAGGTCATCCCTCCACCTGCTCACTCATATCATACCCTTGCCCTCTGGTCCTCACTGTCTCTACCCTGCCAGGGGTGGTTGGCTTTATTCACTGTATTTTACAATGCCTCAACCCTCCTCAGGTTCCCACCCTCACCTTTGCCTCCGATAAAATCCCTCACAGCTCCCAACATCTATGCTCTCCTCTCCTCCAGCCTCCCTCCCCTCCAAGCAGAGCTGGTCCACCTTGAAGCCAGGCCATTCCTCCCACTCAGCTCTAGAAACACGCCCCCCCTCCCTCGCACCTAAGGATTTGTGACTCTTTCCATTCCCTTCAGCCTCTCCCACTCTACTGGCCCTTTCCCAACTACAGTTAAACTTGCTCTAGACGCTCCCATCCTAATAAACAAACAACAATAAAACAGACTATGGAAAACAGTACAGAGTTTCCTCAAAAATTAAAAATGGAACTTGCGCCCTAACTGGTGTGGCTCAGTGGATAGAGTGTCGGCCTGAGGACCGAAAGGTCCCGGGTTCGATTCCGGGCAAGAGCACGTACCTTGGTTGCGGGGCCTTCCCCAGCCTGGGCCCCGG
>NW_006289504.1:240168-241448 GCF_000327345.1 Myotis davidii | reverse complement strand
AACCCAGGCCTGTGCCTGACCAGGAATCAAACGGTGACTTCCTGGTTCATAGTTCGATGCCCAACCACTGAGCCACGCCAGCCGCACCACTCAAACTTCTTGAAAGCAAAGTTCCCATTCACCGTGTTTTATTCATTCAGCTGCTATTCACTTATCTTATCACTTTCATCTGGCTTTAGATGCTGATTAGAATTTAGGACTGGGGGGTCATGATGTCTGCAGCTTATGTGATTCAGCTAAAAACAAGTATGACTAGGTGGATGGACAAAGCGACTGTGGCCCAATGTCAACAATGGTTGAATCGAGGTGAAGGGTGTACACATTATTGCATTACTCACTCAACTCATCTGTATGTTTAAAATGTTCATAATAGGATGTTGAGGGTGGGGGGGGGATGATCTAGTTCTAGCTCCTCCTCTGACTTTGCCAGAACTGGTCTCCCAGGGCAGGAGGTGGGGAATGAAGCAAGAAGGGGTTGACCTGCTCTTTGTCAAACCAAGGGTCACAAATGTCTTTCCTTGTCTGACTTGACCTCAATGGGCACTGACATACTGGTCACTTCCTTCTTCTTGAATCCATGTTTTATTTTCCTCCTACCTTTTTTAAAAAATGTTTTTTCATTGACTTCAGAGAGGAAGGGAGAGGGGGAGAGAGAGAAACATCAATGATGAGAGAGAATCATTGATCAGCTGCCTCCTGCACACTGGGGATCAAGCCTGCAATCTGGGCATGTGCCATGACAGGGAATCCAACCCTGACCTCCTGGTTCATAGGTTGACACTCAACCACTGAGCCACGCCGGCTGGGCCCTCCTGCTTTTTGGTTTACTTTCTGTTATCTTGAAACACGTCTCCCCTGCTCTCTGGTCACCCCCCATATCGGTGCTCTAGTTGAACCCATATACCCTCCCTGGGTTAATCTTCACTTCCTTCTGTGGCCTTAGCACCACACACACACACACACACACACACCTACCTCCTGGAACGCAAATCCTAACATCCAGCTACCAACTCGACTCGAATGACTTGAGTTTATAACGTCAGCATGTCCAAAGCTGGGCTCAACACTGCTTGTAACATCTTTATTTCCAGCCACACTGAATAGCACCACCATCCATCCGGCTGCAGTCACAGGTAACCCGAGTATCATCCTTATCTTCTCTCAGCCCCTTCCTCTCACCTCTTTCCAACTTAGTCATCAGGTCCTGGCTTCTGCCTCCTCAAGAGCCCTCAAATCCTCTGTCCCTCCCCTATACCAGGCCATCACATATCCTCTTCCCT
>NW_006289504.1:238807-239632 GCF_000327345.1 Myotis davidii | reverse complement strand
TCTGGAAAAATCCAGCACACACTCCAATCTCTTCTCCACAGTCCAGCCTGGGATCCTTCTAAAATGCAAATCTGATATCAGTAGAGCACTCCCCCCCCCTGAAAAAAACCAAAAATCTGGCATCTCCCCACCCTCATTTCTGGTCACTACAATGGTTTACATGGTGGTTTGTATGGGGATTCTGGCCCCACTGTACCTGCACCCACAAAACCTGTGACCTGACTCTCCTTTACTCTCCTTTACCTTTCTCTAAGCTCTGCCCGTGGCACCTCTCACTGTCCACCCTCCAGGCCAGGGACCAGCTCCTCCAGCCCTCCCACTGCCCGCTCTACACTGAAAATCCTCTGTGCCCCCTTCTAGAACAGCTCGAGGACAAGGATCGGCTCACGTTCATGGCCACATTCACAGTGACTAGGATGAGACTCCACACAGTGGGCCCTTATATATGCTTGTTACAGAATTTACGAATAAATGAAGGAATAATATGGGAAGGGAAGGTGGGACTGAACTACAGGAGCAGTGCACTAGGTAAGAGATGAGGGTGAGAACCCGGGGCTGAGAACGAGGGAAAATGGATTTGTAGGAGGAGCCAGGCCTGGAGGCTCCCAGTCTGTACCCTGTCGCCTTTCCTCGCCACCTCTGACCCCTCCCGAGTTCTTTTGGAATCAGCCTGCCTTGTGGGAAAAAGGTAGGGAACCTGAAATCCACACACGCAGAGGAACCCTGGGGCGGGAGGTCAGTCCAGGAAGAGAGGGGGCTGGCCCATCCCCCACGGCCTCCAACCCCGTCGCGGGCCCCAGGTCCGCCCCTGGGTGGGGAGCTGGT
>NW_006289504.1:227022-237462 GCF_000327345.1 Myotis davidii | reverse complement strand
AGGGTAGGGTCCAGGCACCCCAAGGAGAGACGACCTGGGTCTAGAAGGAAAGGGATGGGAACTGGCTGGCCCTGAGTTTGAGGCACCGGGCCTCCCCCAGGGTTAGCTGGGGTCTCTTGGCTGGGCTTGGGGGAGGAGGTGAGAAGAGTTTGTGGGGCTGAGTCTCAATTTACAGCAGTGGTTCCCAATCTTTCTTTGGCCATGCCCCATGTAAGCATTTCTAACATCCTGATGGCCCTCCCCCCCACATAGAATTCTTATTATTCAAAACGTGAGCTCCCATTCACATGGAGGAAGCCTAAAAGGCCATGAACTTGTTCTAAACAAGCTTCCCAAGAACATGGCATTCATGAGAGAGAAAAATAAAAGAACGAAAGGACAGTTGAAGTGCTGAGAAAGAAATCACTAGAAATTGTTAAAAAAAAGAATATGAAGTGATATGAAAAAATAGCAAATAGTTTCAAAACATATAATAGAGAACTGAAATGCATAAATATGTCACAATATATATTTATAGACTGTATATGAGGCCCCTAGAACCATAAGAAATGCAAAAAAATTCACTGTTAGTAACTCATTCTCGAATTGCCCCCCTTAAAAATTAAATTGCCTCCCTGTGGGGCGTATGCCCCACGTTGGGACCCACTGGCCTACAGATTAGGATGCCTGTGTCTCCAAGACCAGAATCGGTGAGCCTGGTGGAAGTGGGCGGGGCCCAGACAGGGAGCACAGGGCTCCACAGGGAGGTCCCCCAGTCGCAGTGGGTTTGACCAGGACCAGGGCAGAGCCTGGAGTGAGAGGCTGGGAGGCTGCCAGTAGAGCTATGGCCGGGATCTCTGAGCTGTAGGTAGGCCTAGTTTGCTTCTGGGGGATTTCATCCTGCCAGACTCAAGCTGGCCTTGAGGCAAGTGGGCTGGGCGGTTGCAAGGGTGTGAATTTTGCAGGAACACAGAGGTGAGCTGCAGTTGTTAACAGGCTCTGGAGGCGGGTGAGGTCCTGACAGGGTGGCTCACCAAGCTAATGGGACTTGGATCCGTTTGCAGGGTGTCCGGGCTGGGCTCCAGGTAGAGCAAGTACTGCGCAAAGTGCACGCAGTTGCTGAGCGTAGGGCGGTAGGGAGACGGGTCCGCGTCCACGCCACTGCGCCTGCGCAGCACACGCCACAGCGGGCGCCGCCCCTGCTTGGACTCAATGCCTTCGCAGGAGCCCAGGAGCATGTGTGGCCCGCGCCCACCGGGAGTTTAGCCCGCGGGAGTGGCCAGATGGATACGGATCACAGCCCGGCTTAGATTGTGCACTCCCGAGATCGTGCACCCCCACTTCCCAGGACCCGGAGGTGGGTACCTAAGCGCCCATTTTGAGAAACCTGCGGCCCCAGCTCGGACCATGGTCTCCCTTCCCCTGTGGCCTGCCCACTGGTGGAGCGGGACTCGGGTGGGCGGTCTTCTTTGCAGACTAGGCCTCTGCTTCAGCCGGAAACTCTTACCCTCCAAGTGGATGATCTCGCCGTGGCCGCAGTACACACCCACGTGGGCCCCGCACCAGCGTCCCGTGGGGGCCATCAGCCTGAACAGGAAGAGGACTCCAGGCTCCGGCTCCCTGCCCTCCAATTCCACGGCCTCTAAGTGCTGACCCAGGAAAGCCTCCGAGAGGAAGAATTTAAGTCACGGCCTGTGAGGAGAAAGGGACCAGGAGTTTGCACAGGCCACCTCCTCCCACCAGGCATCTGGTTAGATGGTCTGCCCAGGGTTCAGGGAGACCTGGCTGGGGGACAGGCCCAGGGTGAATGTCCTCACTACCCCACACCTGCCTCCCTGTGCCGAGGAACTCCGAGGCCTGGAGATCACAGGTCAATCCTGCCCCGAGCCACCCCTGAGAACCCCTCAGTTTCCAGCAACTGGGACCTCCTCTTCAGCCAAGTCTTATCTCCAGTTCCAGCTACTCCGTTATCTTCCCTTCCTCTGCTCGCGGACCCCCTCCCCAACCTTCTCCCATCTTGCTACTCCCTGGAGGAGGCACCGTAGACAGTGTCAGCTGGTACCTGGGGTGACAGATGTCCCGAAGGAACAGAAACCACAGAGAGATCTGCCCCCCGGACCCCTCTACCCACCTCAACAGCTAACGTCTAGTGAGCACTTGGCTCATTTGATCCTTAATATATATAATCCGTTTGATGGGTACAGTAGCCCATTTTCAGGATAAGGAAACAGGCTCAGAGATTGCCAGAAAGTACACGGTATGCGTCTTATGCCCTTTGTACTAAACATCGGTCACCTCTTACCTTCTCTTCCTCTACAAGGAAGTGAGAATGCATTTAGTTCGCATTTCTCCTTTCTTCACTGAGGGCTCTGGGACTTGGGAGGAGGACCTCACTCCCTGGGCCTGGGCGAGGGTGAAGGAAGGGCCTGTTGGGCACGCGCTCTGGCAGAGCAGCTGAGAGACGGAAGTGACCCGCCACCCCTGGGTCTCTGGGTATCTTTGTTGGACGGGAGTGGGTTGGCTCCAGCTGATTTGAGGTGGGTGGCAAGGACCCACATAGAAATGAGGAGCAGGGCTGCCCAAGCCCACACTGCAGAGTGCTAGCTGCTATGTTCCTCCCATCCCTGACCCCCTTGGAAGTTCCCTCTGGCCCCAGTCCACAGGATCTTCCACTTACTACCGGGTGAGTCTCATTTTCCCACACGGAGCTGTTGGAAGATCAGGTGACCAACTCCTCCCAGTTGGCTTTGGGACTTCCCAGGTTTTAAAGTCGAAAGACCCACATCCAGGAACCCAGGAAAACCTGGATGGTAGCTCACCCGGGGTTCAGGTTCCCTCACGTCCATCTCCCTTGACCTCAGGAGACCACAGGGAGGACCCAGTGTGCACAGTCCTGCAGCCATGCTCCTCTGCAAAAAATATATATTTTTATTGATTTCAGAGAGGAAGGGAGAGGGAGAGAGATAAACATGAATGATGAGAATCATTGATCGGCTGCCTTCTGCACGCCCCACACTGGGGATCGAGCCTGCAACCTGGGAATGTGCCCTTGACTGGAATCAAACCCGGGACCATTCAGTCCACAGGCTGATGCTCTATCCACTGAGCCAAGCCAGCCAGGGCTATACCACTTTTTTATATAGGACATCTTGTTCCTCTGGGCCTCAACTTCCTCATCTGTGAACTAGGAATAATAAGCCTAAAAGGCTGGGCACCACTGAGAGCTCTCTGTGAGCTGGACAAGGGGGAATAGGCAAGGTTTGTTTATCTTAGGTTTGCCCCTGAGTTGGGCATCAGAGGAGGAAGGGCGGAGAGAAGGCATCTTTTCAGCTCAGAGGAGAACAATGGGCCCTCAGAGGCCGGCTGCCTCCCTCTGACCCCTGCCCCAGAGGCTCAGGGAATCACCCAGCTGGAAAGGCCCTGGCTCTCCCGCTGCAAGTTCCCAGGGGGGAGGAGGGGGGAGGGGAGAAGGGGAGAGGGATGAAGGGCAGAGGTACTCCGGCCAGCAGCAGCCGGGCTCCTGGACTCAGCCAGGGTCTGGGTGAGAAGATGCCCATTCAGATAGTGGATCTAGGTCCGAGGTGTTGCTCCACCCATCATGACGACATTGATTGCCAGACACTGAGCTACAACCCATTTGACTCTAACAACAACATCACGAAAGATACTGTTGTTGTCATTCCTGTTTTCCACATGGGGAAACTGAGGCTAGGAGAGGTGGCCAAGGTTACAAACTAGTCAGTGGAGGAACCAGGATTCGGATCCAGGCAGCCTGGCTCCAGTGCCCGTGACCCTAACCGCTGTACAGTACCGCTCCTTCCTGCTGCCAGCCAATGAGCGCTGCCCTTCCCCAGACCCCATCACCGGGAGGGACTGGCCCTGTGCCCGTCCCGCCCTGGGGAACCTTTCCCCTTGGCTTCCAGTGACAGGAAAAGGAGCGAGGCCGGGAGCTGTGAGCAAGAACCCAGGGATGGACAGCCCCAGCCAGGGCACCAGCCTGAGAATGCTGCCCAGCCTATCAGAGCCCCTTCCAGAGGCCCGAGTTCTTTCTCCTCGCCCTGACGCCTTCAGAACAGAGTGGCTGGGGTGGCCCTGAGACTGGGTGTGGGGGTGGCAGGCAGTCTCTGGGACCCAGGGACCCTCTCCTTCCCCCAGAGGCCTCTGCAGGACCTCAGCCCAGTGGGGTCCTGTCACTGAGCACAGGGCTGGTGGGGCTCTGTGGCTGTGCTCGGACCCCAATTTCCAGACCCTCCCGTCCCATTTCAGTCTCATCCTGGACAAAAGTTCCTCTGTGAGAGGCAAGGTTTTGGGGTCAGTGCTCCCTGCTCGCCACCTTCAGTTAGAAAAAGGGCTGGGGCAGCCCTAGCTGGTTTGGCTCAGTGGATAGAGCGTTGGCCTGCGGACTGAAGGGTCCCAGGTTCGATTCTGGTCAAGGGCACATGCCCGGGTTGCAGGCTCGATCCCCAGTGGGGGCGTGTAGGAGGCAGCCGATCCATGATACTCTATCATCGTTGATGTTTATAGCTTTCCCTCTCCCTTCCTCGAGCCTCAGTGTGTGCGTGTAGGAGGCAGCCGATCAATGATTCTCTCTCATCGTTGATGTTTCTAGCTTTCTCTCACTTCCTCTCTGAAATCAATAAAATATATTTAATAAATAAGAAAGAAAGAAAGAAAGAAAGAAAGAAAGAAAGAAAGAAAGAAAGAAAGAAAGAAAGATAGCTGGGGTCAAAGCAGGCCCTTCCCACGAGCCCCCAGCACACCCTGTGGTGGCCTTTCCTTCCCTTACAAAGCCTCTGGCCAGAGTGACCCCATCCCGCAGCCCAGCCCCAGCCCCAGCAGCTCACCTTGCAGCGCGCTCCACACCTTGCTAGGTGCTCTCCTTCTGTGGCCAGAGCAGGGAGAACAAGGGGTCTGGTCCGCCCCTCAGGCAGATAAAGGAGCCAAGCAGGAAGCCCTGAGGGCCTGTTCTGAGCATCACAGGCTAGGCCAGTCTGGTGGCAGCACTTTTTGCTCCTAGCAGCCTTGGGGGCAGGTGACAGCCAGATAGTGTGAGGCTAGGGTTTTTGGTTGGGTAACTGGTACCCTCACCCACACTCTCCTCCCTTCTCCTGGTGTTCAGCCCCCACCCTATACTTGCTTGTGCCAGCCCTGCCCCTTGTGCCTGCTCTCTGAAGGGGTCCTTCTCCCTCACTGGCCTCCCCAGGGCACTCAAATGCCATATCCACCATATACCACGTCATACAATGTAGTTCTCTCTACTAGTATATGTAATATAGTTCTCATCATATAACTGAGTTCTCTATTCAGCCTTAATAGGGAAAATAATTCTAAATTAAAAAATTTTCAGACTACAGAAAAAATAACTCCCTAATTTAAGGGATCGAGTATAATTTCAAATACGCCCCTCTGATTAGCATAGTTCCAAAAAACCCTACATATCAACCTCACTCATAAAAGATACATTCTATGTCAGAATGGCTATCATCAACAAATCAACCAACGACAAGTGCTGGCGAGGATGTGGAGAAAAAGGAACCCTCGTGCACTGCTGGTGGGAATGCAATTTGGTGCAGCCACTGTGGAAAACAGTATGGAGTTTCCTCAAAAAATTAAAAATGGAACCATTTGACCCAGTAACCCCACTTCTAGGAATATATCCCAAGGAATCAGAAACACCAATTAGAAAGGATTTGTGTACCCCTATGTTCATAGCAGCACAATTTACAATAGCTATGATTTGGAAACAAAATAGTAAAAATGCCCATCAGCAGATGAGTGGATTAAAAAACTGTGGTACATCTACACAATGGAATACTACGCTGCTGTAAAAAAGGAATCCTTACCACTAGCAATAGCATTGATGGACATAGAGAGCATTATGCTAAGCGAAATAAGCCACAACCTAAGGACTTGTATCCATGCCTATGAGCATAACCCATGGACACAGATAGAGACACTAGGGGAGTGAGGGCATGTGCTGGGAGTTGGGAATGGCTGGGGAGAGGTCAATGGTGGGAAAAGGAGACATATGTAATACTTTAATCAATAAGGAGTAAAAAAAAAAGATACATTCTAAATAAAATGCCAATAAATTGTACCCAAAAGTATATCAAAAGAATAATAATACTTTTGACCAAATAATACTTTGTCCATGAGTTGTTTGGAAATGCTATTAGTATTTTAAAAGACACCATATCGCCCAGCTGGCGTGGCTCAGTGGTTGAGCATCTATCTGTGAACCAGGAGGTCACGGTTCAATTCCCAGTCAGGGCACATGCCTGGGTTCCGGGCTCCATCTCCAGTGTGGGGAGTGTAGGAAGCAGCTGATCCATGATCCTCTCTCAACATTGATGCTTCTATCTCCCTCTCCCTCTCTGAAATCAATAAAAAATATATTTAAACATTTTTAAAAATAATAAAGGCACCATATCAAAATGTTTATTATTTGGTGATAAAAGTGCTATCTTTAAAACACTGGATTTTCCCATTCTGGAACAGAAATCTATATTTACTTGAGTTTTTAATACCTTTCAATAATATTTCCTATTTCCCATAAAAGTATTTTACATCTTTTGTTCAGTATATACATTTCTGCATTTTATCAAGTTGTTATTTATCTATTCCCATTTTGCTAAGTGTTTTCTTTTAAATGAGATACTGATTTTTTTCAGAAAACACTTTATCGGTTGAAATGCCCATATAGCTTAAAATCTCTTAACTGCTAATACAATGATTTACAGCAACAGATTTTTCTAATGGTATATCATTGCTGGGATCAACGCCTTCTTGTTCCAGATGGAATGCAGGATGAATTTGTTAGTATTTTATTTTAGAGCTTTGTATCTATGTTTGGTGTCTAGTTTTTTCTTGTGCTATTTTTGTTAGATTTTAGTAGGAAGGGGATGTTAATGTTATAAAACAGGTTGAACAACACTCCCCTCCACCCCAATGCAATATACAGCACAACTTCCATCACAGAAAAATTCACAAATCAAAATTATGTGGCTTGATGGCAGCGTCCTAGGGATAAGGGAAAGCATGAGCAGACACTATAGGATCGAAGAGTAACACTAAGTAGGTTTGGCTTAAGCTGCTAATTAACCTTCAAAGTACAACTCCTCTGCCCAAATACTGACTTATTCCTCATTTTATTTTTTAAGTAATTTTTTTTTTTATTGATTTCCTAGAGGGAGAGGGAGAGATAGAAACATCAATGATGAGAATCATTGACTGGCTGCCTCCTGCACGCCTCCTACTGGGGATCGAGCCTGCAACCGGGGCATGTGCCCTTGATCAGAATCAAACCTGGGACCTTTCAATCTGCAGGCTGACACCCTATCCACTGACCTAAACCAGGTAGAGCTACCCCTCATTTTACATCAAGAATAAGAACTTTCTTATTTAACTCATTTTACATCTCAACCTGGGCTTTCTCGTCTGTGACGTTGGTTTTCCTGGAATAAATATCACATGATCTCACTTACTTGTGTAATATAATGAACATAAACTGATAGCACATCCAAATCCTACCCACCTATCAAGGAAATAGCCCAAATGTCCACAAAAACTTCTCAGATCCAATTGAACAACGTTTGAATTCACTTGCACTACAACCATTTATTGTTGACTGTTGTCTTGCCTACTTCTTAAGCTCTTGGCACCTGTATGGGGCTGGGCAGTGTCACCCCAAAAATTCATGTCCTCCGCGAACCTCAGAATGTGACTTCATCTGGAAATAGGGTCACGGCAGATGTACTTAGTGAAGGCCAGGTCATACTGGGGTCGAGTGGGCCCTCGATCCAACAGGACTGGTGTCCTTCCAGGAGAAGAGACTCAGAGAGGGAGAGGCACAGAGTGAAGTGGCTGCAAGCTAAACAACGCCATGGATTGATGGACGCCACCCGAAACTAGAAGGAGGCAAGGACGGGAATTTACCCGGTTGCAGAAGAAGAGTGATCCTGCCGACACCTTCTTTTCGGATTTCTAGCCTCTAGACCTGTGAGAGGACAAATATCTGTTGTTCAGGCCACCCGGCTTGTGACAGCCTTAGGAAACTAAAACAAGGACTATGATGTTTCTAATCCGTCTGCCTGGCCCCACAGTGGAGTGGACGGCTACGCAGGTGCTATGTGAAACCAGACAACCGATGGGTCCGGGCTGCCTGTCACTACGTGAGCCAATGAAGCAGAGACAGGGCTGAATCAAATACGAGTGTTTATTCCAATACTGCCGGCAGCATGGGAGAGCAGCAGGTCACCCACAAAAATCTGTTTGCCTCTCTCTGTAAGCCAGCTGCTGATATGGGGGAGAAGAACTAAGATTACATGGGAAAGTTGGCACTGTATAAACATGACAGGTTACAAGTCATGCGGGCTGGGGGGTGGGGATCGCAGAGGGCAGGTGCCTGTGTACAACTCCCGCCCAGGTTAGACTGTGTTTTAAATCAGAACAGAACCATCATGGTTAACAGGGCATGATTAATATTTATTTTATTTTTTATAACTAGGGGCCTGGTGCACAAAATTTGTGCATTCGGGCGGGAGGGGAGGGTGTCCCATCAGCCCTGTGACTCTTGCAGTCCAGGAGCCAGCAGTCGGAGGCCCTTAGTGCTGCCATGGACGTAGGTGGCTCCAGCCACTGCCTCACCAGCCCATGAGCCCAGCTTCTGGCTGAGCCAGCTCCCCCTGTGGGAGCACAGGGACCACCAGGGGGCAGCTCCTGCATTGAGCTTCTGCCCCCTGGCAGTCAGTGTGCATCATAGCTACTGGTGGTTCCTGTTCCATCAATTTGCATATTAGCCTTTTATTATATAGGAAAGAGGATAGCTAGTTCCCAATATTATATATATTTCTGCCCCTAACATACTAGTCCCTCCCTTGCCAGCAGTAAGAGTCCAGAATAACCTGGCGCTTAGGGCACCTGCTGACAGGATTGCACAGCCAATGGTCATTAAGTGATGGGCTTTCTTTTTTTTGTTTAATTCTCGCCCGAGGGGTGGGGGGAAAGAGAGAACGAGAGAAAGAGATAGAGATAGAGATAGAGAGAGAGAGAGAGAGAGAGAGAGAGAGAGAGAGAGAAACATCCACCTGAGACACATCTGATTGGTTGCCTCACACACGCGCCCCAACCAGGGTATGGAACCTGCAACCCAGGCAGGTGCCTTTGACCGCGAACCGAACCCGCACCCCTTGGTGCGCGGGCCGCGTTCTAACCATGGAGCCAACCGGCCAGCGGTGGGCATTCTTACAGCAGCTTGTGGGGCTACACGGATACGCAAAACACAGAGAAACTAAAACTAGTGGTAGGCGGAGCTAAGCACGAAAAGGGCGCTGAGGGAGGTCGCCCGAGAGGAGGAGGGAGTTTTGAGGCGATGGAGCCTCCGAGTCGCCCTGCCGGGCCCCGCTGAAGGGCTCCCGGCCTTCTCCCCACGCCTCGCACCCAGCAACATGACCTCCTGTCCGGCTGTCCCTCTGTCCGAGCCCCGTGGGTGACACTGGCCGACCTCAGGGAGAGCGCTCCGCCTCACCCCGGCTGAGCCCGCGCGCCGCGTTGGTCCTTTACGTCATCACGCTGTTCGGGGGCACCCTAGTTCTCTGGGAAGTCAGAGAAAAGTGGGCCTTGGAATCAGGTTCAGGGCTTAGCCTGGGACAAGGGGCCATTGCTCCCGATTGCAAGCTTTATGGGTTCCTTTAGGGTTTAGGAGACACATTCCTGTGGGCGCGTAGGGACCCAGATATTCTGAACCTGTGACTCCTCGAGGCATCAGCATCTGTCGCATTAATTTGGACGAGGAAGAAGAGGTCTTTTCTAGGTGCCTAGGGAGTCTGTGGCTGGTTTCTAAACTGTAAATTGTACATATGACGGTGTCAGGTGGCTTATACCTTTCTCCGTGGCTCTATACTTACTTTTGGATTTTGCTTCTCTTGTTCTTTTTTTTTTAATCTCACCGTCCCTTTCCCCTTTAACTGGATGGAAAGGAAGCCCGAGGGCAAGAATCTTTCTCAGGAGCGGAGTGGTAGGACAGGTTTACCAAGAAGTAATGTTTATACTCAGGAAATCCGTCTCTAAAAACTAAGTTCCTGCTTTGTTAGAAAGCACTCGGGGTGCCCGGCTGGCAAGGCTAATCGACCTGTGAACTAGGAGGTCAGGGTTCGATTCCCGGTCAGGGCACATGTCCTCAGATGCCGGAGGGCTGCTTGCGTCTGTCGCGTAGAGTAAGGCCGCTGTCTGGCCACTTGGCGGGGCGGGTGACAGTGGCGTCCTCGTAGGCGGGCGGGTTTCAGGGGGTGCGGCGGGGACCCCGAGTTTAGGGGAGGGGTTGGCGACACCAGCGAGCGCCCTAACTCATCCTAACTCATGGTGCTTAGCTGTCTCGTCCTCTTCTGAGAAACGAGCCGGTAGCGGTGGTGGGGAGAGGCGTGGAAGGGAGAAGTACGCAGAGTAAAGTTTAATTTTAAAAAT
>NW_006289504.1:222605-226934 GCF_000327345.1 Myotis davidii | reverse complement strand
GGCGCGTAGGGACCCAGATATTCTGAACCTGTGACTCCTCGAGGCATCAGCATCTGTCGCATTAATTTGGACGAGGAAGAAGAGGTCTTTTCTAGGTGCCTAGGGAGTCTGTGGCTGGGTTCTAAACTGTAAATTGTACATAAGACGGTGTCAGGTGGCTTATACCTTTCTCCGTGGCTCTATACTTACTTTTGGATTTTGCTTCTCTTGTTCTTTTTTTTTTAATCTCACCGTCCCTTTCCCCTTTAACTGGATGGAAAGGAAGCCCGAGGGCAAGAATCTTTCTCAGGAGCGGAGTGGTAGGACAGGTTTACCAAGAAGTAATGTTTATACTCAGGAAATCCGTCTCTAAAAACTAAGTTCCTGCTTTGTTAGAAAGCACTCGGGGTGCCCGGCTGGCAAGGCTAATCGACCTGTGAACTAGGAGGTCAGGGTTCGATTCCCGGTCAGGGCACATGTCCGGGTTGCGGGCTCGATCCCTGGTGTGGGGCGTGCAGGAGGCAGCTGAAGCCTGATTCTCTCTCATCGTTGACGTTTCTATCTCTCTCCCTCTCCTTTCCTTGCTGAAATCAGTAAAAAACATATACTTTCTTTTAAAAAAAAGCACACTGGGGACCTAGCTGGTTTGGCTCAATGGATGGAGTGTCAGCCTGTGAACTGAAGGGTCCCCGGTTCTATTCCTGTCAAGGGCACATGCCCGGGTTGCGTGCGCATCCCCAGTAGGGGGCGTGCGGGAGGCAGCCGAACAATGATTCTCTCTCATCATTGATGTTTCTAGCTCTCTCCCTCTCCCTTCCTCTCTGAAATCAATAAAATATATATAGTATATATATGTATTATATATACTATATATCTCTCACACTGGGGAAACCTGTTTGTTTGGTGGATGCATTATATTTCCTGGTGGATGCATTATATTCTTGCCTCCAATCCAGTCTGTTTGAATCTAACAGCATCTCCTATGCTCCTTTCAAAGGAGTGACTCACATCTAGGCTTAGGAATGAGCATGAGGGGCAGCAAGATTAGAGTCCAAGTTCATACTACAAGGAAAAGATGCTGCCTGGCTGGAGTTGTCTTTCCAAATCCTAAATTCTTTATCTTGCATTTAGATTCATTAGCCATTGATTGCAGGGAAGCAGGCATATATGAGAGTTCAGGTCTCTTAAGTAAGCTTGAAAAGGATAGATGGCCATTCCATTAAAATCCCAACATGCTAGGACAGTGTTTTAAAAGCTGGACTGGGTCGTGTTCTTCTGGAGACTAAAAAAAGAGTCCTTGAAGTCAAGCTGACTCGGCTTTCAGCCTCCTACATTAAAAGGTAGATAGAACAGGTCTTGTTTGCGAAATAAATTCGAGACCTACTGATCTACCAACAGCAATTATGCACTTTCCATTGTCATATTATAAGGTAGCAATGGTAAGTTAATAGATTAGAAAGGGTGGGTAAAGACAGGGGGAACCCAGGAGAATCTACTGTACTCATTGACAGGAAGTGATCAGAAATTGGGGACATTTAAGAAAGGGGGAGAGGACCTTTCCCGTAATGTAGTATTGAGTGGGTCCAGGAAGTTTTCTGGTAGCTAAACCTCCCTGGATAGGGACCCACATGCCCATGCAGTTGCTCTGCTTCAGAAATAGTTTATTGGATGTGTACGAGTGGTTACATATCATTTGAACCCGCAGGAAGTCACTATTAAGCATACACTTTTCCAAATAAAAGGCAATTTCATTATACCAGAAATGGATGTCATTTTATATGTCAAATTTCACTGACTTTCCCATCCCACATTGTAAGGGTGATACATTCTGAGTATTCTGAATCACTAAGCCCATGTTAGTTTATACCAAGATTCTGTGCTTTTTTCCACATATTCTCTTTCCGTTTTGTTGATGGAAGCCAAAGCTTATGTTAATAACTACTCAGGAGTTATAAAGTGGTAGATTTTGATGTCTTTTATTTTAACTACCCAGTGTCAGGAATTGTGGCTACAGTGGTCTGGCATTTTTTTAATTTTTTTTTTTTTTTTAACAGGTTGCAGGTGAACATGGCCTTGAGGTAAATCCTGCCCTTGTTGAAGTTTAGTTTCAGCAGATGATTTCTGGCATTTTAAGGAATTGGAATATTTTACAAGAAACAAAAGTTTTATTTGCTTCTGTCCTAGACTTAATTTTTCTTGTTGTAGAAGATGAGAAACCGTTTAAACAAAAATCCTTTATGGTAAATAATTATGATGCTTAAATTAAATGGATTTTAAATGTCAAAGCCACTTGTAGATGGTTTTATTCTTGGTCAAATAAAGTTTTACTAACCTCTAGGTGTCGAGTTTTTATCCATTTTAACCATGTTCATATTGTTTGCGAAGTACACCATAAAGCCTCCAAGAACCCTGAATTTAACCCGACCTAATCTGTGATATCTTACTTCCTACTCCATAGTTCCTGTTGCAGTAGCTGAGAACATTTTTCAGTATACACATCATCTCTATATATTAAAAGGCTAAGCGACTGGTGGTATGATGCGCACTGACCACCAGGGGGCAGACGCTCAATGCAGGAGCTGCCCAGCAACAGCAACTTTGCAGAATGCCCTCTTGCATTCCAGGATCCCTCAGGGGATGTCGGAGAGCTGGTTTCGGCCCAATTCCCGCAGACCAGGCCGCGGGACCCCACCTGCTAGAGGGACCCCACTCACTTCTCAGATGCCCTTAGCCATGGCGCAGCCCCAGGTATGGCTGGCGGGACCACCGGCCACGGGAGGTTGGCTCCAGGGTGTGTCCGGCCCATCTCGCCTTGTCCCACTGACCACCTTCTAATTAATTTCCTTTAAATGTGCACAAATTCATGCACTGGGCCACTAGTTATAATTGTTGACAGTTTGAAGCATTTCTGTGCTTATATGGCCTGTAGTGTGCATGTTTCGAGGTAGTGATCCACCTTGGCAGGGCAGGTGTGGTGTGTGTGTGTAAAGGTGAGTTGTTAATTCAGGAATCTGGCTGCTGTTTATAACAAGAGGCAGAGTTGAGACAGGAGATGAGAGGTGTTCATTGTGTCCGACTTTGAGCGTGCTAGAAAACACGAATGTTTTAGAGTGAAAGATTTTTAAGTTAACACAGAATCTTAAGTGATGAGGTGGGGGACTGTCGTTCAGAGAGGCATCCACGGGGCACTAAATTGCTTCTGCGAATCGCTTCACAGAAAGAATCATCTACTCTGCATCTTGACCCGTAAGCTTGAAAATGCTGTGTGCGCAAAGCTTTCAGTGGCAACTGGAAACCAGAACTGGAGAGCCAGTGGGGCCGGGCACTGAGGTCAGAGAGCGGCATGAGAGCAGCGAGGCAGGGTGCCCCAGAGCGGCTGGCTGGGGACCACTCTGCCCCCAGGCTCAGCTTTGCCCGTTGGGCTGATGTGCTCTTTTAAGAACATTTGCTGTACGCCGTACACGGCTGTGCACTCTCACATTTGTCATGAAACCTCCCAATCCTCTGAGACAAGAATGTATTATTTTTCTTTGTTTAAAGGGAAACATGCTCTGGAAGAATAAGTGACTTTTCTAGGGTTCGAAGGCAAAGGAGCTACAAAGTAGTCACACCTAGGTCTTGATTTCCAATCTGGTTCTCTTTACATTAAGGGACACCCCCAGAATTAGTTACAACCACTCTATTTTTTTACAGGGATGCACAAATGGGTGAAGCTGACAACTCAAAGTGATCTATTCCCCTACCCCAATAACACAGGGAAAGCAGCACATTCATGTGCAGGCGTCTGTGCTACGAGGAGGTGGGTAGTGTAAGTAGTGTTCCACTTTCCCCAATCTTGCCATCAAGCCACAGGTGCCCTGTTCCATCACGCTGCCTCCTGTCCGGGTTCTCCACCTGCAGGGCCTTTGTTAAATTTTGAAAGAGCCCCATCCTACCTTGTATAGAGAACAGAGAGGTGGAAGAGCAGTGACGACACAAAGAAAATACTCGTTTATTCAAAGGTACTTGGTGTGTACCCCTCTGTTAGCCCTTGGGGACTGAATGATGAACAAGTCTCGCTGTCTCTGTCTTCCTGGGATTAGACACAGAGGTCATTTCACGATTAGAATGGGGTAAGTGCTATGAAGGAGGAACAGGGTGTTATAAAGAATGTCAGTTTGAATGGCTGGTGTGGCTCTGGTTGAGCGTCGACCTATGAATCAGGAAGTTACAGTTCGATTCCTGGTCAGGGCCCATGCCTGGGTTGCGGGCTCGATCCCCAGTAGGGGTCATATAGGAGGCAGTTGATCAATGATTCTCTCATCATTGATGTTTCTATCTCTCCCTCTCCCTTCCTCTCTGAAATCAATA
>NW_006289504.1:217623-222579 GCF_000327345.1 Myotis davidii | reverse complement strand
GGACATTTTGGCTCAGTCAGAATGTCTAATCACTGTAGTGCACACCTGAAACTAATAATTTCTTTCTCTCTCTCCCTCTTCCTTTCTGAAATCACTAAAAAAATATATTAAAAAACTAAGAAATAAAGAGTGTAGTTTGGAGAAACCGCATCACAGTGCTGCTAACTACTGGGAAAACAGGAGAGGACACACGGCTTCCAGTTCTCTGTGGACACCTGCCTTCTCAGGTCTGTTCTTGGCTAATGAAATGTCACGCGTGAGCTGGGGATGCTGTAATCACTGACACTCCTGCATCTCTCCCCCAACCCCCAAGCTCTGTAGGCCTTAGAGACTCAGATACTTTGCATGAACACAGACCAACACAAGTTGACAAGCTAAAGAACTGCTGAGTTTATTTAGTCTGAGCCCTCACTTTACAGCCAGGCCTGGTCATGACTAACAGCATCACACAGGTCACAGGACAAAACCCACGTCAGGGAAGCGCGTGCCAGCACACCAGGCTGCCAGGTAACAGCACGAGTCCAAACTGTGCTGGGTGCATGGTGCTTGAACACTGAGGCAGGAGTGGCTGAGGGAGGGTGGCTACAGAAGACCGAGCAGGGCACCAGCATGGCCTAGTAGAAAGTGACGTGCTTTGGCACTGAAATGCCGTTGTGTATCTTCAGACACCCAGGCTTTTCCAAAGAAAAACAGGGATGCACAAACTGGTGAAGCTGACAACTAAATGTGTATAGATGCTGAGAAATGTCCACGTTGAAAAATGATAATCTTGAGTTTTCATAGTCTAAAGAATGCCAAATCTTCTTTGGGGCAACTGTGATTCTTATATCTGGAGTCATCTTGTTGTGCAGAAATTCATACTTATGTCTAAAATACATAACAACTTTTCAGAAATGCTGTAGATGGGCTGTTTTCAGAACATTTTATACAGCTTTATTTAAATACTCCTATGATTATGTTTTATTTTTTTATTAAGGACTACCAAGGTAACAAGCCATTTCTACAACTATTCTTTTCTAAAATTAGTTCTAAGTAACATACATTTTAAACTTTGTTTTTGAGCCACCTCTTAACCTAAGAAACGTAGGGGCCTGGCCCTGGTCAGTGTGACACGGCTCCAGCCGTATCCTATGTGCTTTGAAACCGGCTGAAACCAAGACCAATCACAGGGATCCCCTAGCCCTGCCACCCGCAGACGTTTGAAGAGCTCTGTGTGCCAACATGCTGGTCTATGCGACTGGAGGAACACTGAGAATACAATCCAGATGTGTCAGAGGGCTGGCAGCGAGCCCTGAAATGTCTAAGGCTGTTTTATAACATGCACTGTAGGCCTTACTCCGTGTGGGAAAACCTCTCCCTCTATTCGTTCAAAAGAAAATGCTGGTCTCGGGTACCCAGAATGCTTTACCTTGGTGATGCCCACGTGTGCCTCATGCACCAGGACAGGCAGTTAGCGCCCAGGTCTTCCTGCTTAGGGACGTCTTCAAAGGCCACACCCACCGTGTAGTCCGACCGCTCGTCCACCTCCACCTCCCAGTAGTGGCGCCCTCGGACCGGAATCAGGTTTCCCATGACCGCGACGCACCTGGTTTAGAAAGTGGAAATACATGTGATGGAGGTGACCAGGCCTGGTTGTGCAGGTGAGTGGCACTGACTGCTGGGTCAGCCATCAGGTGGTCTATACGAGTGGAGGCTGTGTGAGCACCTCACCTGTACACCCTGAGCTCTCCAGGCTCGCCTGACTGATGCTAGAAGTGGTTTCTTCCTCCCACAGCCTGGCAGCATGACCCTCGTGCCAGGGCTTGGTGGGCTGCCTCCTCCAGGGCCCGCAGCCCAGGGCAGGACCTCAGAGGCCACGACAGGTCCCTTCTGCCCCCACCAGCCTCTCCTCGCCACCAGGCCCCTAACCCCTATTTCTGGGATTTCTTTCCCCCTTCAAAGCTGCATCTGTCTTAATCCGATTTTACTGAATAACAGCGTATATTAGGGAGGTGCACAGAACGCTCTAGTGAGCGGTGGAAACGGGACCTACCTCGTAAAGCGGGTGCTGCTGGGGGGCGGCTCCCTTGTGGGGGTCTTCCTCTCGCTCCGGACAGCTGTCAGCCCGTCTTCAGAAATGGTCAGCCAGGGATGGCAGGTCTGCTCGTTCAGGCGGAAGTAGCTGCCTGTAGGGGAGCAAACCCAGGTGGGTATCAGCAGCCAGGCACCCCTTTCTCCGCATCGCGCCACATGGGCCCAGGGAGCCTGCACATCGCCCACTTAGCTTCCGGAGTGTTCCCTCCGCCTGGACCTCACGTGATAACCCTTGTGCTGGTGGGGATGGCAGAGGTGCCTGTGAGCACACAGTGGGTCGTGCGCCAGTCTCATAGTGGGTACGGCAGTGCCCAGGTATTGGGCGGGGACTCAGCTAAGCACTTTGCACGTCTTCTCCCATTCAATCCCCACAGTTACCCTTGGAAACAGGTGTTATGACTTCCATCTGTAGATATGAAAACTGAGGCAAAGGCGGTTAAGAAATCAGCTGGCAGATGCTGGTCCTCAAGGTTGACCCCCGAGCCCCTCGGATTCCGGAGGATGCTGGGTGTGGACGGGCATCTCTCGCCCACAGGGAGACAGGACTCGGGGGGCATTTTTAATGATCAGTTGGACAAAGGTCAGCAAAATTCAATACCCAACTTCCAAATACAACAGTGGGGTTCCGTAGAGCCACCCCCAAGTCAGAGTGAAAACGAAGCTCATCAAGGAGGGGTACAGAATAGGTTTCATAAAAAATTACTTAGCCCTGACCGGTGTGGCTCAGTGGATAGAGCATCGGCCTGCGGACTCAAGGGTCCCAGGTTTGATTCCGGTCAAGGGCATGTACCTTGGTTGCAGGCACATACCCAGTAGGGGGTGTGCAGGAGGCAGCGGATCGATGTTTCTCTCTCATCGATGTTTCTAACACTCTGTCCCTCTCCCTTCCTCTCTGTAAAAAATCAATAAAATATATTTTAAAAAATTATTTAGTAAACACATCCGTTACTTAGGGACATCCTGTCCATCTGCCGTGCCTGCGCTACTGTGGCTCTGGGTGCCGAGCTCTGCACGGGGCACTGGCCGTGCGGCTCTTCCCACCCCTCCCCGAGCCAGCCCAGCTCATTGTTCATTACCGTCTCAGCCGAATTCTGTCCTTAACTTCTCATCCTATCACCTCTCATCATCTCAAACCCCAGTTCAAGCATCGCCATGAAGCTGTCCACAGTTACTTCCACAATTTGATGCCGCTGGGAACGTCACCTGCCATCTGAGCTGACCGGCGAGATGCAGGCAGACGCCCTCCCAGCAGCTGACACGCACGTGGCCTCACAGCCTGCTCCCTAGCCTCCAACAAGCACCCGTGGTTTTTGCTGACTCATGTTCTTTTGAGTTTTTCACAAACATATTCTTTTTTTTTTTTTTAATATATTTTATTGATTTTTCACAGAGAGGAACGGAGAGAGATAGAGAGTTAGAAACATCGATAATGAGAGAAACATCGATCAGCCGCCTCCTGCACATCTCCCACTGGGGATGTGCCCGCAACCCAGGCACATGCCCTTGACCGGAATCGAACCCGGGACCCTTCAAAAGTCCGCAGGCCGACGCTCTACCCACTGAGCCAAACCGGTTTCGGCCACAAACATATTCTTAAAAAATTATTTGAACACATTAATTCAGAGACAACTTGATGATCAGAGCTGGCTGTACCCTTCACTCTGCTCCCTTTTACTGCAATGGCCAGAGTTTGACATTTCAAAACAGGAACTCGGAGCAGGAAATCCAAGGGGCACACCAAGCCAAGGAGGCCCAGCACAACAGAAATGAGAACACGGGGCCCTGAGCTGGCATGACACCTCTCACCTCAGGCGGCCACTTAACTTGTCTTCCCAGCTATGGGAGGACTGTAAGTGGGGACTAATCGCAGACCTCTCCTCCTGGCACTGAAGAGGACAAAACGACACAGTGTCCCTCAGTGACAGATCCCGGTGGAGGGAACATTGTCTCCTGAGCCCCGGCTCCCTGCTTCTGCTTCTCACAGGCACATGACCAACCGCCTGAGCTGGACCTGCTCGGGGAGGGGCGGGAGGGGTGCCCAGCTCGGCACCCAGAGCCACAGCAGTGAGGGACGGCCGTGCCCAGAATGTTCCCAGTGCTGGCTGTCCCGCTGACTCAAGACTTGGCCACGAGATGTGACAATTCGACGACATGATGATGGCAAGTGAGAAGGGGGAGGGGCTGGACTTGGGCATGTGGGCACCCACCCGGGCCAGAGAGGGCCTGGGAGGAGGCGGATGGCCAGGTTTAAGTGGGCCTGAGGGTGGGGAGATGCACCGCAGCAAAGGGCTCCTCCTGGAATTTCTTACAGACCCGCCCCTGGGTGGTGTTCAGGCTGAGAGACAGGAGGTGTCTGTGCCACCCGGGTCCAGTGTGACAGGCTCCAGCCCACCTGAGGGGCGTGGGGGAACCTGGAGTTCTTGCTCAGGCAAAAACCACTGTGTGGCCGAAGCCGGTTTGGCTCAGTCACCATGAAGATGGGGTCCTTCTCCAGCTCTTTGAACCACCATCTTCATTAAGGTCAGGTTGCACAACCCTGGCATGAATCTGAGGCTGGTTCTTGCGCTGGGGCCCCCCACATTGAGGGCACGCACGTAGATTGTGTAGCTCTGCCGGGGCTGCAGCTGCACCAGGGACTCGCAGGTGGGGATGCCCACAACAGACCTGGGCAAGGGAGCAGAGCCGCATGACCGCGAGCCCACGCACCAGGTCTCTCGTGGGGGAACCTGGAGTTCTTGCTCAGGCAAAAGCTGCTGTGTGACTCAGGCCTCAGTCTCCCCCCTGTAAGGTGAGGCCGCGGGGGCTCTGAGCCCCTCCCCGCCTGGCTTGCCGCGCGTTCTGTGTGTATTTTCCCGTGAAGTCTCAGCAGCACAGGGTCTGCCA
>NW_006289504.1:216038-217459 GCF_000327345.1 Myotis davidii | reverse complement strand
GTGTAGCTCTGCCGGGGCTGCAGCTGCACCAGGGACTCGCAGGTGGGGATGCCCACAACAGACCTGGGCAAGGGAGCAGAGCCGCATGACCGCGAGCCCACGCACCAGGTCTCTCTCTCTTTTTTCTCAGTCTCCGTAGAGACCATCCGTAATTACCGACTATATTTCAAGTCGTCATGGAGGGTATTGGGAAAAGGTTTCAATTGGCTATACCCTAGTCTCGGATAAACCTCATTGGCTACGATACTGCCCCTGTGCAAAGCTCGGGCCCCCTTTCGAACCAGGGAATCCCTGGTTCCCACACAGCCTCCCACCACGGACACCGTGTCCTCCGTACACTGCACTCTAACCCGAGTCTGCCTCAGGCCGTCCTCCTCTCCCTTTTCCACCCGCAAGGTGGGTTTTAGCTCCACCTCACACTGAGCCGTGTGGCTGCCTCCCAGGAGCGTCCTGGCACCCAGGGTTCTCAGACCCTGACCCTCCCCTCCCTCAGGCCTCAGTTTAAACATCCGCTGGATCCTGAGGCGTTTCCCACCGCCACCCATTCCTGTTTCACTACATTCCTTTCTCATCAGAGAACATTTCATGCATTTGTTCTGTTTCTTGTCTGTCTTCCCCCCTTGACTGCCAGCTCCTTAAGGGCAGGGCCCTGGCACCACCCGGGCCAGTATGCTTGTTGAATGAATGAATGGTTCAACTACTTATTCACTTATCGTTCGCTCATCGTCCACCTTCAGGAAAGCGTTCCTGCGACTTCTCACGAACACTAAGCACATTCTGAGGGTCACCAGTTCTGGCCTCCTCTGCAGACTCCTCACATTTCCTGGGCTGGGTCAGGGGTGAGACCTCTTGTGCCCAGCAAATGCCCCTCGGGACTCACTCAGTCACGCCCGAGGCTCCCGACGTCTCCGCCTGGACCAGCTCCACCGTGTACGAGTCCACAGGATTCAGGTTCCCAGACTCCCAGCAAATCAGCGCAGCCTCCTCACAGCTCCTCACCTCTTTGCTCTTTATAACGGGGGGAGAAGGTGCTAAAGGCAAGGAAAGGGCGAGGTGAACCACCGTTCTGCTCACACCCAGTCGCCTGGTCCAGAGCACGGACAGCATCACAACCACACTTTCCACAAGACATCAGGACAATGGAAAGCAAACCAGGTGCCGAAGGCTGTGTGAATTCCCGCAAATTCATGTGCTGAAACCTCCCCAGTGTGATGGCATCTGGAGTCTTGGGGGGAGGGGCTGTCATGAGGTTGGAGGGGTTATTATAGAAGAGGACAAAAGAGCTCCTTTGTCCCTTTCCTCATGGAGGACACAGCTGCCTATGGACCAGGACGGGAACTCCCACCCCAGAGTGTGAGAGGTAAGAGTCTGGGTTTCTAAGCCGCCGGTCTGTAGTTCTGTTACAGCAGCCAATAGGCACC
>NW_006289504.1:211838-215974 GCF_000327345.1 Myotis davidii | reverse complement strand
GCCGTGTGACTGAGAGAAGCAGCGCTTTTTAAAATACATTTTATTGATTTTTTTATAGACAGGAAGGGAAAGGGAGATGGATAGAGTGTTTGAAACATTGATGAGAGGAAGATCGATCAGCTGCCTCCTGCACACCCCCCACTGGGGATGTGCCCGCAACCAAGGTACATGCCCTTGACCGGAATCGAACTCAGGACCCTTCAGTCCGCAGGCTGACGCTCTATCCACTGAGCCAAACCGGTCAGGGCGAAGCAGTGCTTTTTGACCTTTTGAGACCAACTACGAGGAAATGTCCCTGCCGTGTCGGGCATGTGGATTTGGTGTATTAGATAAAAGGGAAAAAATACACAGCTACCCCCGTCCATCCACATGAAATCAGGATCCCGCCACACCAAGGAAGCCGTGACCCCCGTGTGCCTCGAAGGAACAAGGGCTCCGTACCTGTCATGTACACTGCACACTCGCTGGCGGGGCTGAGACCAGCCCTGTTCTGAGCTGTGACCCGAAATTCATACTGAGTATTTGGCACAAGGTTTGCCACTGAGCAGTATGTTTCCTTGACGGTCACTGTAGACTCTGGAAAGAAAAGAAAAAAGAATTCAACCCTGAAACAGGCCCGTGGTTCCTATTCATTGTGCCCTCTCACATCACTGTTTAAACTCACTTTTACTTTTCTCAAGAATGCCCCTCCTTTCCTGGTCCCTGGGCAGAGCCCTCCTCTCCCTCAGCACTCAGGACCCTCCCCTGCACAATGACCAGAGCTCTGGGCAGGAGCCTGGGGACCTGATTCGCACCCTGGTGCCACTATAACTCACGCTGTCTCCATGGACGGCTCATTTCTCTCTGGGTCTCAGTTTCTTTATCCACAAAATGGGTGTCTCCCAGTCCCTTTCCCACATTCTCACGCTGACCCCATGTACATAGGACAATCCCTGCCAGGCTGGCCGATTAGGGGGGGGCAGCTACCCAACCCTCCGCTCACATCAGTCTGTTCCATTTCCCTGGGAAGAGGCTGGATCAAGAGCTGCCCACAGCCCTGGCCAGTTTGGCTCAGTGGATAGAGCATCGGCCTGTGGACTGAAGGGTCCTAGGTTCAATTCTGGTCAAGGGCACATGCCCGGGTTGTGGGCTCGATCCCCAGTAGGGGGCGTGCAGGAGGCAGCCAATCAATGATTCTCTCTCATCACTGATGTTTTTATCTCTCTCTCCCTCTCCCTTCCTCTCTGAAATCAATAAAAATATTAAAAAAAAAAAGAGCTGCCCACAGTAGAGCTCATCCCAGGAGCTGGTTCTCCCTTGAATGGGGGTCTGCAGTTCTCCCACACAGGGCTGCTCCGAGGATAGCCAGCCGCCCTCACAGGCCCGGCCCTGCTAGGACCTGTCAGCCCAGCTGGGCCTCCTCCAGCAGGGGTGCCCCACCTCCTGCACACAGTGTAGCCAGAGCCTTGTCCCGAGGACAATGCTGACTGCACCGTGCAAATGCCTTCCAGACACGTCAGCCTGGCCTATGGTCCCCCCAGTCAGGCCCCGACTTGCCTTTAGAGGCCGTTCTACCTGCTCACCTGCCGGCATCACATCCTCTGGGTAGTTCCCAGATGACGATCGCTCCAAGGGCTGGGTGAGCAGATTCATCCCCTCCCCTCCCCCGACGGCCAGGAAGGCAGGGCCAGGCCTCTGATGGGGGTGGGGAGGCATCTGGAGCATGGCTGCTCCCGGCAGAGCCTCACCTGTGTGGTCCGTCCCAGGCGAGCCATCCCGCACTGGCCGGTAGGACAGCTGGTAGCTCTCCACGGTGTCATCAGAGTACAAGCTCCAGCAGACGCGGACCGAGGAACCCGTGGCTGAGTTGGGGGCCTGCGGGTTTATCACCGGGGCAGAAGGAGCTAGAAGAGAAGGGAGGAAAACCAACACTGATGAGGGGGCCTAAGTAGATGGGATGGGGCGGCCCCTTTCTCAGGACCACTGATCCCCCCATGGGCTCCCATGGGCTCAGGAAATGGACGAGGGAGCCCAGAGTGGACAAGGATCGGAGGCCGAACCTCCCAACCAGGAGCTGCAGGCCACAGCCAGCGCGGCCCTTCCTGCTTGGACAAACCCGCACGAGCCCGGGGAGGAGGGGTCGTGACAGGGACTCAGGCTGGTGTATGGTCTGCGAGTCCTGCCCTATGTGTGGTCCTCTGCCCCTTCCATACCACGTGGAGGGGCAGGACAGCAGGACTCAGCACTGCTGCCCCGGTGAGTCTAAGAACGGCCCCGAGACTTATGACTGAGGGCCAGTACTCCGGTTTATGTGGCAGAAAAGCCTAGAAACATCTAACATCCAACAGTTGAGAATTGAACAAACATGGTTTTAAAGATGATGTTGCAGAAAAATGTATCCCTTAACACTGAGAGAGAATACGCATCATAATTATTTTGCTAGGAAGATCGGATTACAAAGCAGAATGACTCCATTTTTATCTTTAAAAAATCTGCGTAGAAAACACACCTAAAAGGAGATATACAATACTGTTCACAATGTTGCTGGTGTTGGTTAGGAGGGAAGGTGAACCATCAAAAAAGCTGAATTCTAGTACTTGTCTCAGAAGTAATTACAAGTAATAGTTTTGAGAGCTACCTGGCACCATGTGACGTGCTGTACATATAGGACCTCATTTAATTCTCACCCTGTCCCCATGAGGCATTATCACGCCCATTTTACAGATGAGGAAACCAAGGCTCAGAGTGGTTAGGTAAGTTGTCTAGGCCAGTGGTCGGCAAACTCATTAGTCAACAGAGCCAAATATCAACAGTACAATGATTGAAACTTCTTTTGAGAGCCAAATATTTTAACCTTAAACTATATAGGTAGGTACATTGTTATTCACTTAATCAGGGTCCTCCTAAGCTGGCCTTTGCTAAAAACGTCCTCAATCTGAGGGGTTGTCCTCAGCGAACATACCGCCACTTCTTCTAATGCCACTTCTTCAAAATAGACTCATCCAGGCTGAAAACAGACTTCTGTGCAAGGGCCATGAAGTTTCGATTGCACTGTACGTGCGCACCCGCACGTGGTATTTTGTGGAAGAGCCACAACCAAGGGGCCAAAGAGCCGCATGTGGCTTGCGAGCCGCGGTTTGCCGACCACCTGTCTAGGGTTACGCAGCTAGGAAAGTGGCAAGCTTGGGCTTCTTGCCCACTCCACAGGATTCCAAAGCTCATCTCGTAGCCTCTATGCTGGTTACGGAAATAAAACTCAGGCTCCTTGTTTGGCGAAGGTGTTGATGAAGTGGGGCACGCTACGATGGAAACTACTTCAAGGCTTCCCTGAGCCAGGTGTTGGCACTCGAAGAGTGAGGGTGGGCACTTACCTGGGGAGGTCGGCCTCTGTTCTCACCCTTACCAGCCATGAAGACAGAAACATGAAGCTGGGGGCGGGGGGAATGCTTTTCTAAGTCTTCGTGTTATTTCTAGCCATCCACGTTTCTACCTCAAGGCTCAGGGAACCCGGAGGCGCTGGGACGCCCCGCCCGGGGGAGATGAGCACCTGGGATGGTGTTGATGGAGCCCAGCAGCTGCTCCACGTCAGAGAAGTCCAAGGTCTGGTCCTCCACGGCAGGCTGTGCGGAGATCTCCACGTCGGTTTTTGTTTCCAGGAACTTCCTGAGTCTGTTGGTATTAGAAGACATGCTAGTAAGACGGGAGAGGCAGCCTCCTTGGTGTGTCTTTAATGTTTTGCTGCTTCGATGGCTGACCTAGCAGGTCACCAATGGGGTTGGGTGGGGCTGGTCTGTGCACGAGGGGAAGGGGAGGGGAGACACGCGCCAAGCCCAAGATCCACACCCTCTGAAGACCCCTCTGGTGCTGACCTGGGAGCTCCCTCCCCACGCCACCCCCAGCCCCAGACATAGACTCCCCGGGGATCCCTCTCCACAGGCCACATGCCCTCAGCTTGCCCACCGTGCAGTGGGGCTCTGGGTCTTCTTATACCTGCTTCCTGGCAGTCGCAGGCTTCGAGTGGCAGGGGCAGAATTAAAACCAGATCTTTTGCCTGTACTCATGCTATTAACTCTTACACTATTAAGCTTTGTTGTTCATGTTGTTTTTAAGACACTGCCTCATTGAACTCCCACAAAACCATATGAGGAAGGTGGGTC
>NW_006289504.1:206972-211048 GCF_000327345.1 Myotis davidii | reverse complement strand
GCATAACATTTCTAAGTAAAAAAAATCTGTAGTCTTGCCTAATTTTGCTTCTCTAATTTTGATTTTTAAAGATCAGTATGTGGTATGCTGGTGGTCTCAGGTTTCCATATAAAACACTGTCTAGTAATTTGTAAAGGAATGATTTTGCAAATGTGCACTCTTCAATCATTCACTTTTCAATAGCTGTAGCTAGCTGTTTACAAAGTTGAGGACACGAATTTTTTTATGTTGTTGTTGTTGTTTTAAATATATTTTTTATTGATTTGTTACAGAGAGGAAGGGAGAAGGATAGAGTTAGAAACATCGATGAGAGAGAAACATCAACCAACTGCCTCCTGTACACTCCCTACTGGGTATGTGCCCACAACCAAGGTACATGCCCTTGACCGGAATCAAACCTGGGACCCTTGAGTCTGCAGGCCGACGCTCTACCCACTGAGCCAAACCAGCTAGGGCTGGAGGTGACTTTTTAAAACTAGACAGCCTTCCTCCCAGAGCTCCAAGAGACGGCCAGGAAACTCAGAGCACTGTCCTGGCTCAGCCCAAGGAAGAGGAGATGGGGGGACAGATCTCCAGGCAGCCAGGACAGGCGAACAGGGGCTCTGTGTCACCTGTGCCATGGTGGAGGGAAGGGGAGAGCTATGTATGAGCCCACCTGGCCGCTTGTGGGTGACAACCCCCGGCCATGAACAGCCTAGAGAATCAAACGGGTGCTGATCGTGAACATCGATTCCAACCCCTCCTGGCAGAGAGGGGCCACCTAACCTGCTCCCGCCGTACCTGTCACATCAGCGCATTAATACTCTCGCTTCAGACTGACCTTTATGAAGTCCACCTTCTCCTCGTGGCAGATCTCCTCTACCGTTTCCATGAGCTCCTTGCAGGTGTCCAGGTTTTCCCCACAGCTGACCAGCTGTCCGTACAAGGCCTCCAGCTTCTCCTTCTTTTTCTCCACTAGAGCTTGTACTTTCTCTTCGTATTTCTGAGCAAGTGTTTCCAAGATCTCGTTGTAGTGGGACTCAAAGTTCTGTTCTTGTCTTCCAAAATTCTCCTGCAGGACAGCGGACCTCAGTCATCATTTCAGTGCATGAGGTGTGTCAGCTAGTCATTTGGGGCATAAACACGTATCTCCCCAGAGATGATCCACTGGGCCAAATCGGTTAGGGCTACCCAGAGATGTTTTAGTCCCACCCCGTCATCTTATCTCTTGCCAGGATGCTGGTGGATGCAGGGGGAGCTGGGAGCAGAAGTCTCCAGCTAGAACCCCAGGGATAATCCTAACAAAAACACTGCTTTCTCTACTGCAGCATTTTGCCATCCTCCTTCTCACTCTCAGACTACTCATGTTTTCCCCACCTCCCATCACCATGACAACCAACCAAGGCAACTGATCATCAGTGCTGAGTCAGCCTGCCACTGGAACCTTGGACCTCAACAAGGAGATGTTTGCCCTGGGAGATGCCCACCTGAGCTCTCCACATCTCAGGACCCTCACCTCCACTCTTTGGTGCGTGGATTATACAAATATCAGGACCGCAGATCTTCATATCAACAAGAGAAGCTTGAAGGGAAAGGGCAATAAGGACTGTGGCCACATGGTGCTAACAGGTGAGGAAAGGCAGGAAGGCGAGGGAGGGTCATGACACTACTTATCCTGGAGCCCAACGGGTGAGAAATGATCAGAGCATACCCACCCTCGTCCCCAGGAGAGATCTGCGGCTTCTGACTGATGCCATCCTCATCAGATAACATTTCCAAACAAGAGGATTAATCATTCAGGGGTTGTTTATTGAGCACCTACTATGTGTATAAGACTTGCTCCGATGGCAGAAGAGAGGGAGAAGCAGTAGAGGCCTCCCCGGTGCTGAATGTAAAGGGAAGAGCTGAGTCCTCTGAGGTGCAGATACGCTGACCTGAGAGTGAGCTGGCCGTTCAGAGTGCAGGAAGTTCTGTCCCTCCTACTGGACTCTTACCCTTCCCACCACCAGCATGTGCTTATAAGGGGAAGGACTTGCCCTTCTCTGTACCTTCCCTAGGGCGTTAGTGCCATAGCTCTCCTCCATTTCAAGATTAGGGGTGACGAGAAATAGACCTGGGGCTTAGTTAACTGATACAAGGTGCTCCCGTTGATTCAGCCTGAGGTGCATTAACGAGGTAGATGAAGGGAGGGGAAGAGGGACGCCCCAGGCCCTCAGTCCTGGTCTACTCATCAGGACGGCACCACCTCTGGCATCTATACTGCGTACCTACGGCCCACCCAGGGCTGTGTGAGTGTTTGGGGACAGACACGGAAACTTACTGATCTTATGAGAAATGGGTACCAGCTGAGAAAAGGAACACTAACCAATGACAGGATGGGGGTCTGCAAAACCTTGTCAAGGCTGGCGCATGCAAGAGTCCCGCCTTGTAGTCAAACCGGAGATAAAGAGGCAGAAGACACAGCCTCCTCACCAAGAGCTTATAGTTCTGTGGGGATGCTGCCAGGTTAATCGGTTCCATGAGGTATATGCCCAGGGGGTTGCGGGAGGGCAGGGGGCAGGGCAAAAGTGACACCACATGCTCTAAGAATACAAATTCTCCACCTCATACTGGACACCGCTGCTGCCCCAGATGGTGCTGGGCGAAGCAGCATGTGTCTGACGGGTGCATCTGCGTGCTCTTACCTCCACCGTGATGAAAACCTCCTCTAGGTGACTGGCAAAGTTTTCCATCTCAATAATCTGCTTTTCCAGCCTGTACATGTTTCTGTGAATTTCATCCTATCAAACAGAGGATCGCAAGATGTTAATGCTACATCCTTCCTCCCCTCCTGCGGAAGGCACGTGAGAGTGACTCCCTGCCTGATGACTTGAGCAGATGCAATGGAAAGAGAAAGAGAAACTAGCGAGAGCCGCTCACCTTGGCGCTTTCCAGGGCTTTACTGAGTGGGGTCACCTCGTGCTCTTTGTGTTCATCCAGAACCTTCTCCAACGCTCTGATTGGAGTTTTGCAAGTGACACAGAAGACGTCAGGAGCTTCTTCCTCGTCCTCCTCCTCTGGGATGACATAGCACTCGTACTCCTCGCTGGCCCGGCCGTGTGTGTACCTGTAGGCCTCCCGCAGGTCCTGGCACTGGCCCTCTGAGCCCCACCCTCCGAAGCTCAGGTCTTCAGCCTCTGCTGCCTCTCCGCTAAGTCTCCAGTCTCTCTGCTCCACGGCCGGTTCTCTCCCCGCCACCACGTAAGCAGGATATTCCGAAACCTCTATCCTGGGCATGTTTTCGTTAACAAACTCGTCCCCTAATTCATCATCGTCTTCGAGTCCATATAAATGGACAAGTTCATCCACTTCCTCTTCGAGGTCTCTTTGAGACGGACCTCTTGCGGCCCCTCTTGGCTCACTGGTCATTTCAGCTTGGATGACTTCTCAGCCGACTGTGCTCTTCCGGGAAGATCTACAGTCTGTCTCCAGAGTCATACGGACCTAGGGGATACTAGCGGAAGTCCCTGGGGCAGAAGGCCTGTCCTGTTCTGGCCCCTCCCTGGCTTCCTCCACCGGTGCCCTGGCAGCCCTGGGCAGCACCTCTGCACGACAAGGATCCTTCCTGGACCGTGAGCAGTGGATACCCTGGGTCCTAGAACACAGCAAGAAGGAAAACACTCGTTTCTGAAAGGATCAATGCAGGAGGTGGTCCTCAGATTGGGCTCACCTCATTCACAATTTTTAAAAATCTTCTGAACAGCTCAGTTGTGGGTTTACTTTGAACCATCTGTAAAGAAGGGTGTGCTTTCTCCTGGAGGATTTTTGAATAATGTACATGTTGTAAGGCTGTGCACAAGCAAAAAATGTTTGAAGACCATTGATCCATGCACACAGAAAGAAAGACCCTTTTGTCTAGAGAAGCAGGCTTTTAGCCCTAACTGGTTTGGCTCAGTGGATAGAGCGTCGGTCTGCGGACTGAAGGGTCCCAGGTTCGATTCCGATCAAGGGCATGCACCTTGGTTGCGGGGCACATCCCCAGTAGGAGATGTGCAGGAGGCAGCTGATAGATGTTTCTCTCTCATCGATGTTTCTAACTCTCTGTCCCTCTCCCTTCC
>NW_006289504.1:202292-202873 GCF_000327345.1 Myotis davidii | reverse complement strand
TCATTTATAGCTAATTAAGGGCAAAGGAAAGGAAGATTTATTACAGCAGAAGGTAAGACTTTTTCAAGTAAAGAAAGCTGTTGATATGTCATAAGCTTAAGGTCTCTAAAGACGTGAATGGAAAGAACATCTAATGATGAAATCCTAGGACTAGTTTTGGTTGTTAGAAAGGGAATTATAATTTGTTACTTAAAATTTTAAATGTTAATTTAAGAATTCCGAAGAAAGGTAGAAGTTTTATTTTTTTTAAAAGTATATCTATTTCAGAGAGGGCGGGAGGGGGCGGTAGAAACATCAATGACGAGAGAGAATCAGTGATAGGCTGCCTCCTGTATACCCCACACTGGGGATCTAGCCCGCAACCCAGACATGTACCCTGAGTGGGACTCAAATTGTGACCCCCAAGTTCATAGGTCAACACTCAACCACTGAGCCACGCTGCCAGGCAGGTACCAAGGGTTTGAAGGAGATCCCTGTTACCGGCAGCACTGAGAGCTGCTAGTTGAGGAAGACGGAAGCCTCCACCATTGCGGACCTCTCGATAAGCCCCCCGGTTTTTCTTTTATTCTGGAGCCTGTCCC
>NW_006289504.1:196591-198164 GCF_000327345.1 Myotis davidii | reverse complement strand
TCATTTATAGCTAATTAAGGGCAAAGGAAAGGAAGATTTATTACAGCAGAAGGTAAGACTTTTTCAAGTAAAGAAAGCTGTTGATATGTCATAAGCTTAAGGTCTCTAAAGACGTGAATGGAAAGAACATCTAATGATGAAATCCTAGGACTAGTTTTGGTTGTTAGAAAGGGAATTATAATTTGTTACTTAAAATTTTAAATGTTAATTTAAGAATTCCGAAGAAAGGTAGAAGTTTTATTTTTTTTAAAATATATCTATTTCAGAGAGGGCGGGATAGGGGGCGGTAGAAACATCAATGATGAGAGAGAATCATTGATAGGCTGCCTCTTGTATACCCCACACTGGGGATCTAGCCCGCAACCCAGACATGTACCCTGAGTGGGACTCAAATTGTGACCCCCAAGTTCATAGGTCAACACTCAACCACTGAGCCACGCTGCCAGGCAGGTACCAATTTTTTTAAATGTGGAAAATGCCCACAGTATGTTTGTAAGTAGAAAGAGTATGCAAAATATAATTACATTATAGTCATGAATATATGTAAGTATGTATAAATTCATACACACACATAAAATGAGAGGTTTATTTCTTTTGAACTCTTGCTTTTTTATAGCTTTGATAGTGTCTATTTCATAGGAAATATTTGTACCTTCTGTTAAGTTTTAAGTCTTTTTTAATTGTAAAATAACATGGTATTTGGCTTATGAATAAGTAAATACTACAAAAGAGTCATAAAGTGAGTATAAACTAATCGTCCGTTCTGGTAACAACAATTATTAGGTTTGGTGTGTATTTTTCCAAAATTTTTTTTCTAAGAATATACAAACTTATCCCCCTCTCACACACAAAGTAGAACTTTTATAATTAGAAATTCTGCTAGTTTCATTTTGAAAAATCAAATTAGAGCCCTAGTTCATCTAAATCCACTGAGCCAAACCGGTTTCGGCTGCACAAATATTTTATTAACAACATATTCCTACATAAAACTAGGAATTATGTGAGCTGCTTATCTTATTCTCTAATATTTTTTAAAAAATTGACTGTATTGAAATATAATTTACATGCCATAAAATTTACCTGTTTTAAGTGCACAGTTCAGTATCTTTTAGTAAACACCCCCAAGTTATGCAACCATTATCACAATCCAGCTCCTTTTTAAAATACTGTGGTAAACCCAATGGTTAAAAAAAAAAAAAAAACCCAAACAAACTAATATTATTAAACCACTCCAACATGACATATATGAAATAGGTTTTAGAGGAAAATAACAAAAGCAAAAACAATTTTTAAGATACAGTTTAGCACTTTCTCCCCCTAGCCATAACTTTTATATCCAAATAGCTTCCTAGCTAAATATTCAGAATTTGGGGAGAAAAGGAACATTAATAATAAACTGGCATTGTACAAATGATGATACTGAGGCTTAAGAAAGGAAGTAATAAGTCACAGTCTATAATGAATATACTGGCTAGATAGTTTCTACTCTATATCATAAGCTACAGTTAAACTATAAAAGGACTTTTGCAAGTCTTCTATGGGAGGTGTGTCCCAGTGCCTTAATTTAAAAAGT
>NW_006289504.1:191785-192557 GCF_000327345.1 Myotis davidii | reverse complement strand
TGTACCTTCTGTTAATTTTTAAGTCTGTTTTAATTGTAAAATAACATGGTATTTGGCTTATGAATAAGTAAATACTACAAAAGAGTCATAAAGTGAGTATAAACTAATCGTCCGTTCTGGTAACAACAATTATTAGGTTTGGTGTGTATTTTTCCAAAATTTTTTTTCTAAGAATATACAAACTTATCCCCCTCTCACACACAAAGTAGAACTTTTATAATTAGAAATTCTGCTAGTTTCATTTTGAAAAATCAAATTAGAGCCCTAGTTCATCTAACTCAGTGGATAGAGGGTCGGCCTGGGGACTGAAGGGTCCCAGGTTTGAGTCCAGTCCAGGGCAAATGCCCAGCTGTGGGGTCGAATCCCAGTGGGGGGCGTGCAGGAGGCAGCCAATCAGTGATTCTTTCTCATCATTGATGTTTCTATCTCTCTCCCTCTCCCTTCCTCTCTGAAATCAATAAATATATATATTTAAAAAGGAAAAGCAAATTAGAAAAACTACTAGAAAGGATAAAATAATATAAAACAAATACAGTAAAAAGACATTATAAAAATACTTTAAAAGATATTTAAACAGACAAATAATTACAAATAAACCATATTAGCTAAAGTAATATATTAAAAATAGTCTTGAAGGGAAAAAAAAAATCACTTCCACTACAGGCTTCTCTCTCCAAGAGGCCTGGGTGACAGTGAGAGCAGAAGTTCTGAGTCGAAGAACCATAGTCCACCCACATAGGTACTGAAGTGGGGGAGGGGTGTGTCTTCTGAG
>NW_006289504.1:185399-187201 GCF_000327345.1 Myotis davidii | reverse complement strand
TCTCATCATTGATGTTTCTATCTCTCTCCCTCTCCCTTCCTCTCTGAAATCAATAAATATATATATTTAAAAAGGAAAAGCAAATTAGAAAAACTACTAGAAAGGATAAAATAATATAAAACAAATACAGTAAAAAGACATTATAAAAATACTTTAAAAGATATTTAAACAGACAAATAATTACAAATAAACCATATTAGCTAAAGTAATATATTAAAAATAGTCTTGAAGGGAAAAAAAAAAATCACTTCCACTACAGGCTTCTCTCTCCAAGAGGCCTGGGTGACAGTGAGAGCAGAAGTTCTGAGTCGAAGAACCATAGTCCACCCACATAGGTACTGAAGTGGGGGAGGTGTGTGTCTTCGGACAGGCAACTTTAGAGCTTGGGATCATCTTCAGGGGGCAACATGTCCCATCATCAGCTTCAGCCTCGTCCTGTTTTTTTGTTTGTTTTTGCTGCTGTTTACCTTCAATGTAACAGTAAGTGCAAATCTGATTCTAGGATGTCCCAGTTCAAAACCTTCAAAAGCTGCTTCCCTGGCTCCTGAATCAAGCCCCCCCAAACCTTGTTTTGGTGAAGGGTTCCAATCCCGGCTCTCTGGGCACATGCCCACCCCTTACACCTCGCCCAGTGCATTCACAGGATGGGAGCTGGCGGGTACATACCTGGGCAGAGACCAGGGCTGTCCTCTGCCCTGCTGCATGAACAGGTCCAGCTCCGCCCCACACTCCACCTCACATGCAAACTTCATGTCCCCATTTCTTACGTAGCTCTTCAGGAGTCAGGGGAGGTCTTATTTAGCCCGAGTGTCTCTCTATATCTTGCGACACGTTTCTTTCCCAGGCCTCCGTTTCCTTATTTCTAAAATGAAGACATAGCACATGGGTCTATTTAAAACAAAAGACAAAGATTATCTTTTCATTTAACTTTTTGTGGGTCATGGATGCCTCTGAGAATCCACTGGAAGCTGTGGGCACAGTTTTGCATCTTTTTAGAACTCAGCCCTGCAGCCCCGAGCAATTCCCGAACCACAGCTACAGAAACCTGCTGGAGAGTGCTGGCTGTACTGTGACACAAAATGGTTCAAATCAGCTTTACAGGCGCAGCCCAAACCCAACGTCTTCCCAGGGGAGCAGGGGGCATGCATAACAGTGACACATGATGACAATGCTGTTTTCAGTATTTGCACCAGAGCATGGAATTGCGCTTTGTCAGCATGTACACGTAGGGTTCCAAACTGTTCTAGCAAGCGGACCCCTGCACTAAAAATACCCTCAAGACACCTGGCAAGAGTCCCCAGCATCAGAGCGTCACGTCCTGTCCCCACCCCACGTTCAGCGAAGGCGGATCCCTGTCACCAGAAGGCAGAGAAAGCATTCACCCCTTATTGTAGTTTACACGCCTGCAATACCCAACACTCTCTCTTCCCGCAAAAAAGGAAATACACTACATTAACATTGTGGCCTTAAATTAGTGGGTTTCAATAACACAACCAGCACTAGACTATCACCACAAAACTTGCCTGTTAATTTAAGGGTCCATGAGCTCTTCATCGTCCTGTCCCCACCCCACGTTCAGCGAAGGCGGATCCCTGTCACCAGAAGGCAGAGAAAGCATTCACCCCTTATTGTAGTTTACACGCCTGCAATACCCAACACTCTCTCTTCCCGCAAAAAAGGAAATACACTACATTAACATTGTGGCCTTAAATTAGTGGGTTTCAATAACACAACTAGCACTAGAATATCACCACAAAACTTGCCTGTAAATTTAAGGGTCCATGAGCTCTTCATTTAACACT
>NW_006289504.1:179006-181005 GCF_000327345.1 Myotis davidii | reverse complement strand
GCCAGGGCTGTCCTCTGCCCTGCTGCATGAACAGGTCCAGCTCCGCCCCACACTCCACCTCACATGCAAACTTCATGTCCCCATTTCTTACGTAGCTCTTCAGGAGTCAGGGGAGGTCTTATTTAGCCCGAGTGTCTCTCTATATCTTGCGACACGTTTCTTTCCCAGGCCTCCGTTTCCTTATTTCTAAAATGCAGACATAGCACATGGGTCTATTTAAAACAAAAGACAAAGATTATCTTTTCATTTATTAATTAAATATATTTTTATTGATTTCAGAGAGGAAGGGAGAGGGACAGAGAAACATCTTCTATAATAATAAAAGCGTAATATGCTAATTTGAGGGGAGTGGGAAGGGGGGAAGAGGAGGGCTGCAAGAGCAGAGCCCCTTGCACGAATTTCGGAGCATCGGGCCTCTAGTCAATGATGAAAGAGTCATTGATCGGCTGCCTCCTGCATGCCCCGCACTGGGGATCCACCTCGCAACCCGGGCATGTGCCCCGACCCGAATCCAACCGTGATCTCCTGGTTCAGAGGTTGATGCTCAACCACTGGGCCCAGCCGACCCGGCTGGGTTATCATTTTAGATGTCCCCTCTGCCCCACCCCAGAACCGGTACACAGCAGACCCTCCCGAATAGCCTGTTGAATTGATAAATCTGTGGCTCGCATCCAGTGGTTGGCGCTCAATAAATAACTCACGTTTAATTTCCACGCTTGGTCTCTCCAGGAAGTCTGCGCCTTTGAGAGCTCCTAGGAACCATCAATTCACTGAAACCCCGACGCAAAGAAGACGGACTCAGCTGGGCCCGGTGTTCAAAGGTTCACAGCAACTCGCTCACATTTGACGAATTCCTTCTCCACGTCAGTGTGTGCAAAGGTGGGGAAGGCGAGGCCAGTTAGGAATTCCCCGGCTCGCGACGGGGTTGCGTCACGGACGGACTCCAAGAGCCGGGCCCAGGAACACATCTGGCCTTCTCATTGGTTGCTGTGGACCCGCCCACTGGGAACCGGCCAATCCCGGACGCCGCTGGAAGCCTCCCAGCCGCACACAGCCAATCAGAAGCAGCGCAGGAGGAGCAGCGGCGGGCGCTGACGCGTGTTTTCCTCCCGGTGACCTCTGCGTGCCCGTGGGCTGCCCCTGCCCGTTACACCCGGGTTCTGCAAGGGGGCAGCGAAGGCGACAGAAACACCAGCTGGCTCCGGCTGCAAATAGCAACAGGCCCGCTGTGAGTGAAAGCCCAAATATAGACCTGCCCAGGCTGTCCTGCCGCTTCTGCTCAAGTGTCACCAAGAGAGGTCACATGTTGACCCGAGTTACTTCTTACTATGGGGCTTGGAGTCCTGTGGTTCCACCGAGGGACTCAGATGGCTGTTCATGTGCAGAGGGCTGGGGCAGGAGGGCAGCCTCAGCCACGCAGAGCACTGCTGAGAGCCTCATGTCTGCACCGTCCACCGGGCTGAGGGTCTTTTTCCAAAGTGTTTTGAACAAGCACAGCTCTAAAGGCAATCAAACGCAACTACATTTTTCCTTCCACTATTCCTTTAACATCTACTCAAGGTGCGGCTTGTTCCCCACTCTGGATAAAAATCCAGCAGACTCACGATTTTCTGCTCCCTCTTGGGTCACACACAGTCCTGGGGGCCTAGTCTCCATTCAGCAGTTAAATGTACAGTTCAATACATTAATCATACAGTCATACTGAGCTCAGCCGGCGTGGCTCAGTGAGGTCGACCCATGAACCAGGAGGTCACGGTTCGATTCCCGGTCAGGGCACATGCCTGGGTTTCGGGCTCCATCCCCAGTAGGGGGCGTGCAGGAGACAGCCGATCCATGATTCTCTCTCATCACTGATGTTTCTATCCCCTCTCCCTCTCCCTTCCTTCCTGAAATCAATAAAAATATATTTTTTTAAAAAGGCACAAGAGTCACCTTTAAACAAGTAATAATAATAATGACCATAATAATAAAGAAATCAGAGGCCCCAGAGAGCCCGGCA
>NW_006289504.1:172543-174256 GCF_000327345.1 Myotis davidii | reverse complement strand
GCCAGGAGGTCACGGTTCGATTCCCAGTCAGGGCACATGCCTGGGTTTCGGGCTCCATCCCCAGTAAGAGGCAGCCGATCCATGATTCTCTCTCATCACTGATGTTTCTATCTCCCTCTCCCTCTCCCTTCCTCTCTGAAATCAATAAAAATATATTTTTTAAAAAAGGCACAAGAGTTTAGCCAGCATCAAAATTTCCCTTCCCCAGGTGGTGTCTCCAGCTGTAAGTCTCCCCTGGGAGAGGGATGAGGTAGCCGGTTCTCCCACACCACTTAGTGTCTCTGGGCCATCGGAGGGTGACAAGGTAGAGAGGGGGCGTCTTCCGAGGGACCCGGACTGCGGAGGAGCAAGTCCATGGTCCGATGTGGAGGATGGGGCGCGGGGTCACCGGTGCCGCTCACCTGCCGGGAGCAGCCCGGGGGTCTGCGGGGCGCGCAGGAGGTCCAGAGAGGAGCTGCATGCAGTTAAATGGGAGCGCAGTTCATTTTCTGCCCAGTGTCGGGAGAAGCGCTCTGCAGAGACGTAAGCCCCCACTCTGCTGGGGGCTTGGTGGCACTATTTTTTTAAATATATTTTTTATTGATTTCAGAGCGGAAGGGAGAGGGAGATGGAAACATCAATGATGAGAGACAGAGGTCAGGGCAGAGGTGCTAAGGTGCTAAGACAGCTCCTATTTGAGCTGGTGTCACTCTGGTGCAGCCGCAGGCTGTGGGGCTGGCAGGTGCTTAGTGCTCTCCATCTCTCCCTCTCCTGAGGAGCAACTGTACTTCTCTGGTTTCCCACTCTGGACACCGCTCCCCCGAAGTTCCCACAACCAGCAGAGAAGCCCTCTATTCCAGGAGGTCCCTTGCAGTCCTCCCCCAAGCCCTGGTGGGCCACCTCTCACATGAGGTCTCCTCACCCATGCAGCTGGTTCTCTTAGGCAGGACCTAGGTGACTCCTTGTTGGCTCTGGCTTCCTGCTGGCCCACGTCTGGATCTTGGGGAGGAGGCCCCATCCTTGGTCCCGGCAAACTCTGGGAAGCAGATTTCCTGGTGCAGCCACCTCCCCTGGTTCTGCCACTGAAGCAGCCAATCCTCCAGCCTCAGGCCACCACTGGCCCACCTGCAGGAAAGACAGTGAGCTCTCTGAAGGGTCCCTCTGCAAACCTCTCACTAAGCTCAGGGGTCGAGGGTGGGACTTCTGCCCAGCTGGTGTGGCTCAGTGGTTGAGCAGCGACCAATGAATCAGGTCACAGTTCGATTCCGGGCTTGATCCCCAGTAGGAGGCATGCAGGAAGCAACCGATTAATGATTTGCTCTCATTGTTGATGTTTCTATCTCTCACTCCCTTTCCTTTCCTCTATGAAATCAATAAAAAAAATATATTTTTTAAAAAAGGGTGGGACTTCCAACTCTTCCCCCAGCCCAACAACAGCTCTTTTCAGAGAAATTGCTCCACCAGTTTCTTGACTCTGATCCTGTTTTCGATTGGCTGAGAGCATGAATCAGGTTCTGGACCATTGCCTTTCAAAGTCTGCAAATGGTGATTTGATCTCAGAATTTTACACCTACTGTTTTTTGGGATCTCAATAAAAAATCTCATTTAGCCATAACCAGTTTGGCTCAGTGGATAGAGTGCCGGCCTGCGGACTGAAGGGTCCCAGGTTCGAGTCCGGTCAAGGGCTTGTATCTGGGTTGCGGGCACATCCCCAGTGGGAGATGTGCAGGAGGC
>NW_006289504.1:171669-172285 GCF_000327345.1 Myotis davidii | reverse complement strand
GACATCCCCAGGAGGAAGTGTGCAGGAGGCAGCTGATCGATGTTTCTCTCTCATCCATGTTTCTAACTCTCTCTCCCTCTCCCTTCCTCTCTGTAAAAAATCAATAAAATAGACATTAAAAAAAAAATCTCACCGAAACCGGTTTGGCTCAGTGGATAGAGCATCGGCCTGTGGACTGAAAGGTCCCAGGTTCGATTCTGGTCAAGGGCATGTACCTGGGTTGCGGGCACATCCCCAGTGGGAGATGTGCAGGAGGCAGCTGATCGATGTTTCTCTCCCATCGATGTTTCGAACTATCTATCTCTCTCCCTTCCTCTCTGTAAAAAAATCAATAAAATATATTTTTTAAAAAAATCTCATTTAAACAATACCATTACTGCAGGGTATCTATCATATAAGAATTTAGAAGCAAAATAAAATACCAAAAGCGAAGAAAAATATTTAAATTAAAACTGTGCAAAGCTGTCTATACAAGAATGTTCATGACAGAACTGTCTTACTGGCAGAAAATTTGAAATAAATCTGTTTATTATGGGGAATTCATTAAATAAATCACAACAGTCAATTCAATATTAACAAGTCTCAAGAATAACAATGTAGATGCCAGTTTTTTAAA
>NW_006289504.1:160202-165362 GCF_000327345.1 Myotis davidii | reverse complement strand
ATTTTTTTAAATATATTTTTTATTGATTTCAGAGCGGAAGGGAGAGGGAGATGGAAACATCAATGATGAGAGACAGCAATCGGCTGCCTCTTGCACGCCCCCTACTGGGGATGGAGCCCGCACCCGGCCTGTGCCCTGGACCTGAATGGAACCTGGGACCCTTCAGTTCTCAGGCCGTGGCTCTTATATGTGTTTTGCGATGGTCTTAGGCGACCCCTGTGAAAGGGTCGCGCGACCCACAGGTTGGCGACCCACAGGTTGAGAACCGCTGCTCTAGCCACTGAGCCACACCAGCTAGGGCTTGGTGGCCCTTCTAACCGGGAGAGCTGAGAGAGTCTCTGCGCCAGGGAGGTAATCGGAGGCACCTCTATAATTGCAGCATCTCAAAACCTTCGTCATCAGGAAAGCGGTGGAGAAGCATCATCCACCGTCTACACCCCACCAGAGATCACCACTTACTATTTGATGAGTCTTCCGGGTCCTCTTTTCTCTGAGTATTTCGTACGCAGTTTAGATAAAACTGTGGACTCTGCTTTCCCCCTGATACATGGGCGTTTAGAGCATGAAGGTGTCTTTCGTTTTGTTTGTTCGGTCCGACCTGGTATTGTCCATCCTTGAGCTTTACCTGCTGTTTGCCTTCCAGATTCTTCAGGGCCATGAAAGAGCCAACACCATGGTGGCGTTAATGGAAGTTTATGGAGAGGAAGATGAAGCATACCAGGAATTTGTTACCGCGGCAACCACGTTCTTCCAGTACTTACTGAAGCCGTTTAGGGATATGCGAGAAGTTGCAGCTTCGTGTAAGAGTGATATTTTGGTATGTTTTCTTTACGTTTTTCCTTTATCTGAGTTACTGTTTGTCACATATTATTTCTTTAGTCACATTTAAGATTCCATCTGTGTTGGCCTATTAGGTTCATCCTTATGTTTATTTTTAAAATATATTTTTATTGATCTCAGAGAGTAAAGGAGAGGGAGAGGGAGAGGGAGAGGGAGAGGGAGAGAGGGAGAGGGAGAGAGAGAGGGGAGAGGGGAGAGAGAGAAAGAGAGAGAGAGAGAGACTTATTTTCCTCCTCTAAAGACACGTGCAAATTTCTGAGAAACAAGATGTAACTTTAAGCAGCAGGGCCCGGGGTTGTAATTCAGTAATTTAATTTAGTAGATGCTGTCATCGCTCTTACTTCGTTGAGCCCTGTGACACTAGTTAGAATAGTGTCATTTCCATACAGTGTTAAAACTAATTAGTAGCTCTCCTGGGGTCTCACCCCATGGGAAACAGAAGACATCAGAGTGATCACCCGATCTCTCCCCTGCCCTGGGCCATCCTCCACACCTGTGACCTCCGCCAGGCTACTGTACTGTAAACACGACATCATCTTTAGATGAAACACGTGTCACTCCAACCTGTTCTGTTCATTATTTCAAATGTCTGTTATTTGGATAATCTTTACTGCCTATATATTTTTTTTCTTTCTTTAAATAATGGCTTTATTGAGATGTAATTTATCTATTTAAAGTACACAATTCAGTGGGTTTTGGTATTTTCAGAGTTTTGCAGCCATCACCACTATCTAATTCTAGGACGTTTTCATCACCCCAAAAAGAAACTCTGTACCCTAATGGTCACTCCCCATTTTCCCCCAACACTGGGCAACCACCAGACTGCTTTCTGCCTCTGTGGACTTCCCTCTTCCGGACATTTCACCTTCCGTGGCTCATACAATATGTGACCCTTGGATCTGGCTCCTTTCATGTAGCATAATGTTTTCAAGTCCATCCGTGTTGTAGTGTGTATCTGAACTTCATTTCTTTGTATTGCCAAGGAATATTCACTATAAGGAAATACAACTTACCTGTTGAACAGTTGATGAACTTTTGGGTTGTTTCCCCTTTTTGATCTGTACCCTAATGGTCACTCCCCATTTTCCCCCCAACTCTGGGCAACCACCAGACTGGTTTCTGCCTCTGTGGACTTCCCTCTTCTGGACATTTCACCTTCCGTGGCTTCTTTCACGTAGCATAATGTTTTCAAGGTCCATCCGTGTTGTAGTGTGTATCTGAACTTCATTTCTTTGTATTGCCAAATAGTATTCACTATAAGGAAATACAACTTATCCATTTAACAGATGACAAACTTTTGGGTTGTTTCCCCTTTTTGGCTATTATAAATAATGCTGTTATGAACGTTTGTGTTCAAGTTTCTACGTGGATATGTGTTTTCATTGTTCTTGGGTATTTGCCTAAGAGTGGAATTCTGGGATCATATGGTAACTCTATGCTTAACCTTTGAAACCAACTGCCAGACTGTTTACCAAAAGCAACGGCCCATTTTACATCCCCAACAGCAGTCAATGAGGTTTCCAATTTGTCCCCGTCATTGCCAATACTTGGTATTACGTCATTTTATTATAGCCCTCTGAGTGGATCATTGTAGTTGACTGACATATTTCCCTGATGGTTCACCCGAGTGTATTTCTTACATTATTACCTTTGCGGAAGAATTGGATGCTATATGACAGAGTACATGCCATAATCATGAATGTACAGATTTTACGATCTTTTGGGTTATTTTTTAAAAATATGTTTTTATTGATTTCAAAGAGGAAGAGAGAGATAGAAACATCAATGAGGAGAGAGAATCATTGATTAGCTGCCTCCTGCACACTTTACATTGGGGATTGAGCCCGCAACCCGGCATGTGCCCTGACCGGGAATCGAAGTGTGACCTCCTCGTTCATGGGTCAGTGACACTCAACCACTGAGCCACGCCAGCCAGGCTCTGTTGGGTTATTGTATTATTTTTTCCCCCTTAGAAAAGAATCATCATATTGAAAAGCTTCATGTTCCTAAAAGAAACCATAGCAACAGGTAACACTTGAGTGCTGTGTACCAGGCCCATGTTGAGTGCTTAACAGAGATCTCATTTAAACTGTGTATTATTATTAACAGAGAAACATAACCTGACTGCATTCCTCTCTAGGAAAAGTCACTCTGGTAATGCAAAGTAAAAGTAGGGGTTCTTTTTCCCTTTATGCCCCAGAGAATCCCTTTGACTTCCAGCCACCTTAGAGCCTTGTCCATTCTCAATAAGGAGTTGCTGAATTCATGACACTTTATTGACTGAGCAGTAGCAATAAATGTAGTTGAAATAATCCATGCGACCAGTTTCCGTTCACGTTCCCAATGTCCGTACATTGCTATCCTTTCTTACTTGTGCAATTTTCCGTTCTTTCTATAGAAATCCTTGGGTGAGGATGATCTGGGTCCTAAAAGGATCGTGGCTCTGCAGAAGGAAGCCCAGGAGTGGGCCCGGCAGGCTGACGAAGCGATCGTCTCTATTCAGGATATCACAGTGAATTATTTTAAAGAAACAGTAAAAGCCTTAGCAGGTAATCATCTAAGACGCCACACTAACATATATGCAATGTTCATCTGAGTGTCTCTTTAGTACCAGGCACTAGGTCCTGGGGGTTCAGTATAAGGCTGCGCATGAACAGACGCTGACCAGCGTGCTGAGGGAGATAAACCTCAGCTACACGTTCATCCAGACGCACGGGGAAATGGCAGTGGCAACAAGCCCATGGGGAAGATAAATAGGGGCTCTGAGCTGAGCGAACACTTAGACTCCATCAGAGTGGGCAGCAGGGGCCTTAGCGACGTGGCAGCGGCCCTGGTATCTGAAGGGTAAATGGGACTTGAGATCACAGCAGGGTGAGGGAAGAGTGTTCCCGGCAGACGTAATAGCACTGACAAAGGCCCTCTGTGTGAGGGAGCCGGGCAAGCGTAGGGACCTTGGAGAACGCTGTGGGGCTGGAACAGAGTGTGCGGGCGAGACCGCAGGATGAGACCCTGCCAGCCCTACGAGCTGGGTAAGGGATGTTTGTCTTTTTTCGTAAATCATTGTTGATGGTAGTTCCAAAGAGGAAAAAACATTGTCTGTCAACCAGTTTGTTAAATCAGAGTATATTCATTCAATAGGATATCACAGGGCTACTAAGTGTGATTCTCTGTTTTATGAATGGCAAGAGTTCCACGATAGAGTAAGTGAAATAAACAAGATATACAGGGTGGGGCAAAGGTAGGTTTACAGTTGTGAATACGTGAAACAAGTTTATCCTTGTTTTATTATTTATTATATTATTTTTTGCTTTATTTTAATTTTTTTTTATTGATTTCAGGGAGAGGGAGAGAGAGATAGAAATATCAATGATGAGAATCATTGATCAGCTGCCTCCTGCATGCCCCTTACTGGGAATCGAGCTGCAACCGGGTATGTGCCCTAGCCGGGAATTGAGCCATGACCTCCTGGTTCATAGGTCGATGCTCAACCACTGAGCTACACCAGCCAGGCTATTCTTTTCTATATGAACAACTATAAAGCTACTCTCGCCCTACCTTGTGAAGAAGTCTAATGATCATGTGGGGTTTTCTTGGTCAAACTATCTCTATAACCTTGTCTGTCTAGTCTAGAGGTATATACACCAAAATGTAAGAAGCAATTACAAGTAGGTGAGATTCATGATGGTTTGCCTCGTTGTAAAAAACAATCAGATATCTGAAATTTTATACCAAGGACCGTGTATTGTCTGTGTGATTAAAAAAAAAAGTCATTAAAATAAACTTTCTTTTAAAAAGGATGTTTTGCAGGTAATATGGGAGGGAATAAAGAATTAGCTCGGGATAAAATTTTCACTTTGTAGTAGGCTGTAATTAAGTTTTATTTTATTCGTTATAATCCGACAGGGATGCAGAAACAAATGGAACAGGATGAGAAGAGGTTTGGCCAGGCTGCCTGGGCCACAGCAACTCCCAGGCTAGAAAGACTCAAGCTCATGTTAGCTCGGGAGACACTGCAGCTCATGAGAGCCAAAGAGCTGTGTTTAGATCACAAAAGAGCTGAGATTCAGGGAAAGGTAAGACACATAAAGGTGACTTTGTTTTAAAAACAGACTTTTATGTTATTTACTAGAGGCCCGGTGCACAAAACTTTGTGCACTCGGCGGGGAGGGGGGTCCCTCAGCCTGGCCTGTGCCCTCTCGCAGTCTAGGACCCCTCGGGAGATAACGACCTGCTGGCTTAGGCCTGCTCCCAGGTGGCAGAGGGCAGGCCTAATCCCTAGGTGCAGCCCCTGGTCGGGGCGGGGGACACAGCCTCTGGCAC
>NW_006289504.1:154070-159241 GCF_000327345.1 Myotis davidii | reverse complement strand
TTTGCATATCTCCCTGATTAGCCAATGGGAAGGGTAGCGGTCATACACCAATTACCATGTTTCTCTTTTATTAGATTAGATTATTTTTTAAAATATATTTTTACTAGAGGCCCAGTGCGTGACATTTATGCATTGGGGGCGGGGGTGAGGGGGTGGGGAGCATTCCTTATCCCGACCTGCACCCTCTCGCAATCCTGGACCCCTTGCTCCTTACCACCCGCATGCTCACTGCTCCTTAGTGCTGCTGCGGAGGCCAGAGAGGCTCCCGCCACCGTGTGCTCACCAGCCGTGAGTCCAGCTTCTGGCTGAGTGGTGCTCCCTCTGTGGGAGCACACTGACCACCAGGGGCAGCTCCTGCATTGAGTGTCTGCCCCCTGGTGGTCAGTGTGTGTCATAGCAACCAGTTGTTCCACAGTTTGGTCAATTTGCATATTGGGGTTTTTTTTATATAGGAAGATTGATTTCAGAGAGGAAGGGAGAGGGAGAGAGAGAGAGAAACATCAATGATGAGAGAGAATCATTGATCAGCTGCCTCCTGCACGCCCCCTACTGGGGATCGAGCCCACAACCCGGGCATGTGCCCTTAACCAGAATCGAACCCAGGACCGTTCAGTCCGCAGGCCAAAGCTGTGTACTGAGTCAAACCAGCTAGGGCGAGACTTTGATTTTAGATGCCCCTTTTCAGCCAGCGCGAGAGAGCTTCCTTTCGTATTCCAACGCCATCTTTTAGTTGATGAGAATTTCAGGACTTAGGGACGTTTGGCCGTAAAGTTTCCCTTTGCTCAAGATGGCTTTGAAATGTTATGTTGTAAGATTTCCTTGATAATAACATTGATCTCAGCACTGAAGTAGGTAATATACTTTAAAATTCACATAACGTTATTTTCAGTGCGACTTTAGAATAGTCAGCGGTGCTTCATTCCAGGATCTTAGTTGCATAAGTTTCTTCCTGCGATGTTATGATGTTAAAGCAGAAAGCACTAAAGACCTCACTGCCATTTATTTTTCTTAAAACCTGAACATTTTCATATGTTTCAAGGATGAGATGAAGTATTGGTAAAAATGTTTAATGGGGCTTTTTTGTTCTATTAAGTGAAATGGAGGAGTGTTTGCTTTTTTATATCTGGTACTGAGCCAGGAATAGGAAATAGCTCAAATGCTTCTGAAGTTTGCTTTCAGTATACTAAATATTTTATCTCGCTCTTTTTTTTTTTTCATGAAAACAAGATGGAAGATCTTCCAGACCAAGAAAAAAATATAAATGTTGTAGACGAACTAGAAATAAAATATTATGAAGTTCAATTAGAACTATATGAGATTCAATTTGAGATATTAAAATATGAAGAAATACTACTTATTACACAGCTGGACTCTATTAAAAGGCTTATCAAAGGTAAAACTTATATTTAAAATATATATTAAAATGTTTAAATTACACATTCAAGGAAATACAGACCATGTTATCAGTTACTTCTTGTAAATGGTATAAAATATCTGCTGAAATTTCCTAGTTTCCCTTCAGCATTTTTATTATTCAGATAGTAAATAATATATTCATTGTTAAACATACAGCAAAACAAAGAAAGGAAAACTTATTACCCCAGTTCCATCAGCTGGAGATACTTAGTGGTAACAATGTGTTGACTCGTTAGGTAGCCTGATGTATATAAATATCAGTTTCTAAACTAAAACTATATATCCTGTTCAGTGTTCTCTTTTTCCTTTAACATATGATAATCATCATTCCATTTCAGTAAGAAAAATTTTCAAAAATTTTAATGGCTGCATAGTATTCCATTATGTGGATATACCAACTGTGATGTTCAGTTTTTCACTGTTGTGAACAGCAGTATAGTGAAGAACTGTCCTTTAACATGTGTTTGTGTTTGCATTTGTGTATAGGACAGCTTATTTCCTTGGAATAAATTTCTAAAGATGAAATCATTGGGTCAAGGACAATGCAAAATTTATATTTGACAAATATGTGTTAAAACAACACAACAATAATCATTCGATATATATTTTTCCTCATCTCTGTTATTTTCTAATTTCTAAATTTCATGCTACATTATGGTCCTCTAGATGGGCTGTACAAAATGACACCCCCATCAGCAGATTATGAAAATACCTGTTTCCCCATACTTTCACCATTCGTTTAAATTCTTGCCTAATTGATAGAAAAAAAATGGCATGTTCTAATATTTAAAAAATATGTATATATTTATTGATTTCAGAGAGTAAGGGAGAGGGAGAGTTAGGAACATCAATGATGCGAGAATCATTGATCAGCTGCTTCCTGCACACCCCCTACTGGGGATCAAGCCCACAACCCGGGCATGTGCCCTGACCAGGGATGGGAACCGTGACCTCCTGGTTTATAGGTCGATGCTCAACCACTGAGCCATGCCGGCCGGGCATTCTGATTTTCATTTATTCCAGTTACAAATGACATTCAATGCAATCTTGTATGTTGACTGGTCATTTATATTTTTTTATGAAGTGTCTATTCATAGTCTTTGCCAGTTTTTGTGTTTCCTTTACATATTAAGGCTATTACTCTTACTATTTGTCATATGTTGCAGATACTCCCTGTTGTTTGCTTTTTCTTGCCTTGCAGAAATATTTAACTTTTATGAAGTCCCATCTATTTATCTTTCTGCTTTTGGAGTCACATCTGGCAAAGAAATCTATGGTTTCTGCTTTTGGTAGTATGCCTGGCAAAGTCCTCCTCATCCTGAAATTGTGTCAACATTTTACTTATTTTTTTTCCTTACAGTATTTTTATGAATTTTAAAGGGACATTTAGCTCTTTAATCCAGATGAAATTCATTTTGATGTGGGGTAGGAATCTAATCTTTCCCCCCAAGTTGTTAGCAGTCCCAATCACTGATTTTGAACACATTTTCCCTTACTGCTTTGACTTGCTGCCTGTCTCATCTAGAATCGTTACATTTATTTTGACCTATTTATAAATTAATTCCCTTCATTGATTTGCGAGTGCTGGCACCAGACTTCCGGTTGTATCTTGGAGGTCCATTTCAGTGCCTGGTAAAGCACATCCCTCCCCGTTTACTCTGCTGTTCCACACGTTTTCTGACTGTTCTCCTTTATTCTTCCAGATGAACTTTAGACTCATTTTCACAAGTTCAAAACAAAAAGGCAAAACACTCGGAATTTTTATTGGGATTGTGCTTAAAATTAGAGATTAATTTGGGGAGAATTGTCGTCTTTGCAATTTTGAATCTTCCCATCCAAGAACATGGTATGTCTCTCCATTTACTTAAGTCTTTTTCTCCCTAAAGTTTCTCCAAGTTTTCTTTTTTTTTTTGCATACAGATCCTGAACATTTAATTTAATCCTAGGTATTTAAAAAACTTTATCATAGTTTCAGGCTCTAAGCATTTTACACATTTAGGAAAAATTTTATTTTAAAAAAAGTTGATCTGGAAGGATGCATGCCAAATTGTTAGTGTTTTCCTCTGGGAGGTTGGGATTCCGAAGGTTTGGGAAAGAAAGACGAAAATTATATTTTTTATTTTATGTACTTCTGTAGGGCTTGATTTTGTTAATAGCATGCATGTATTGAAAAATCACCATGTAATCAAGATTGTATATCATTAAGGCTCCTCAATAATATACTGCTGGTAGAATGTAAGCTGCCTTTCTGGAGGGCAATTTGACGATAGTTATCAAGAATCTTAAATATTCATCTGCTCAGCAAGTAATAAGAAATGGACACAAAGATCTATATTCAGAGACGTTCATCACAGTGAAATTGCCAACAATGGAAGATTCTAACAACAGAGATTATTTAACTTAAAGAATACTGTGTTGCCATTAAAATTATATTTCCATCACATGGAAAGTGTTCTTTTGGAACTGCTTACTGATACGTGTAGCTATATAAGTGATGTGTGTGCATGCGTGTGTTTCTCGCTGGGTGGTGGGATTACACGTGATCTTTACTTCTCTTACATTTAAGAGATCTTATGCATAATTTTTCTAATAAAACATGTCTTTAACAAGTCATTAAATATGTATTTTTAGATAAACAGGATGAAGTTGTCTATTATGACCCATGTGAAAGTCCAGAGGAACTTGAAGTCATTGATCCCGGGAAGGGGCTGCAGGACCATGAGGATTTGGAAATGAAAGCGCTCGGCCGGCAGTGCCGGCAGCTGGAGCGGCAGCGGGGCCGGATCTGCGCCAGGAGGGCCCATCTCAGGAACAGGAAGGTGGGCGCCGGTGGCTTTGCTTTCTTTCCCTCCCAGGCATTTCTTCTGTCGTGAAAGATAAAGGCGTGGGAATAAGGCTTTTACCTGATTTGTGTGTGTGTTGATATGGATGTCAGTAGCTGCAATTCCAATATATTTGCGAGTTTTTCTTAAAATGATTTTTTGTTTCTTTGGGGATTTAAGCATTTATCATACTCTCTAGATTTTTAATTCATTCAACAGTTATTTGTTGAGTGCCTATTACATACGCAGGTATTTTTTTAAATCGCAATAAGTAAAAACTTCTAATCAGCTGCAGTGAATTCTAAAATTTAGTGCAAATTGTTGATTATAAAATCAGAGATAATATTTAGCTCATTTCAATCCTTATATTCGGTGATTTTTTTTCTTAATTTTAATAAAGTCCATCCTGTATAATAAAAGGGTACTATGCAAATTGAACGGCAAAATAACCAGTTACTATAACGTGCACTGACCACCAGGGGGCAGACGCTCAACACAGGAGCTGCCCCCTGATGGTCAGTGCGCTCCCACAGTGGGAGAACCACTCAGCCAGAAGCCAGGCTCATGGCTGGCGAGCGCAGCGGCAGTGGTGGGAGCCTTTCCCGCCTCCACTGCAGCACTAAGGATGTCCGACTGCTGGCTTAGGCCCGCTCCCCTTGGACTTGCCCCGAGGGCTCCTAGACGGTGAGAGGGCACAGGCTGGGCTGAGGGACACCCCCGAATGCACGAATCTTGTGCACCGGGGCTCTAGTGATTGTATAAAAAGGTAACATGCCAAGAATGGCTAAGCATCATTGAAATGTAGTTTTTAGTATGATTTTTCAGGTATTTGTAAGTTGCATATCCTTATGTAGGTATGTTTGGAAGTATAATTACTATTTTTAAAACATGGGGAAATGTGCTTTAAATGGCAGCATTGAAATAGATTTTTAG
>NW_006289504.1:137863-153521 GCF_000327345.1 Myotis davidii | reverse complement strand
TTAAGGAATTTACAAATACATACTTGTTTAAATATAGAAAAGAGACAAGATAAAAGAGCAGGAGCAAAAGAAGAAAGAATGGATAAGCCAAGAACGCCAAAAGACACTGCAACGATTGAGAGCATTTAAAGAGGTAAGTTCCAGAAATAATCGCCTTGCCTATGTTTTCTGGAGAAATAATTAAACATCACCCATCCTCGGAGAAAAGTATGAAGCATGAACAGATAGATCATTTGGAACACAGAATGTTCCCCAAATCAGGCTTGATCCCTGGCCCCAGTTGGGGTTCGTGGGGGAGAAAACCAATCGATGCGTCTCTCTCACATCAATGTTTCTCTCAAATCAATAAACATATCCTCAGGTGAGGATTTTTAAAGAGTGAATAGATTTTTTTTTAAAAGGAAATAGTTACTTATTTAAAAATAACATTAAAATATAAACCTGTTCTCATCACACATCCCTGCATGCACCATCATAATAAAGACTGAAGTTTAGTGTTGTCCCCAAAGAAAAACGAACCCCCTCCAGACAAGCCTCTGGAATAAGGCACTAAAGGTGTGCTCTGTGGTCCCAGCGAGAAAGGTAGGGGCCACTGGAGTGAGAAACCATGACAGACACTACTCTGGCCATTACCGAGTGCCTCCCATCCCAGGCCCGGTGCTAGGCACTTCGTCCCCACTTTGCAGATGAGTAGCCGAGGCTCAGAGTGGTTCCAGGATGTAGCTCCCGGCTTTACAGAGCTGTGTCTCTAACCCCTGAGCCACAGCCAGGACTCCCAACCTGGGCAGCACATCAGAAGCACCTGGGAGCTTCTAAAAAGTACGAATGCCCAGACACACCTCCTGAGATTCTAGACGGGGCCTGGGCGGGAATGGGAGCAGGAAGAAGGCACGGGAGGGGAGCTACATGGGTACCAGCAGAACAGAGAGCAAATGGGTGGGGAGTAACGTGGTGAGCTGTCAGCACAGGGTGGTCAGTGAGTGGAATTACTGTGGGGAGGGGGCTCGAGGGAGGCCAGCCAGCTCCTTAGCCCTGAATCGGTCAGACAGGTCAGTGATCAGCTTCCAGGTCGAGCTGGTGCGGAGGTGGGAGAATCAGGCACCTAACTCTCAGCAAGAGAGTTAAAAAAATCGAAACAGTTGACCTCAAATGGGGTTAAGTTTCAGGTTTTCGGTCCAAAAATAAAATGTGTACAGGGGGTGGTGGGAAGGAGTGTGTGTGTGATTCAAATGGCGGGGAAGGGGCCTTGAGAACTGAGTTGCTTTCCGTTTAATGTGAATCACTTGGGATGAAGCTGTGGAAAGCCTCACGAGTTTGGGGAGAACAGTAGCATCCTTTGTAGACGGAACTCCGTGTACCAAGACGTGCCACAGTCGAGGGGACAGAGCCCGGGCACATTTGGAATGAGGCGGGAACAGGACAGCCCATGAAGTCCTGTGACGTGGTACTGGCGGAGCCCAGACAAGTTGTTTGTAAATATTTCAAAGGGCTGTTGGGAGACAAGGATTTCATTTGTTCTGGGTGAGCCCTCAGGGAGGCAGGCTGCCCAGCAATCTCAGACAGAGGCCACGCTGCCCGGTGCACGGAGGGAACGCTCGGGTGCTTGGAGAGCCCTGACCCCGGGGGATGGTTGGGCGACCCCTGGAGTCTGGCCGGTTTCTGGGGTTCTGTTCTACTCGCCTGCTCTCTCTCCGAAAACTGCAGGTGGTGGCCACATCCGGGAGGTGGGGGGCTTGTGGCCACTGCGTTGCTGTTTGTTTTGAAACGCTTTAGAACGACGTGGGAGAGACAGAAATACTCTGAGTTTATCATGAATTGCCATTTTGTGTGTGTGTTAAGTTTACACGTAAACTTCAGTGTTATAAAATTGGAGTGTATGTTTTTGTAAAATATATTTTTATTGATTTCAGAGGCAAGGAGAGAGAGAGGGAAACATCAATGATGAGAGAGAATCATGGACCGGCTGCCTCCTGCACGCCCCCTACTGGGGATCGAGCCCACAACCCGGGCATGTGCCCTTGACCAGAATCGAACCCGGGACCCTTCAGTCCACAGGCCGACACTCTATCCACTGAACCAAACCAGCTCGGGCTGTTTTTTGTTTAAGTTTATAATCATAGTATCCTATTGTATATATCCTAGTTCATTGTAATTGCCCTATAGCATTAATATTCAATGTTTTATTGGCTGATCAGTGCCTTCATTAGGGACCTACACCCCTCCAGATTAGTTCTTTGTAAGGTTAGGTTTTTCTTTATCAAATGAACACCTGAGGGGCCAGAACTTTTAAAATTCACATTTTTAAATTACAAAATTTACTCTAAGCCTAAATATTAGAGAAAAGAAACATCCATAATTCCTGTTTTGACTGTCATTTTGAGGTCCACTCTGCTGGTATTTTTCATGGATGTGTTTTTTGTATGGTTATAAATTTAATAGCGCATCATCTGCATTTTTCCAGGCTATTTCACAGACTTTGTACTGTTTATGATTTTTTGTGACTGCCTAATATTTCAAATTAATTCACCATAATTTTTTCAGCTAACTTCCTATGGTTCATATTTAGTTTCTGATTTTTCAAACTAAAAATATTCTGATGAATATTTTTATCTATAGTATCCTCCCATATCTATTTAACTAAAGAAAAAGCATTATATGAAAGGGTATAAATGCTTATTATTCCTTTAAAAATTTTTTTTTATTGATTTCAAAGAGGAAGGGAGAGGGAGAGAGAAACATCAATGATGAGAGAAAATCACTGATCAGCTGCCCCCTGCACGCCCCACACTGGGGATCAAGCCCACAACCCAGTCATGTGCCCTGATGGGAATTGAACCGTGACCCCCTGGCTCATAGGTCGATGCTCAAAAGCAAATGCTTATTCTTTAACAGACTTAGTGGTTGCAAAGCGGGAAGGAGCCGCTTTGTGAACTAGGACAATCTGTGCCCAGGAACTTCGTGTTCATTGTGTACGGAGTCCCGGCATTTTGATGGTTTGTGTTTGTGGCAAGTTTCTCAGAGCCGTTTTCACTTTCAGAGATGCCCCGGCCGGTCTGCACCAAAGACCCCTTGCCCAGAACCCGACACCCCAGACCTGCCAGGTGGACTGGCCCAGCGGACCTCCTCGCCCACCTCTCAGGGGAAGGCGCTCGTCCGTCCGTCCTCCAGGAAAACCAGAAGTGCTCCCTCCTCCGAAGCTAGCAACGTGAAAACCCCCAAGTGCCAAGACTGTCCTGGAAATATCCCTGTCCAGATGGCTGTTCCAGCTGGTGACCAAACACAGTCCAAACCCAGTGAGGAGCTGTCACTGCTGCCTCCATCGCCACCCCTGCCGCCGCCTCCCCCTCCCCCTCCTCCACCTCCGCCTCCACCAGCACCTCCGCTCCCTGCTTCGTCCTTTTCTCAATCTGCGAATCATCAGAATTTACACCTCAGGACTTCAGTAAAAGATGACCAGCCACTCCCTCTCGTGTGTGACTTGCCTGCTGAAAGGCAGCGTGACTCCTCAGGCCATTTTAAATGTCCAGGTAATCCTCCAGCATTCTGTGCTGCGCTCAGTGGGTGGCTGAGCAGTTGAGCATTCTCGCTTTAGCAGCCATCATCTTCACCTCAAAATCTTTTCCAGAATTCTCTGCAGTCTTAAAATAGTCCAGTACTTGCTGCCTTAAATGTTATCTTTTTGGGGGGAAATTAGCATAGCCTAAATCAGTTTGATAAACGCTACCTCATCTGGAACAAACCACCTCTATACATTTAATGGTCACAACACGACTTGGGATCTCTGAGGTGATTTCCCGTTTCTTAAAACTTCAGTGTGTGTCTGATTTCTGCTACTTGCCTACTATTCAGTGTTGCTTTGAATCTCACTTACTGTTGCCCCTCAGAAGCCTTTACAGAATTGACTGTGGCATCTTTTTAAATAGTGTGTGTGTGTGTGTATGTGTGTATCACACTAGAGGCCCGGTGCACAAAATTTGTGCACTCGGGGGGGCGGCATCTCTCAGCTCGGCCTGTGCCCTCTCGCAGTCTGGGACCCCTAGGGGGATGACTACCTGCTGGCTTAGGCCTGCTTCCTGGGGGATTGGGGCTAAGGTGGCAGTCAGACATCCCTCTGGCATCCTGGGAGCCCTCGGGGGATGTCCACTTGCCAGCGGGTATCAGGCCTAAGCTGCAGTTGGACATCCTTAGCACTGCTAAGGAGGCGGGAGAGGCTCCCACCACCTCCGCTGTACTGGCAACCGTCAGCCTGTCTTGTGGCTGAGCAGAGCTCCCCCCTATGGGAGCACACTGACCCAAGGGGACAGCTCCTACATTGAGCATCTGCCCCCTGGTGGTCAGTGTGTGTCATTCTGACCAGTTGTTCCACTGGTCATTCTGCCGTTCGGTCGATTTGTGTATTAGGGTTTTATATAGATAGATATTTTTTTTATTGATTTCAGAGAGGAAGGGAGAAGGAGAAAAAGAAACATCAATGATGAGAGAGAATCATGGATTGGCTGCCTCCTGCATGCCCCCTACAGGGGATGGAGCCTGAAACCTTGGCAGCTATATAATTCTTTAAAAGTACACACACACACACACACACACACACACACACACACATATGTATATATATATTATTGATTTTTTAGAGAGGAAGGGAGAGAGATAGAGATATAGAAACATCAATGATGAGAGACAACCATTGATCAGCTACCTCCTGCATGCCCCACACAGGGGATCGAGCCCACAACCCAGGCATGTGCCCTTTACTGGGAATCGAACCTGGGACCCTTCAGTCCATAGGCCAATGCTCTATCCACTGAGCCAGACCGTCCAGGGCTGACTGTGGCATCTTAAGCAGAAGATTGGTTGGGAATTCTTGTAGAGGAATATTAGTGAGAATATGGAAGACTCTTCCTGCGACTGACCAGGAGACTGAGAAACCTTCCTGTGGGAAATCTTTCAAAAATGAAGTGGGACAAATACACGAGGGCTGTAGTGCTAACTCTAATCCTCATTAAGGTTTAGACATTGACTACTGAGGACCCCGGCTTAAATCGGCCCAGACTCTAGCCGAATGCCGTGTGTGTGTGTGTGTGTGTGTGTGTGTGTGTGTGTGAGAGAGAGAGAGAGAGATCCTAGCAAAATGCTGTGTACATTTGTTTTCAAGACTAAGCTTGAGCCTCTCTACCTAGAACAGGCACAGGTACTGTGAGGTGATGTGAATGGTAGAAATATAAGAGTTTCATACTGTGGTTCTGGATAATTGAGTATTTTGGTTATTCTGAGTTCAAGGTGTAACTGTACCTAGAACCAAGTACAGATGAAAAGTCCACGCTATCAGGTGGAGACCCCTTGGCCCTGCCATGGGATTTGCAACATCGTTTATTTACTTACATATTTATTTTTTTTAAGGCCGCCTGCACACCCCCTACCCAGGCATGTGCCCCGACCAGGAATTGAAGCGTGACCTCCTGTCCTGATTCATAGGTTGTCGCTCAACCAATGAGCCACACCAGCCGGGCACAATAAGATTGTTTAAATGGGGAGGGACAGCATGCATGCTGGTGCCTCGCCTGGAGTCTGGCTGTGGGTGCCTCATTCCAGCCTGGCTCCCAGGCACACAGTGAGGGGAAGCCCTGTGCACCTCCCACCCTGCCTCATTCCGCAGACAAGAATAAGGAAAAAATGCCCCTGGCTGTGAACTGCCCTCTCACTCCTAGAAGAGGACCATAGTAACAAGTTATAGGTTCAAGTAGTATTTTTTTTAATCCTCACCCGAGGATATTTTTCCATTGGTTTTTAGAGAGAGTGGGAGAGAGGGAAAAAGACAGAGAGAAACATCGATGTGAGAGAAACACATTGATTGGTTGCCTCTGCCCGACCAGGTTGGGCGGAGCCTGCAACCTAGGTACATGCCCTTGATCAGAATCAAACCCGGGACCCTTTGGTCCATAGGCTGATGCGCTATCCACTGAGCAAACCGGCTCAGGCGAAATAGTATTATTTTCAGCCATCACTTGGCTTCAGTCCTGAGCTAGAAACAACTCTTCATTTGGAGCCTCCCAGGAAGAGCCCTGAAGGGTGGCCACAGGCGGCCCCTCTCTCCAGCCGGTGGCCAGGATTCTCCCCCGCCCAGGGTCTCACGGCGCCAGAGTCAAAAACAGCTTCTACTCACAGGCTCTGGAACTCTGATCTGACTTGTATTTTGACAGCATTTCACACCCTTGAGAATAGAGCGTGTAAGTTACCTCGGTAACGTGGGTGGATTGAAGACGCTGCAGGGGAGCCGTGCCAGGGCCGCCCCCACGGGGCTCATTGAGCTGCTGATTAAAGTTTTACCTCAAGCCTCCTCTTGTGTGGAAACCTCCCCGCTCATTGTCACACTGACTGTTAGTCATCACTGACTAATACAGAGCTGAAGCGAGAGAAACAGCAGGGTACGTGTTTTAAGTAGATTTCTCTCCCAGTGGGAAGGGACATGGAGGAGGTGGAGGTTCAGAAGTGTCTAAAGCACCCCCATTGGATCGGATGATGTACCCCCAGGCATCCGAAACCCCCCTCAGGATCACCTGCCCGTGTCACAGCCGCCTCCGAACCAAAGGTGTGCACGACGGGGCCTGTCAGTTGCTAGTGGTGCTCACGACAAAACATCAGTGATCGAACTATCCCGGATTCACGCAGGGAGAAAACTTCTGTTTAAGGCAGTGATGGCGAGCCTTCTGAGCTCGGCGTGTCAGCATTTTGGAAAAACCCTAACTTAACTCTGGTGCCGTGTCACATACAGAAATTTTTTGAAATTTGCAACCATAGTAAAACAAAGACTTATATTTTTGATATTTATTTTATATATTTAAATGCCATTTAGCAAATAAAAAACCAAAAAAGTGAGTTTGCGTGTCACCTCTGACACGCGTGTCATAGGTTCGCTGTCACTGGTTTAAGGGAATGGTGATCGTCCGTATAAATCGTGGCGTTAACCGCTGTGTGACTTAACACCCTGAACTAATACCAAGACGCCCCGGCACCTCGGGGGAGAGAATAACTTCTTGACGTTACTTGCTCTGTTTGCTCAGTTTCAGGGTCCATGGACGAGGTGCTGGCCGCCCTGAGGTGCGGCAGAACCCCGCTCCAGAAGGTGGAAGTGACCACGCCGACCCCTCCCTGCACCTCCATCAACGAGCACATCCTGGCAGCCATAAGGCAGGGCGTCAAACTGAAGAAAGTGTACCCGGACCTCGGCCCCGGCCCCGGCCCCAGCAGGAAGCCAGCCAGCGACCTGGAGCGGAGCATCAAGGCTGCGCTCCAGAGAATCCATAGAGTGTCCGCCGACTCGGAGGAGGAGGAAGAGGACGAGGGGGAGGAGGAGGAGGAGGAGGACAGCCCCGGGGAGTGGGACCACTAGCTCTTCTCCAGGCTGAGGGCTGCGTGAAGCCACGGGGCCAGGCCTGCTGCTGACAAGCACGTGAACAGGGTAGTGTGGCCGTGTGACCCCCGGAGACCTGCAGGGCCATGGGCCGGGCAGCAGCTGCTGCTTCATGTTGTGGCTTTAGGACCCGAGAGTGGAGAGGTGGTGGCTGCACACACCAGACCGTATTTGGGATCTGAGAACCCGTAGTGAGTATTGCTGGCATAGAGACTAGTATTTATTTCTCACCGTGGATGTTCTAGATCAGCCGTGGGCAAACTACGGCCCGCGGGCCGAATCCGGCCCGTTTGAAATGAATAAAACTAAAAAAAAAAAAAAGACCGTACCCTTTTATGTAATGATGTTTACTTTGAATTTATATTAGTTCACACAAACTCTCCATCCATGCTTTTGCTCCGGCCCTCCGGTCCAGTTTAAGAACCCATTGTGGCCCTCGAGTCAAAAAGTTTGCCCACCCCTGGTCTAGATCATTCCCTCACTTGAAAACCGTTTACGGATGACGGCATGTGGTGAGCAGCACTAATAGACTACTGACCGAGCCCTGTGTGCGTGTGTAGCGCTTTCCTCAGATGTAAAGGTTGAATGTGAACATTATTTTAGCAATAATCAATAAATTGCTTATATGTAGAAATTATTTTAAATAAAATGTATTTTATGTATCAAGCACTCTATAAACTCACAATAAAGGACTATTTCTAATGTATCATGTCACTCATAAGAAATGAAAACAGCTTGGCTAGTGTGGCTCAGTAGTTGAGCATCGACCTATGAACCAGGAGGTCAGGGTTCGATTCCCAGTCAGGGCACATGCCTGGGTTGTGGGTTCGATCCCCAGTGTGGGGTGTGCAGGAGGCAGCCAATCAGTGATTCGCTCTCATCATTGATGTTTGGGTTTTTTTTTTCATCATTGATGTTTCTGTCCCTCTCCTTTGCTCTCTGAAATCAATACAAATATATATTTAAATGAAAACAGGAAATCTTAACATATGAGAAGCACAGCCTTCCCTGTGTGTGTGGTGGGGTGTTAACGTTTTTAATAAGATTTCAGTTAAACATTTAAGAGAATACTAAGGGGAGGGGAAGTGCTGTTCCCTCGGAACTGAAACCTCATGCTGGAACCCCTTCTCCCTGCTTTGTGTTAACACTAGGAAAGGGGAGGGACCATACAGGCAGTCGCTAACCTGGCTCTCCCACGTTGCCATGGCGATCCTGGGTTCCCACGGGGTCAGTTCCAAATCCCAGAGGCAGGGTGGGTGGCTGTGCCCCAGGCCCCCGTCCCCACCACAGACAGGCCAACCCGAGCCCCAGAGCATTCCTCTGGAAAGAACGGAATATTTTAAAAAGTGGCAAAATCAGAACTCTGTTGGACTTTTAAAAGTATCGTAAATTCCGTATTGTGAGAGACCTGTGAGCACGGGGGATTCTCAGGCGTTGCTTCCTCAGCTCTGCCAAAGACGAGAAGCCTCCAAAAAAGGGGCCCTTTTCAAAAGTTCTCCCGATGAAACCTCCTGGCCCATTTGTCAGGGGATCCAGAGACAAGGAGAGGGGACAGTCTGGCCACTTCTGTCCAGCTCCAGGCCCCTCGACCCACCCTCCACGTGCCACCCATCAACCTCGGCCACTCCTGTCTTGGGGTCCCTCCCTCTTCACCCCCCAGGGTTTTGGCTCCAGCAACACCAAGCCAGCTGCTGCCTGCTGCCTGCCCCAAACGGCCCTGCCCACTTGAGTCCCTGGGATGCCCTCAGCCCTCTGCCTGCAGGTCCCGGCAAATCCACACCGTCCTTCAGCCTGAACCCCGTGGTTTTCCGCTGTCTCAAGTCTCCCCTGACCCCTCTTTCTCCTCCACGGCCACCTTGTCCTGGACCCCGGTCACGCTGCCTCTCCACCCACAGCCCGGCTACAGGGGCAGTCGTCATGGCCAGTTTTACCCCCTGGGCCTGCCCCTGGGAGAGCCGGTCCATGGCTGGCTGCATCGCATCCATCGTCCTGGGATACACAACGAGGGGCCAGGCTATCAGAGTCCCTCGTTCGCTTGTTCGCCCCCCCCCGGAAGGCAAACTGGGGAGCAAAGCAGGTGGCGGCACGAGCTGCAGCCAACAGGCGTCTCATGAATGACCTCCCATCGCGTAAACCGTGTCGTTCAGGGAATTTATACCACGAAGGCTCTCAGATTTCCAGTGTGCAAATGCACGTGAGGAGTGTATTGTTTTTCTGTTGCCACCACAAAATTATAGCCTCAAAACCACAGCCGTGTATCATCCTACCTTTCTACGGTCCGAGGTCGGCCAGGGTCACACTGGGCTACTACCAAGGAGTCGGCAGGGCTGCGTTCCTTTCGAAGGCTCTAGGGGGGCCTCCGTTTTCTTCCTTTCCCAGTCCGTAGAGGCCGCCTGCTTTCCTTGGCTTGCGGCCCCTTCCTCTATCTTTAAAGCCAGCGACGTCGCATCTCTCTGACTCTCCTCCCATCGTGTCTCTCTGTGAGCCCCGCCGGGAAAGGTGCTCAGCTTTTAGGAACTTGTGTCATTAGACTGGGCCCACGCACACCGGCAGGACCCGTCATCTCACAGGCAAGGGCCCTGCTGCCAGGTGAGGCAGCAGATTCGAGGTTTCAGGGTGAGAGAGGACCTGGGCACCTTGAAGGGGCCAGCATCCTGTCTAGCAGGAGGAGGTTGCACGACTGCCCAGGTCTGAATCCAGGAGCTTTTCTCGGAGGTGGGCTGGAAACCCAGGCAGCCCGGAAACTGCCGTCCTGCAGACCATCCTTCCAGCCCTGGCCGGTGTGGCTCAGTGGACAGAGCACCGGCCTGCGGACCAAAGGGTCCCGGGCTCGATTCCGGTCATGGGCATGTACCTCGGTTGCAGGTTCCCGGCCCTGGTCGGGGTGCATGCAGGAGGCAACCGATCAATGTGTTTCTCTCACATCGATGTTTCTCTCTGTCTCTCCCTCTCCCTTCTACTCTCTCTAAAAATCAATGGAAAAATATCCTTGGGTGATGATTCAAAAAAGAGCTGTGAGTGTGAACCGAGCTATCTAAGTCAGAAGCATGAGAGAAGCCCCTGAGCCTAAGAAGAGGGGTGAAGTTGGAGCAGGGCAAGGCTGTCAGGCCGTGGGGGAGGCAGGAGCCGGCGAGCAGAGCACTGAGGCAGCCAGGCAAGGGCGGGTCTGGGAGGCGCCCGGTGTGGCCTCCTTGGGGAGCTAGGGGTGAAGGACGGAGAGACGGGGTACAACCTGATCTGTTCCAAGCTTTGGGGGGAGGCCTCTGTCGCTTTACGTAAGAGGAACCAGAAGATGGAGGAGATCCCGGGTGAGAGGACCAGGAAGAGGGAGGGATGGGGGAGAGAAGAGAACGGAGTGCCCGGAGTGAGCAAGTCCCATCGCCCTCACCCAGAACCTCTGCTGTCAGCCAGGGGATGGCCGGAGAGAGGGCCGGACGGCCGCACGGAGAGCTCTGCGGCTCAGGAGTATCTGAGGGATTCGGAGCATAAGGGGCAGGAGCCGTCTCAGCAGATGCGGGCCCCCTGCCCCTGACACCTTGGGAATTTAGATGCTGCCAGAATCTTTGAGGACTCACCTCTGGAGAAAAGGGGGTCCCAGAACTGGCTGAGACCCACCTACAGGAGCCTGGTAGAATGGGGGCTCAAAACAGACATGAACTTGGATTGGGAAAATAGAGAAGCCCGTATTCCTGTCACTCCCGAGCCGTGGGGTGGGAGTCACGCCGCCTACACGGGTTTGGGAGCAGCTGGTCCTCTGCCCAGCGCAGTCTCGGCCACGGGCATCATCTGTTCAGAGAGCAGCTCTGGAAAGTTCTTTTCTGGTGGCAGGAGTCTCCGAGATTAGCTTTTCCCTCAAGAGCCAGGAAGGCAGGAGGAAAGTGCCTCTTGGGTGGAGAAAAATTGTGGTGTCGTCCCCAAGGGGGGGTCCCCTAAGCTTCCCTGAGCGGCGTTGCCCCAGAGCAGGGTGGGAATGTACACACTCCAAACCCCTCATTCTCTTCCTCAGGCACATGGGCCTCCGTCCACTCTGTGGCCCCGAGAACATCAACCTGCCCCTGGGAAGACTGAGCTTTCAAAATATCTGCTCAACACACAAAGGCGTGGCCGGTGTGGCTCAGTGGTTGAGCGTCAACCTATGAACCAGGAGGTCACGGTTCGATTCCCGGGCAGGGCACATGCCTGGGTTGTGGGCTCGATCCCCAGTGTGGGGCGTGCAGGAGGCAGCCGATCCATGATTCTCTCTCATCGCTGATGTTTTCATCTCTCTCTCCCTCTCCTTTCTTCTCTGAAATCAATAAAAATATATTTGAAAAAAGACACAAAAGCTTCTGAAAGATCGTTGTTGACTTTTTAAGAGATGCAAACATTTTACCGAACTACGTATTTCGACAAAAAACAACGGTTACAACAAAATCAGGTAAAAATTCACAAAGGTATACAAGTCTTTAAAAGAAAATATTTTCCCCCTTAAATATGAAAAGAGAATTTGCCAAATAACAACAGCCTGAAACACGGAAAGTGAAAACTGTAGAAACAAGAGAAATAGACAGAAATACAACAGCAGTGGAGACTAACACACTTTCCTTAGTCTTCAAGGACGCAAGCAAGTAAAAATGAAAGGTCCATAACATGATAATTAATAAGATCAAATTAATACATGTTGTTTGAATTTTGTTCCCCTCAGAGACTATACCTTCTTCTGCAGTTTCCTGGGAATATTTATTAAAACCAACAATTTATTAGATCCTAAGAAAACATAAATAAACTCTAAAAGGCAGAAATTGTACAGGCCACACCCTCTTGGACAGCAAGGCAGTAAAACTAGGCATTTATAGCGAATGTTAAAAACAACAACAAATATTGAACCTGTCTGGGAATGAAAAAGTATAATTCCAGATAACTCTTTCAATAAAAAATAGAATCTCAAACTATTTATGACACCATACCTACAAATTTAAGGGGTATGTGTAAAGAAGAAAAGCCATAGCTATAACTGCAGCTGTTACTGGATAAGTAAAAGTTACAATGGTATTCAACTTGAGAAGGTGAAAAAAAAATAATAAAATCAAGAAATTAATAAGAACAAAAACAAACATCACAAAATGCTAAGACAGTACAGTAAGGTATAAGAACCTGAATTGGTTCTTTGAAAAGACCAATAAAACTGACTAATTCTGGGAAAACGCATTGGAATAAGGGAAAGCATGACACCCAACATGAGAAATGAGAACAGGAAATACCACAACTTCATGCTAGCAAACCTTAACAGAATCATTATTTAGGACATGAAAATGGCCCCAAACGTACAGAATACGAAGAACACTTGAAGAGACCAATGAGCATGGAAAACATTGTCAAAGATTTTTTTCCTAAAAAGGCACTAGACTCGGACAATTTTATACATGTTATAAAAACTTCAAGGAGCAAAAAATTCTAAATATGATTTATTATTTAAACTGTTCCAGGGCATAGAAAAAAGACAGTTTCCCAAGTTTTCTTTTTAAGATGTTAACATAAACCTAACACCGTATCCGACAGAGACAGAAAATAATGATATCCTTACCCATCTGAATATATGAAAAATTCCAAAATAATAGGAGCAAACCAAACCCAGAATATTTTTATTTTAAAGCTCTTCTTTATATTATACAAGTAATATACGAATATTGTAGAAAAAATCAGAAAATACAGATAAGAACACAGAAATCTATCCTAACCAACCCATCCTAAATAACCACTGTTAACATTGAATGGAGATGCACATTGAAAGGATAATATAACTGAGTCAGGTTTTCTAAAAATGCGGAGAGGGTTACCACTAGCAAATCTATTAAAATAATTCATCTTAAGTCACGATAAACAATAACCACCTGCCCGGCCGGTGTGGCTCAGTGGTTGAGGGTCGACCTATGAAGCAGGAGGTCACGGTTCAAATTCCTGGTCAGGGCACATGCCCAGGTTTTGGGCTCGATCGGTCGATGATTCTCTCTCATCATTGATGCTTCTCTCTCTCTCTTACTCCCTCTCCCTTCCTCTCTGAAATCAATAAAAAAATATATTAAAAAAAATAACCACTTGATATCTTGATAGATTGTGAGGGGAAAGGCATTAATAAAATTCTTACATCATTACTGATGATACTTTCAGCACACTAAAAAAAAGAAGGGTATAGTTTTAAATATATAAAATCAAATATTAAGAATATCTACATTAAGCAAATTTACACTTTTGGAGAAGCATTAGAGGTAACCTAAGTAAAAAAAAAAAAACCCAAAAAACAATCACATATAAAGAATAGTGTACGATACCAACACAATTACATGTGTTATTTCATGTTCTAAAAGTGCTGGTCAATGAGATAAGGAAGTGAAACAAGATTATTAAAAGTATGGAAGTAAAATTATCACTACCCAGAACTACCAATCTACCCATATAAGGCAAAAGAATTAAAACAAGACGACAACAAAACTATTAGCACAAAAGAGTATTCAGTAATTGGCTAATTACAAAATAAACATATACCATGGACACAAACAATGGGGCCTGGGGTGGGGGACGGGACACTATGGAGAGGGTTAATGGGGGGTGGGGAAAGGGGACGTATGTAATACTTTCAACAATAAAGAATTGTTTAAAAAAACCACACACATACACACACACACACACACACATAACAAAACAAACATATAACCAATTACCAAGCTAAATAAACTGGCGGGCTACCACACACGACTCTGTGCAGAGCTGAGAAGGATGAGGTAGGTGGCTTACGGACCGACACAGGAAATGCCCACGATCCATTGCCAAGTGAAATGCGCACGAGGCAGAAGGGTACTTGTATCATAGAGTCAAAATGACAAAACATGTTTTAGAAGAAGAAAAAAGTGAACCCTAACCATGCTCAGTGGTTAGAGCATCGGCCCTCAGACTGAAGGGTCATGGGTTCAATTCCGGTCATGGGCATGTACCTCGATTGTGGGCTCGATCCCTGGCCCTGGTCGGGGCACATGTGGGAGGCAACTAGTCGATGTCTCTCTCTCACATCAGTGTTCCTCTCTGTCTCCCTCCCTCCCTCCCTTCCCTTCTCTGAAAATAATAGAAAAAATATCCTCGATGAGGATTAACAACAACAACAACAAAAAAGTGAGGACTATGTATCAATTGTTGATGATTATCTGGGGGCAAAGGGATTTTAATCATGAGGGACTTTCAATTTCTCCATTTTTCATAATGTTTACATTTCCACAACTTTCATTTAATATTTTAAATCAGAAAATCAACAGATTTACTTTTCATTTAAAAAAAAGTAGTGGTTTACCCTTACACAAACAAGTTGGAGAGCTCATTTACAATAGTAACCCCAACTACCAAAATTATCTATAGTAGGAAAAATACACTGAGGAACGTAACACTTTATAAATTTACTGAAATGAAAGGTTAAATATTATAAAGACATTAATTCTCTCTATAGTAACCTATACATATTATACAATACAATTTCTGATTCTAAACATTATAAAAGGATCCCAAATTTCTTTCAGAAATACTGATATACAAAAGCTACTAGGAAATTTTTGAAAAAGTGTAGTTAATGGGGACATGTAGTCTAAATCGGTGAAGATCGAACAGTGTGGTGTCAGTGCCAGAATGCGCACAACAGGCCACAACAAGCGCCCGTGTAAGGCTACGTAAGAACTGGGTATACGGTAAAAATGGGATTTCATATCAGTAGAGAAAGGCTAGATCTCCCAAAATAACATGTTGGGGCAATTTAGAAGATAAATTCCAGGAGACCCACAGATTTAATTGTTTAAAAAAAAATAGCCCGGCTAGTGTGGCTCAGTGGTTGAACATGGACCCATGAACCAAGAGGTTCAATACCTGGTCAGGGCACATGCCTGGGTTGCGGGCTCAATTCCCAGTAGGGGGCGTGCAGGAGGCAGCTGATCGATGATTCTCATCATTGATGTTTCTCTCTTCTCCCTCTCCCTTCCTCTCTCTGAAATCAATAAAAACATGTTTAACAATAACAGTACAAGAATAAAACATTGGTGAATATTTATACAATCTTGGAATTAGAATAGGAAAAATCTTCATAGCATGATGGCAAAGGTAGAAACCATAAAGGAAAAGACAGATTTGACTAAAAAGTGTTTTCCATGTCTGAACATTTTTTTAAAAGCCATACATATAACTTTTCTTTTCTTTTTTACCATATTCACGGAGGGAAAAAAATCCTCTTAGAAATCA
>NW_006289504.1:137490-137853 GCF_000327345.1 Myotis davidii | reverse complement strand
GCATATGAAAACTAGCCTCCCAGCCCCATGGTAGCCCCAGTGTTAAAAAGGGAGCAAGACGTCCTCACACTTTGCTGGTGGGAGTATAATTTGGTATCATCTTTCTGGAAGGCAATTTGAGGCAATATCTATTAAAAATCGTAAAAATGGCCCAGCCGGCGTGGCTTAGTGGTTGACCGTCGACTATGAACCAGGAGGTCACAGTTCGATTCCTGGTCAGGGCACCTGCCTGGGTTGCAGGCTCCATCCCCAGTGTGGGGCGTGCAGGAGGCAGCCGATCAATGATTCTCTCTCCTCATTAATGATTCTATCTCTCTCTTCCTCTTTCTTCCTCTCTGAAATCAATTCAAACATTTTCATGGA
>NW_006289504.1:135499-137289 GCF_000327345.1 Myotis davidii | reverse complement strand
TTTGTGTGTCGCTCTCCCTCTCCCTCTCTCTCTCTCTCTCTCTCTCTCTCTCTCTCTCTCCCTTCCTCACTGAAGTCAATAAAAATACATTTTCTAAAAATTGTAAAAATGCGCACACCTTTTTATCGTTAGTCGGGATAGGGTATGCTATGCTGCAGGAACAAATTCACCGTAAATCCCCGTGGTGTCACATTTAAGGTTATTTTCATTCATTCACGTTACACATCCATGCAGGTGGGCGGGCGGGGTGTCATGGAGGCTGAAGGGGGGCTGCAGGCACAGTCACTCAGGGACCCTACTCCACACAGTCGCTCAGGGACCCTACTCCACACAGTCGCTCAGGGGCCCTACTCCACACAGTCGCTCAGGGACCCTACTCCACACAGTCGCTCAGGGACCCTACTCCACACAGTCGCTGAGGGACCCTACTCCACACAGTTGCCAGGGACCCTACTCCACACAGTCGCTCAGGGACCCTACTCCACAGTCGCTCAGGGACCCTACTCCACAGTCGCTCAGGGACCCTACTCCACAGTCGCTCAGGGACCCTACTCCACAGTCGCTCAGGGACCCTACTCCACAGTCGCTCAGGGACCCTACTCCACAGTCGCTCAGGGACCCTACTCCACAGTCGCTCAGGGACCCTACTCCACAGTCGCTCAGGGACCCTACTCCACAGTCGCTCAGGGACCCTACTCCACAGTCGCTCAGGGACCCTACTCCACAGTCGCTCAGGGACCCTACTCCACAGTCGCTCAGGGACCCTACTCCACAGTCGCTCAGGGACCCTACTCCACAGTCGCTCAGGGACCCTACTCCACAGTCGCTCAGGGACCCTACTCCACAGTCGCTCAGGGACCCTACTCCACAGTCGCTCAGGGACCCTACTCCACAGTCGCTCAGGGACCCTACTCCACAGTCGCTCAGGGACCCTACTCCACAGTCGCTCAGGGACCCTACTCCACAGTCGCTCAGGGACCCTACTCCACAGTCGCTCAGGGACCCTACTCCACAGTCGCTCAGGGACCCTACTCCACAGTCGCTCAGGGACCCTACTCCACAGTCGCTCAGGGACCCTACTCCACAGTCGCTCAGGGACCCTACTCCACAGTCGCTCAGGGACCCTACTCCACAGTCGCTCAGGGACCCTACTCCACAGTCGCTCAGGGACCCTACTCCACAGTCGCTCAGGGACCCTACTCCACAGTCGCTCAGGGACCCTACTCCACAGTCGCTCAGGGACCCTACTCCACAGTCGCTCAGGGACCCTACTCCACAGTCGCTCAGGGACCCTACTCCACAGTCGCTCAGGGACCCTACTCCACAGTCGCTCAGGGACCCTACTCCACAGTCGCTCAGGGACCCTACTCCACAGTCGCTCAGGGACCCTACTCCACAGTCGCTCAGGGACCCTACTCCACAGTCGCTCAGGGACCCTACTCCACAGTCGCTCAGGGACCCTACTCCACAGTCGCTCAGGGACCCTACTCCACAGTCGCTCAGGGACCCTCCTCCACACAGTCGCTCAGGGACCCCACTCCACACAGTCGCTCCGGGACCCTACTCCACACAGTCGCTCAGGGACCGCACTCCACACAATCGCTCAGGGACCCTACTGCACACAGTCGCTCAGGGACTCAGGCTGACAGATCCGCAGGGACAGTGACGGGAGCTGCACTTGGGCATCTCACAGCCCGGGCCTGCAGGTTCGCCTGTTGCTCTGCTCAGGTTTCGCGGCTGGGATTGGAATTGGTCGTGGGACCCTGAACGACTGAGGGGCTGGGGAGTGG
>NW_006289504.1:130917-135286 GCF_000327345.1 Myotis davidii | reverse complement strand
CATTTCATAAAAAAAGTAATAAAAGAAAGAGAAAGGCATAGAAAAAAGTCGGGAAAGACATACCAAAATGTTAACAGTGGTTATAATCAGATGGTGTAAAACATGTGATTTTTTTTTCTTTTCACTCATCTATAGTTTCTTTAAAAAAAAAAAGTATATATATTATTTATGTACCAAAAAGGCATTAAAAAAGGGGGGGAGGGGGGAAACGTGGTACTCTTGGGAAAGTCTACTTGTCCACCTCATACTAATCTTTAAATTCTTACATTTGCTGCAAGAAGGGACTAACTGCTTGCCACACCGTAAGACGTTGCTACAACCATCCATCTAAAGTCGGGACTTTATTATGGAAGGCGGTTCCACAGGGTAAAAACAGTAACACAGTCCCCACGGCTGCAGATCACCAGACCTGTCAGTCATGTGCCAGAACGTCCCCCAGTCGGACTCCACCGTGGCTCCTCTGGGCTCCTGCCAGGCGCACAGGGTCCGTGTGGCCTGGGGACCACGCTGCAGGGGCTCTGCATCGTCGGAGAGAGTGGGTGCTGCACGATCCCGCGGGAAACACAGGCCCCCCCCAGCTGCTCCTCCGTGGAGCCCACAACAGACAACACCGCCACCCGGGTTCGCAAAGAGTCCTCTGCGCTGCGCATGTTTTTAATTGAAAAGAGTGTTTCTTCTGTTTGCCTTGCTGCTCCTCCCCCAACACACACACACACACACACACACACACACACGCTCACTCCTAAATCCACTAGCCCATTTCATCCAGCTGCCAGATTCGTGCCCAAGTCTCCTTCCTGCATTTAGAGGGGAACCAGAAGACCCATATCCTTGAGTCAGGCGTGTGGAGGGGACAGGTGAGTAACACACATTTCTACACAAGGATCCCCTCTCCACGCCGTCACCGCCCCCACCCCACCCCCCGAATATGTAACATTTCTTTGGGAGAAAACCAGGTAACCAGAAATTACGATCCATTTAAACCGTGCGTATCATTTAAAAAATCTATGTGGACATGGATCTGCCAGCTTCGAGTTTAAACCGTCAGCGCTTCTAACTGCAGGGAATTTCATGTGAACCAGAGAATCGAAACTTCTAGAAGGACGGACGGTGCAAAGAGCCCAGCAGAGAGCAGGAAGGCTCCCTCCTGAGGCACAGGCTCCCTCATGGCTGGCCGGGCCAAGTCACATCCCACTGCCTCCTCCTGAGCGCGCACCTGGCCAGGACCTTCTGAGAGGTCGCCCTGTGAGCCCTGGCATGCCCGCTGGCTGGCTCTAGAGGGCAGACTTTTCTATGAAATTCACTCTATCTATCTATCTATCTATCTATCTATCTATCATCTATCTATCTATTCTTCACCTGAGAATATTTTCCACTGATTTTTAGAGAGAGTGGAAGAGAGAGGAAAACAGAGAGAAACATCGATGTGAGAGAAACACTTCGATTGGTTGCCCTATGAGCCCACCCCAACAGGGCCCTGACCAGGGCCCAGGCCAGGGAGGTACGTGCCCTCGACTGGAATCGAACCTGGGACCCTTCGGTGCGTCGGCCGACGCGCTATCCACTGAGCCAAACCAGCCGGGGCAAGAAAGCCCTCCTTTTAAACAGGCTGATGGCGGTGCTTGTGGACAGCACATTACTATTCTGTTTCACCCCTGACTTGGTGTTTCACGTCAAATGACGCCACACCAGTCATGGCTCAGCAAACCGCCCCCTGAAGGCCGAGCTGTGGCCTGTCCCCGCCTGCTGCCCGCTGTGGACGGTGCCCCCGGCGTGGGCAGGCCCTGCTCGCCCTGCTCTGCCCACTGCGCGGCTCCTCTCTGCACAGAGCGGGCTCCTGTCTGGGAAGGGGGCGGGCAGGGCACGGCAACCCCCCAGCCGGGACTCAGTTTGCCGCTCTGTGGTCTCAGGGCCTCCCCTGCGTCTTGAACGAACCACTGCCCCCACTGACGCCATCAACAAAGAACTCAAAGTGGGTCTGTCCCAGGTCTGGCCTCTCAGGGCGTGTGCTCCTCACACTCCCCGGGAGAGATCTCTGCAAAATCAGAATCCTTCCATTCTGATGCTCACGTGGACACTGGCGTTGGCCGTGGACATACGTTAAAACAGCGTATCTGGCCGTGGACATACGTTAAAACAGCGTATCTGCAGTGTGTGCTGTTACCGGAATACAAGGGAACTGTTTTTGCCCCAGCCGGTTTGGCTCAGTGGACAGAGCATCGGCCTGTGGTCCCGGGTTCGATTTGGGTCAAGGGCACGGACCTCGCTCACAGGTTCCTCCATGACCCGGGCCCTGGCCGGGGCACGTGCAGGAGGCAACCAATCGATGTGTTTCTCTCACATCAATGTTTCTGTCTCTCCCTCTCTCTTCCACTCTCTCTAAAAATCAATGGAAAAATATCCGTGGGTGAGGATTAAAAAGAGAGAGAGAGAGAGAGAACTGTTCTTCTTGGCCTCAAGGATGACCAAAGCTCTTCCAGGGTCGGTGAGGGGACCTCGGGACCCACAGGACCAGCCGCCACCACTGTGCTAACAGACCAGCGTGGGGCTCATAGACGGGCACACGACCAAGGTCAGGAGACCCAGACGCGGGGCCCCCTGCGCTGCTCACTCCCTGGTGACCTGGGCAAGTCGCTTGCTGATTCGGCCTCCTGCCTACGAAACAGGGGCACTGATCTCCGCTCAGGCCGCCCCGGCTGAGCCTGAAGGCACAGCGTGCAGGTGAGTATGGCGGCGAGGTGCCTGCCACACGAGTGTCGGGTCTCAGGGGCACTGGCTCCTGTCCCGTCGAGGCCTGACCACCCGCCCCACCCTGTCTCTTGGGGACCTTCCATCCCTGGGCACCAGGAGGGGTTCATCTCCACTCGCCACCCTCCACGTGGCCATGCACCCCGCTGGGCCTTTCCTGGAACAAAAGTTATTTTTAAGGCTCATTACGAATAAGGGGCCGCAGGTTTTACGTAGCTTCTCTCGGGCAGAAAGGATCTAACCAGGTCCAGGCGGCCAGAGGTGGAGATGGCAGCCCTGGGCCCCGCCCCACCCAGCACACAGTGTGGCGGGTGCTCCTGGGTGACGGGTCTGTCCTGCCGGCACCTGGCTTCCGACAGCGACCATGAAGGACATCAGTGTGAGGCTGGGGACGGCGCCCTGACAAGTGAGGACCGTTAAGGGGGCTCCCGGGAAAGCCAGGGAATTCAGGGTCGTTTCCGTTGCCCTGAGCCACCTGCACGGAGCCACAGGCTGTCAGATGGGGGGCCAGTCTCCCCTGTCTGCCGGGCTGTCCGGCCCCCCACACAGGTACCTCAACACCTTTCTCCCAAAGAGCTCACTGCTCCTGGGAAGGAAATTCACCTCCCTGTCCCTGTGACCAAACCCCAGGCCCCAGCCCACACATATATCCTAAATGTTCTAAATCCCTGGGTTACTGCCACACTCTAATTAATTCAGATTAAAAAGAGAGAGAGAGAGAGAGAACTGTTCTTCTTGGCCTCAAGGATGACCAAAGCTCTTCCAGGGTCGGTGAGGGGACCTCGGGACCCACGGGACCAGCCGCCACCGTGGTAACAGCTCTGCTGCTTCTGGCGTTTGCTACAGTCACTGCTAAGGAGCACAGGCGCCTGTAGCAACTCCCCTTCCTCTGGCTGCGCTGCCTGAGCTGTCAGCCGAGTTGACCCACGTGGAGCCTCAGCCGGTGTGGGTCAGTGGATAGAGCGTCGGCCTGTGGACCAAAGAGTCCCGGGTTCAATTCCGGTCAAGGGCATGGGCCTCAGTGACAGGCTCCTCCCCAGGCTGGGCCCTTGTCAGGGTGTGCAGGAGGCAACCAATGGATGTGTTTCTCTCACATCAATGTTTCTCTGTCTTTCCCATGGATCAGTTGCCTCCTATACGTCCTGCCCGCACCTGGCTTCCGACAGCGACCACGAAGGACATCAGTGTGAGGCTGGGGATGGTGCCCTGACAAGTGAGGACCGTTAAGCGGGCTCCCGGGAAAACCGGGGGATTCAGGGTTGTTTCTGTTGCCCCGAGCCACCCGCACAGAGCCACAGGCTGTCAGATGGGGCCAGTCTCCCCTGTCTGCCGGGCTGTCTGGGGTCACTGCCCCAGGGCAGAGGGCCGTGGATGGGCGCCTGGGGTGTGGGGGGAGGACACCTGCCAGCTCCTGCTGCCTCCACCCCTTAAAAGAAAGTAAATGAAGAAACATGGAACCTTTAGAGGAGCAGAGGAACGCAGGCAGCCCAGGGCCTGGTGACGCCGCGCTTTCCCTGCAGAGGAGCCCGTGGCTCTGCTCGGGGCCTGGGACACGTTCGCACTGGCAGAGCCGGCCGCTCGGGGTCCGAGCTCCACGCCACCACCTACACGGGGCCTCACC
>NW_006289504.1:120021-130720 GCF_000327345.1 Myotis davidii | reverse complement strand
AGTCGACCCACGTGGAGCCTTAGCCGGTGTGGGTCAGTGGATAGAGCGTCAGCCTGCGGACCAAAGGGTCCCGGGTTCAATTCCGGTCAAGGGCATGTGCCTCAGTGACAGGCTCCTCCCCAGGACGGGCCCCCCCAGGTCAGGGCGTGTGCAGGAGGCAACCAATGGATGTGTCTCTCTCACATCGATGTTTCTCTGTCTCTTCCTCTCTCTTCCATTCTCTCTAAAATCAATGGGAAAATATCCTTGGGTGAGGATTAACAACAAAAGGAAGACCCACACTGAGGTTTTTAAACCCTGGAGCCCACTGCTCCTGGGCAGCCATGTGCCCAGTCTGCTGCCAGGTGGGCTGACCTGCCTCAGGAGAATCCCTTTACCCACTGCCGGCCACAGGCCCAGCCCAGGCCCACAGCTCAGCCAATGAGGAGCTGCCCAAGCTGTCCTGAGCCGCCTGGGGCTCCGGGGTAGGGCAGGCCAGCCGCGCCCTGCATCTCCCGTGCGCCCTACACATCCTGTGCCAGCCTGCGGGGACTCTGCTGAAGCTGTGCTCCAGGTCACCAGACCTCTCTCCTCCTTCTCCCTCCTCCCTCCTCCCTCCTCCCCTGTGCAGAGGACTCAGGTCACCTGCGCGCCCTCAGGCTGTGTTATCATCTACCCAGACTCAGCAGGGAGAAATTCTACCCACGTGGGACCCTCTTTCTAGAAAGGGAAGTTCTCTTAGTGGTTCACAGAGCAGGCTCAGGCGCACCAAGGCTCCCTTAGAAGGGCCCACGGCCAGGGGTTCAACCACTGTGCCAGTCCCTCCCAATGAAGGACGACAAGGGCATGCAGTGCCCACTGAGAGGAGGTGGGTAGCGCCAGCCCCTCCCTCAGCAGGACCTGAGGGGGTGGAGGCAGACCTGGGCCAAGGCCAGCCTCCCCTGAGCTGACTCTGCCCCCCTGGGCTGGTGTGACTTCTTCCTCAACTGCCCAAACCCAACATAGGATCCCAGTGGGCAGCCCGACCCCAGGGGCAACCCGTGGTCCTGGAATCCCAGCTACAGGACCCATGAGTAGAGAGTGAGGGTAGTCCCAGGGTCAGAGACCAGGGCAGAGGGCCGTGGATGGGCGCCTGGGGTGTGGGGGGAGGACACCTGCCAGCTCCTGCTGCCTCCACGGCCACCCTCCCAGCCTCAGGGCCACGGAGCCAAGCCACGGGCTTGACCACACAAGTGCATTCACGCCTGACGCCGACCCAGGGCGCCAGGATGCTGGTCTGTGGGCAGGGACTCTGCTGGGGCTGGATTGAAACACTAAATCCTGGGCATGTGTTTCATTGAACAAGTATTTATTAAGCACCTACTGTGTGCCAGGCACTGTGCGAGGCGCCCTCACTGCGTGCTGTCCCCAGGGCACAGCGATCTGCTCAGAAACGAAAACCAAGGAAAGGAGCGTGGTCGCAGCCTCACAACTGGGGCGGGATGAGGGGTCGGGGGGTCAGGGGGTCCCCGGGGCCAGAAAGGCACCTCCCGGAAGCCTGTCTCATCGGACAAGCGAGCGTGGTCGCAGCCTCACAACTGGGGCGGGATGAGGGGTCGGGGGGTCAGGGGGTCCCCGGGGCCAGAAAGGCACCTCCCGGAAGCCTGTCTCCTTTCTTCGGACAAGCAGCTGCTCTACCGCATCTGGACAGCTATAGGGAGGAAGCTGTTACCTCCACGGCCACACTGGGGCGCCTGGGGGACATTCAGATACTCCGAATGCCGTTCAAAAAAAAAAAGGGGGTGTGATGGATATTCATGTTTGGATTAGAAAACTCATTTCAGCTCCTGTGGCTGCAACAACCCTTAAGAAAGATATAAACATCCCTGCCCTGACTGCGTAAACGTAAGGTAGACCTAGTCTAGATTCCTGAGTCAGAATCTTCCAGTGGCCCGCAACCTCGAAAGGCCAGAGACGCGAGAGGAGACTGCGATCCCGGAGGCGGGGCGGCACGGAGGTCTGGAACCTGCATGGACAGAGCCACCCCCGCAGCAGGACGGACGTCCTATGTCCGGCCGCCTCCACACACCTGTGGCTCCCGCGGGCCGGCCGCGCCCTAGTTGTCGGTGCCCAGCTTGGAGAGGCCGCGGCGGAAGTCGTGCAGGTCGTCGATCTTGCCGTCCAGCACCTCCAAGAAGTTCTTCAACTCCACCTTCAGGTGGCGCTGCCGGTATTTGCTCTCCTCAATGTCCATCTTCAGCGAACGCACTTTGTCCTCCAAGTTTTGATTGTCTTTCTCCGCGGCCTGCAGCAAAGCCAAAGGGGAAGGGTCTGGAGAACAGCGAGGGGGGGGTGGGGCGCTGAGACCTGCGACGGCCGCAGCCCGGACCTGTTAGGGCCTCAGCACACAGACCAGGGCAGCTCAGTGTGTCCTTTCTTCCTGCCTGTCCCCGGGCAGAGGTGCCGACAGACAGTGTGTGACTAACACGGGGCCTGGAAAATGACCGTCTTACGCAGAACGCAGAACTCGGACGCCTGCCCGGGGAGCCCGATGCTAACCGGCCCTTTCACCAGTGCCCAGCAGAGAAAGTCTGAAATCCCAGCAGACAGCACACAGACCAGGGCAGCTCAGTGTGTCCTTCCTTCCTGCCTGTCCCCCGGCAGAGGTGCCGACAGTATGTGACTAACACGGGGCCTGGAAAATGACGGTCTTACGCAAAACGCAGAACTCAGACGCCTGCCCGGGGAGCCCAGTGCTAACCAGCCCTTTCACCAGTGCCCAGCAGAGAAAATCTGAAACCCCAGCAGGAGGCATTCTCAGCCCCAGGCCCAGCCGGTCAGCAGAGGCCACTGAGCTCCATGCTGATAACCTAACCTAAGCAGTTGCTAATGCTGGGGCTCCTGAATTGAGAGCCTGGAGGTAGAGGAGGTTTAAACCCTCCTTCTGTGATCAGAAATCTGAGGCCGGCCTGGCTGGCGTGGCTCAGTGGTTGAGCGCCGACCTATGAGCCTGGTGGTCATGGGGGGTGGGGGGTGGGAAGGGACCTTGGGGAGGAGTCACATGACCAGCGCCTTCTCATCGGAGCCTCCCGCCCTTACCTCTAACTTCTCAGAGACATATTCGCACTCTGACATGAGCTGAGGTATGATTCTATCTCTCTCCCTTTTTCTCTCTTCCTCTCTGAAATCAATTAAATTTAAAAAAAAAGTCTGAGGCCAGTGAGGGGTGTCTGCAAGGTCGCGGCTGGGGAGTGGAGAGGTGGGACAGCACCCAGGTCTCACGCTCTCAGCCCTTCCTTCTGCCCCCCACTCCTCACCCCTCTGTGGTTCTGCAGGGGCTTCTGTGGCCCGGAAACAGTCACGTTTCACTCTGTTTTCGGAGATCTTTCAACTCCTACGGGAGAAAGAAATTTGAAAAAGCACGTGAGATCAGGTCAGATAAAAGGTATTCTTAAACCCCCTCCCCGCACCTTGGGCATCTAGGAATGGAAGCAGCTTTTGGAACCCGTGCTGTTTGCACAGATAATGAAGGTGATGACGCCAACGCTGAACCCTTCAGATATTCTAGGGGCCGGGTGCAGTACATGCACGATCGCACAAAATCTGTACACCACCATGGCGGAAGGCCTTCTCATGCTTCCCGCTTTGTGGGTGGGGAAACTGAGGCAGAGAACGGTTTGGCAGCCTGCCCGTGGCCTCCAGCCTCTGTGTACTTGGCTGTCCTGCCCCCCAGAAAACGAATGGCTCTCACTGCACTAAGTTGACAGCCGAGTTCAACTTCTGATGATACAGCGTCTAAAAAAGTTCCCAAGTGTCTGTTACAAAGTTCAACTCCCTCTTGGATCGGGGCGGCTGCCCACACAGCACGCACAGCAAAGAGGCTGTAGCATCTGCGCCCTGACGTGACTCCTGGCTCTGTCTCTGTGCCCACGTCCGGGCAGCTGCCAGGGCCGTCACATGCCCAGTCGCCTGCTGCGCCCTTGGGGGGAGAGCTCGCCCGCAGGCCCAGAGGACACGGAGGGGCCGTCAGAGCCGTGACTCACCGTCTCCTTCTCGCGGAGTTCGGACTCCAGCTCCTCGATCCTCCGCTTCAGCTGGCTGTTCTTCTCCTTCTCCCTGTTGATCTCGCTGCACTGTTCTTCCAGCTCGTCAATCTTGGGGAAACATCACACAGGAGGCGGGGACGCTAGCTTACTTTTTTGTCATTAAACGAAAGATCGACACAGCTCTGCTTATGCATCCTTTCTTTTTTCTTTTCTACTAATTCTCACCAAGGATGTATTTCCATTGATTTTTTTTTCAGAGAGCGGGAAAGAGAGAGAGCAACATCGATTGGTTGCTTTCTGCACGTGTCCCGACCAGGACCCAGGCCGGGGAGGAGCCTGCAACCTACGTACGTGCCCTTGACGGGAATTGAACCCAGGACCCTTCGGTCCGCAGGCCAACACTCTATCCACTGAGCTAAACTTATTTCTTTTAAAATAAACCTGCTGAAACCGGTTTGGCTCAGTGGATAGAGCGTCAACCTGCGGACTGAAGGGTCCCAGGTTCGATTCCGGTCAAGGGCATGTACCTGGGTTGGGGGCACATCCCCAGTAGGAGGTGTGCAGGAGGCAGCTGATCGATGTTTCTCTCTCATCGATGTTTCTAACTCTCTATCTCTCTCCCTTCCTCTCTGTAAAAAATCAATAAAATATATAAAAAAATAAAATAAAATAAACCTAAAACTAGCCCACTTGTGTTTCTCGGAGGCTACAATCAAACTCCAGGCGGCTCCCAGAGGGGCTGCCGGTCCCCTTTGGCAGGAGGTGCCTCACTCACCACCAGCAGAGCCACCAGAGCCACCCAGCCCGGCCTCAGGATGCGCGGGCTCCGGGCTGCCCTCACAGCCACAGGGCAGGAGCTGCAGGTTCGCTTTAAGGATCTGTCATGAGCAGGGGCCACATGTCCCATGGATCTACCTGCTTCTCCCCAGAATGATTTATATCTTTATTATTATTATTATTATTATTATCAGCATAGAAATTTATTCAATTTCAAATGATTCTACATCGTTTTAATCACGTCCTGAATTATTCCGTTTCATGGGTTTAAGCCAGCGGGGTAGACGCCAGAGCCCTGCGGGGCAGTGGCCACCAAGGGGGACACGATGACATTTCAAACGTTTTAAATCAGGACCTTTCCCTAGTGGTGCACATGGGTGCCTGGCCTGCAGGCCTCTTCCTGGAGGGGAGCGGGGAGGGGGTGCACCTTTCTCTCCCTCCCCAGCCAGGTCCCTCAGAAGAACAGCCAAGGCCAGAGTGTGTGTGTGCAGAGCGGACGGCAAGAGTGGAACCCATGTGTAACACAAAAGCGCCTCTCAGTGGGCACTTCCTCCCCCCCTCCCCGACTCCCCCGCCCTTGGGCTCTGAAACTCAGGTGCAGAGAGAAGCTGGGCTCTTGGCTTGGAAAAAGAAAGAGAGGGCAATCGATCAGCCAGCCCGGGAAGGGAGCCTGCGGAGTCAGCACCTGGCCCGGAGCCCCTCGCCGTCAGCACTGTGGGCCTGAAAGGAAAACGCCACACGAGGCAGCTTCATGTGCCATCTGTGCCACGAAGATGGTGAGACAGAGCACGGCCTCCGGCGGCCCCGCTCAGGTCAGGTGGGCCAGGGAAAGTGAATACCAAGGTCGATGTGCCGTGTCCCTCTCTCGTGCCCACAGCCCGATGGGTCAACGTGCTGACCATTCAAACACGGCCGGCGCGGCTCAGTGGTTGAGCGTCGACCTATGAACCGGGAAGTCATGGTTCGATTCCCGGTCAGGGCACATGCCCGGGTTGTGGGCTCGGTCCCCAGTGGGGGGCGTGCAGGAGGCCACTGATCCATGATTCTCTCTCATCACTGATGTTTCTATCTCTCTCTCTCCCTCTCCCTTCCTCTCTGAAATCAATAAAAATATCTTTATGAAAAAATAATCAATCAGTTATTGAAATAGAGGGAGGAGGCAGCAAGTCTTCCTGCTCCCGCCGCCCCTCCCGCTGGCAGTGCCCCCCGGACCCCCAGAGCCCACCTTGTGCCTCAGCCGGTCATTCTCGTCGCGGCAGATGGAGAACTGCCTCTTCCACTGCTCCACGCTGGTGGCGGACTCCTGCAGCGCCGTGGTCAGCCGGGCGTTGCTCTCCCGCAGGGTCTGCAGCTCGATCTCCCATTTCTTCACGTTGGCGGCGCTGCAAGGCAGAGGCCGGGAGGTGACCGGGAGGGCGGGCGCTGACCGTCCCCCTGCCCCGACCTGTGGGCTGGCTGGAGGAACAGGTGCCGGAGGGACTGGCCTGTCTTGTGTGGACCCGTCACCTGGCTGGGCTGTTTTTTTTTTAAAAAGAATCCCTTTAGAGCCCTGGCTGGCGTGGCTCAGTGGATAGAGCGTCGGCCTGCGGACCAAAGGGTCCTGGGTTCGATTCCGGTCGAGGGCACGTACCTCAGATGCAGGCTTCTCCCCAGCCCGGGCCCTGGTCGGGACTCATGCAGGAGGCAACCAATCGATGTGTTTCTCTCACATCGATGTTTCTCTCTGTCTTTCCCTCTCTCTTCCATTCTCTCAAAAATCAATGGATGAAAGTAAAAATAATAATAATAATAATTTTTTAAGAACAAAAACAGCCGTAGCTGGTTTGGCTCAGTGGATAGAGCGTCGGCCTGCGGACTGAAGGGTCCCGGGCTCGATTCCGGTCGGGGGCATGTGCCTGGGTTGCGGGCACATCCTCGGTGGGGGGTGTGCAGGAGGCAGCTGATTGGTGTTTCTCTCTCATCGGTGTTTCTGATTCTCTATCCCTCTTCCTTCCTCTCTGTAAAAAAATCAATTAAATATATTTAAAAACAAAATAAACAAAAACAAAAACAAAATCAATGGAAAAATATCCTCAGGTGAGGGTTTAAAAAAACGAATCACTTTAGAAATGAACAGGATTCTTAGAGCAGGAAGAGACCAAGCTCACGGAGTCAGAGCCTGTCCCTCCTCCCCCAGCTGACCCCTGACACAGCACAAGGAGAACTGCTTTCTCCCTGAAATGAGCCTCAAGGTCAGAAGTTCTGAAGTGCTGGGCGGACCTGACCCCGGGGACTCTGAGAATCTCATGAAGCTCCTGCACTCTTTCGACAAGTTCCTGCATTCATCTTGGAGCCAAAAACAAAAAAACAAAAAAAACAACAACCGCCGAAACCGGTTTGGCTCAGTGGATAGAGCGTCGGCTTGTGGACTGAAAGGTCCCAGGTTCGATTCCGGTCAAGGGCATGTACCTGGGTTGCGGGCGCATCCCCAGTAGGAGGTGTGCGGGAGGCAGCTGATCGATGTGTCTCTCTCATCGATGTTTCTAACTCTCTATCTCTCTCCCTTCCTCTCTGTAAAAAATCAATAAAATGTATTTAAAAAAAACAAACAACCAACACAACCCCCACCCCCACCCCCCAGATTTAACAAGCAAACAGGTGATCATGGTCCCACTGTCACTGGTGCCTCCTCGGAGCCGTGGAAGCAGGCCTGGCGGCACAGCAGGCCCAGGAAAGCATGAGGCTTGGCCCTGCAGGCGGGACTCGAAAGTCAGTAAATCCAGAAGCTTTCGCAGCAACATAAACTTACATGAAGCGAATTATATGAAGCGAATGAGGTTATAAATATCCCAATGGTCCTTGGCAGGAAAAGGTCCCCCAGCCCTGCCTCGGAAGGAATCCAGACTTGAGAGCCGAGAGCAGAGGAGGCCATGATTGGGGACTCCCTGAGGGCAGAACGGGGGTTCTAGCCCCGGGTCTGAGGGACACCTCTACAGTACCCCATGCACCCGGGTTTATCTTTTTGTGGTGGTTGTTAATCCTCACCCGAGGATATTTCTCCATTGATTTTTTAGGGAGAGTGGAAGACAGAGGGAAAGACAGAGAAAGACATTGATGTGAGAGAGACACACCCATTGGTTGCCTCCTGCAGGAGCCCCAATCAGGACCCAGGACCCAGAACTTCTGACCTTGAGGCTCATTGCAGGAGCCTGCAACCGAGGTACCTGCCCTTGACCGGAATGGAACCCGGGACCCTTTGGTCTGCAGGCTGACGCTCTGTCCACTGAGCCACACTGACCAGGGCCCAAGTTTATCTTTGACCCTGTGCTTCCAGTGAAGAAGTTTTAGAAAACGAACTGGAGTCAGGCTCCTCTCAGAGGCTGTTCGGTTTTCTGGCCCCTTTGTTTCCCTGCTCAGGGCCCAGGAATCTGCGTTCTGAACATCTCGGGTGGTGGGCGGAGCTTGCACCACCAGCTGTCAGAGTCCTGGCTGCTGCTTAGCACAGCCTGGCAGAGGGGAGTTCTGCGTCTAACGGCTTTTTAAACAGTAGAGGCAGCTGTATCTGGATAATCTGCATTATCTTTCATCCCACAGCCTCAGGGCCCGGGACGGTGAGAGGAAAATACACACTTTCAGTTCAAACAATACCGACGGAAAAAAGAAAGCATTATTATCTGATTAGTTCCAGGACTGATGATGGAGAACTTAAGCTGATTTGGGGAAATGGCTTCCCCTCATTCCTATAATTCACTTCTCCACTAAATTGGGATTTCAAAACATTGATTTTTTAGGGCTAAAATGTGTTCATTCAGGCAGCGCACTGCAACTTAAACAATCAAGAATAAGCCCGGCCGGCGTGGCTCAGTGGTTGAGCATCGACTTAGGAACCAGGAGGTCCCAGTTCAATTCCCAGTCAGGGCGCATGCCCGGGTTGCAGGCTCGATCCCCAGCAGGGGGCGTGCAGGAGGCAGCAGATGCATGATTCTCTCTCATTGTTGATGTATATCTCTCTCCCCCTCTCCCTTCCTCTCTGAAATCAATAAAAAATATATTTTAAATAAAAATCACACCATCAAGAATAGTCTGATAGCCGAAGCCGGGTTGGTTCAGTGGATAGAGCGTCGGCCTGCGGACTAAGGGGTCCCAGGTTCGGTTCCGGTCAAGGGCATGTACCTTGGTTGCGGCCACATCCCCGGTGGGGAGTGTGCAGGGGGCGGCTGATCGATGTTTCTCTCTCATCGATGTTTCTGACTCTCTGTCTCTCTCCCTTCCTCTCTGTAAAAAATCAATAAAATGTATTTTTTAAAAAAAAAAAGAATAGTCTGATAGCTGTCTGATGAGAAAGAAAAAAGACTGGTCACAGTTCTGTCCTTTGAAACCCTGACAAAGCCCACAATCCAAAACCGGGGGCTGGGTCTCAGGGTCACGGTTGCCTGGACTCCTAGGTCAGGTCACAGGCATTAAGCTCCGAGAACAGGCCGGGCCGGCTGAGTGGAGAGGCGGGTGCCAACAGACGTGGTCCGCGTGTGTGATGTGGTCAGCGAGGCAGAGGGCAGCCACGAGGCCAGCTGGCCGGGCTTCCCTCGGCCGGGAGGTGAGACTGGCCACCAGACAACCAGCGTCTGGACGTCAGCCCCTTACCTCTGCGTCAGCGCGATCTTCAGCTTGTTGTTCTCCGACTTGAGGTGGGTGTCCCTGGGGCTCGCGTGAGACGCCTTTTCATCGTCCGTCCCGTTGACACTGGATGCCTGAGCAGAAGATGGGGTTTCACACCCAGACTCCTGGCCAAAGTGAATTACCTCACACGTTACTGCGGGTCCTCACAGGGGCAACGAGCAGGCATACGAGATACTGTTTCTGAGGGTGGGACGCAGCAGCCACGAACAAGGCAGAGACCATCGAGAACCAAGGACAAGGCCCAGGAGGGGCCACAGTGAGCTCAGAATCTGGGCGCTTCACGGATCAGCGAGCGCCTGGGGCCATTTTACTCACACTCTCCAGATAACCCTAACACACCCGGATACCCAGTCTCCTTAAATGGCACTGGCAGAAGCCACAAATTAAAAGAGGAAGAACACACGATGGAATACTACGCTGCTCTAAAAAGGAAGGAACTCTTACCATTTGCAACGGCATGGATGGAACTGGAGAGCATTATGCTAAGTGAAATAAGCCAGTCAATGAAGGAAAAATACCACATGATCTCACTTATTCGTGGATAATTGAGACCATTATAAACTTTTGAACAATAATAGATGCAGAGGCAGAGCTGCCTCAAACAGATTGTCAAACTGCAGCGGGAAGGCCGGGGGAGGGTTCGGGGGTGGGAGGTAGGGGGGTAAGAGATCAACCAAAGGACTTGTATGCATGCATATAAGCATAACCAATGGACATAAGACACGGGGGGATAGGGGAGGCTAGGGGACTGTCTAGGGCGGGGGAGGGGGGGATGGACACATATGTAATACCCTTTGTAATAAAAAATTTAAAAAAAAATAAAAGAGGAGGAACGATTTATAACGAGGGAAGAGAAAAACCGTTACAGGCTGAGACAACTGCAGCATCCCGGCGCTGCGAAGGGGGAAGATCCACACTCATTAAAACAACAGGGACCGGCTCTGGGTGCCTGTGGTCTCCATGACTATTTAGCGTGTTATGAATATTCGGAGACGCTTTCTGTGATAAGTCATCCCACATGGTGGTGAAATCTCATCTGGTCTTGGATAAGCGCTCAGCAAGATCATATTTAGCTTCCAATATGCATAATGGCAAAAGGAAGGAACCGTGAAGGGAAGGACGTATAAATCTGACTAACTCTGCATTCCTACCTTGCAAAAAAAAAATGCCATAAACAAAACTGAAATGCAAATAAAAACTTGGGGAGCCTGGCTAGTGTGGCTCAGTGGTTGAGCGTCGACCTATGGACCTGGACTAGGAGG
>NW_006289504.1:112500-119797 GCF_000327345.1 Myotis davidii | reverse complement strand
AGCTAGCCTATCAGTTGGAGCGTCTGCGCCCTGGTGCTCAGTGCACGTCATAGTGACTGGCCCAGAGTGCACAGATTTTTGTGCACAGGGCCTCTAGTCTATACTAATAAAAGCATAATATGCTAATTAGACTGAACGACCTTCCAGATGTCATTCTGGATGTCCTTTGGACAAAGCTGTGGTGACAGAGGCTGAGGCAGAAGCAGGTAGGGGGGATCAGGCCAGCAGAGGAATAGTTAGGGGGCTATATGGCCAGCAGGAGAGCAGTTAAGGGGCAATTAGGCCAGCAGGCAGGGGAGGTTACGGGAAATCAGGCCAGCAGGCAGAGGAGGTTAGGGGCAATCAGGCCAGCAGGTAGAGGAGGTTAGGGGCAGTCAGGCCAGCAGGTAGAGGAGGTTAGGGGCAGTCAGGCCAGCAGGCAGAGGTGGTTAGGAGTGATCAGGCAGGCAGGCAGGCAAGCAGTTAGGAGCCAGCGGTCCTGGATTGCGAGAGGGTGCAGGCCAGGCTGAGAGACCCCCCCACCCCCGCCACCGTGCACTAATTTTGTGCACCGGGCCTCTAGTTAAATTAATAATAAACTATCTGCTTGTGAAGAATTCCAGGTCTTTCCCAGTATCTGCAAGTGCATGGCTGTCCCTCCCACAGTGCACCTCACTCCCAGCCCCACTGTGCCCTGGCCGTCTTGCTGTTACACCTGCTTCATCCCAAACCCAAATCCCTGCTCCTGATGTTGGCTTTCCCTGTCTCCATAAAGACAACCTTGTCCCTAGATCAAGCCTTCCGTCCACCACAACATACACCAATCAGACATCAGAGAGGCAGGCGTTTTTATTTCAGGTCACAACAGGTCCCTCTCTTTTGTTGCTGTTAGTCCTCACCCGAGGATATTTTTCTGTTGATTTCCACAGAGAGTGTACAGGAGAGGTAGGGACAGAGAAACAGCAATATGAGAGAGACACATCGACTGGTTGCCTCCTAGATGCACCCCAACCAGGGCCGGTGATCTAGCCTGCAACCAGTGTATATGCCCTTGACCGGAACCAAACCCAGGACCCTTCAGTCCGAGGGCCGACACTCTACCCACTGAGCCAAACCGGCTAGGGTCGTGGTCAGCAAACTGAGGCTCTCGAGCCACATGTGGCTCTTTGGCCCCTTGAGTGTGGCTCTTCCTAAGCCTTAGGAGAACCCTAACTAAGTTAATAACAATGTACCTACCTATATAGTTTAAGTTTAAAAAATTTGGCTAAGTTAGGGTTTTTCAAAATGCTGACATGCCGAGCTCAAAAGGTTCGCCATCGCTGCCTTAGGAGTACCCTAATGAAGTTAATAACAATGCACCTACCTATATAGTTTAACTTTTAAAATTTTGGCTCTCAAAAGAAATTTCAATCGTTGTACTGTTGATATTTGGCTCTGTTGACTAATGGGTTTGCCGACCACTGGCCTAGGGCAACAGGTGCTCCTTAGTCAACCGTCACACTGTTAAGTAAAGGGACTACTCGACAGAGTCTCATCTCCTTGGCTACACCAGCTGCTGGAACGCCATCTCCCATCTGACTTTTATTACAACAGGGAGACAGAGCTGAGGGCTCCCGGGCATCACTCAAGCTTTCTCTCCCACAGGCACAGGCACCTGCCCTTGTCCCTGAGCATCCTTCATGCAGCCCCACCTCCCACCGGGAGGGAAGCAGCTGCCCTGTCACTGGTCCTGAAACACAGTGACCAGAGAACACCTCCCGGGGGCCAGGGACATCCGTTCCCCTTATCTCAACAAATACAAATTTCCTATCAAAATACATCATCCCAGGCCAGGCCGGCGTGGCTCAGTGGTTGAGTGTCGATGTATGAACAGGAGGTCACGCCCTAACCGGTTTGGCTCAGTGGATAGAGCATCGGTCTGCGGACTCAAGGGTCCCAGGTTCCATTCCGGTCAAGGGCATGTACCTTGGTTGCGGCCACATCCCCAGGAGGGAGTGTGCAGGAGGCAGCTGATCGATGTTTCTCCCTCATCGATGTTCCTGACTCTCTATCCCTCTCCCTTCCTCTCTGTAAAAAATCAATAAAATATATTTTTTAAAAAAATCTAATTGTTCTTGGCACAGATCCAACAATTTTAGCAATGTAGTTCGATTCCCGATCAGGGCACATGCCCGGGTTGCGGGCTCGATCCCCAGTAGGGGGGGCGTGTGCAGGAGGCAGCTGATCCATGATTCTCTCTTATCATTGATATTTCTATCTCTCTCTTCCTCTCTGAAATCAACAAAAATATATATTAAAAAAAATGCATCACCACATCCTGAAAATGTCAGGAGTCTCACAAATGCATGTGCTGTCCACCTCAGTGTGAACGGGTCAAAAAACCTTCGAGATGCCTTGGGCTATACGTGCATAACCCATGGGCACAGGCGATCGTGTGGTGAAGGCCTGGGGTGGGGAGGGGCCTAGAAGGGGTCAATGGGGAAGTAAAAAGGGGACATATGTAAAACGTTCAACAATAAAGATTTTTAAAAGTAAGGAACTCCATAGGGGGCAAATGCCCTGCTGCTACATTCCCTGTTTCTGGTCAAAGTGACAAGGAACAGTCTCGACCAGGAATCGCCCTGGCTTTATCTTATGGACAAATCACTCACTTGGGAATGGTTACTTGACGTCTCGATTTTCTCCTGCGACTTGTCTCTGGCGAGTCTGGCGGCTTCTTTCACCTCCTGGAACTTCTCTGCGAACTGAACACGAAGAGCAGTTACGAAGGGATTTCATGGCTGACAATCCGCACGCAGCTTTGCGTCCATGTTAGGCCAATCGATTCGGTACTGATCCTGAAGGAGGATTTTACTTGAGATAAAAAAAGAAATGGATATAACGCTTCTTTCAATAAACACCATTGGCCAAAACCTGATCCAGGTCAATTCTGCAGCTACTGAAGCTAGTGTGATGATGAAGGACGGAAACACACACCCCTGGTTAACGGTAACTCATACAAAGGCAAGAAAAGAAGTTTAGTTGTGCCCCAGAAGGAATCGGAAGAAAACAACATCATGTCTAAGGAAAGATCCAAGAACTCTTACAAATCAATGCAATAAAATAAAATAAAAACGTCCAAAAAGTTAGGGAGGAGACACTGTCCTAGATTTTAAACGCGTAAGATATGAAATACCAAAATGCCAAATAGCAAAATGCACGCATACTCTCTCTGACCAAACCCTGTTTTGAATGGACTGCCCATAAGCAACAGGGGAAATGTGACCGTGGACTGGACGAGACGACAAGGAAGAATCACTATTAATTTTATTACAAGTGTTGCCCTGCCCGGCTAGTGTGGCTCAGTGGTCGAGCATCAACCTGGGGACCAAGAGGCCACTGGTTTGATTCTCGGTCAGGGAACATTGATCCCCAGTAGGGGGTATGCAGGAGGAAGTGGATTGATGATGTTTCTCTCTCATTGATGTTTCTCTCTCTCTATCCCTCTTCCTTTCTCTCTAAAAATCAATACAAACATTACCAAAAAAAAAAAGTGTTTCCCTGGCCGGTTTTCTCAGTGGTTAGAGCGTCAGCCCACACACCAAAGGGTCACAGGTTTGATTCCTGGTCAAGGGCACATACCTGGGTTGCAGGTTCCCCAACCCTGGTAGGGGCGTGTGTGGGAGGCAACCAATAAATGTGTCTCTCTCACATCAATGTTTCTCTCACTCTCTGCCTCTTCCCTTCCTCCTGTTCTCTCTAGAAATCAGTGGAAGAAATATCCTTAGGGGAAGATTTTTTTTTTTTAAAAAAAGTGCTAATGGTGTTATGTTGAAAAATGTCTTTTTTAAAGAAATAAATTCTGCAATTTTTAGGCGTAAAACGCTTTCGTTGATGTCTGTAATTTAACGTACTTCAGCTACAATAAAACAAAGAAATTTGGCAAACGTTAACAAGGTGATGTGTACGCGGGTGTTTATTATACCGTACCTCTCTCAAAGTTTAAAAAAAACGTTTTAATATTTTCATAATAAAATCCTTAAAAGCCCCAGAACAATCACACCAATCATGACCTACCGTCACTGACAAGGCAACGGATGTTAATTATCAAGGACATTGTGCGAGCAGAGAACATTCGGTGACGGGCGGTGCCGGCGTGACAAAGCACGGGGGCTGAGTGTGGTTGCTGAGAAACAAGAAAAGCGAACCAGTCACAAGGCCACCGACAACGCCGTGGCTTTTGCTAAGAACTCAAAACCTGCCGAAACCGGTTTGGCTCAGTGGATAGAGCGTTGGCCTGCGGACTGAAAGGTCCTGGGTTCGATTCCGGTCAAGGGCATGTACCTGGGTTGCAGGCACATCCCCAGTAGGAGACATGCAGGAGGCAGCTGATCGATGTTTCTCTCTCATCGATGTTTGCAACTTTCTATCTCTCTCCCTTCCTCTCTGTAAAAAATCAATAAAATATATTTAAAAAAAAAAAAAAAAAGAACTCACAACCTCTGAGCACAGGCTACCCTCTGAGCGCGTTCACACGGCCAACACGACAACAACGGTGGTCTGCCCGGGGAGCCCTCGCCAGATGGCGGACGCTGGTGAACCGAGCACCCTGGTCGAAGCAGAAAGGTTAGCTTTCTGCTGTTCTGGCCCCTGTGGCCCCTGCAGGCCCATCAGTAAAGCCATAGCCTCCCGGCCGGTGTGGCTCAGTGGTTGAGCGTCAACCCATGAACCAGGAGGTCGCGGTCCGATGCCTGGGTTGTGGGTTCGATCCCCAGTAGGGGTTGTGCGGGAGGCAGCTGATCAATGATTTTCTCTCATCATGGATGTTTCGAGCCCTCTCTCCCTCTCTCTGAAATCAGTGAAAACATATTTTTTTTTAAATTAAATTAAAAACAAACAAACACAAAGCCACAGCCATGGGGCTTCATATTCCAAAAGTGACATCTTTGGATGACATAATGTCAAGTTGTTCAATATAAAAGGAAAAAGAGTAAATCAGAAGGAAAGCCGGTGCCTGGGGGAAATATCCTAGCGAGGCTAGTACAACAGCAAAGGGGCCATTATCTTCCATAAAGAAAGAGTTTGTGCAAATTAAAAAATGATACGTTTTTATTAATTTCAGAGAGGAAGGGAAAAAGGACATAGGGAAACATCGATGAGAGAGACACATCCATCAGCTGCCTCCTGCACGCCCCCCACTGGGGATCGAGCCCGCAACCCAGGCCTGTGCCCTGAATGGAATCGAACTGGGGACCTCTTGGTCCATGGGTCCATGCTCAACCACTGAGCCACACCAATCGGGCTGTGCACATTTTTTTTTAATAAGAGAAAGTTTATTTAGGAAGTCACAGAGGTAGCGGAAGTGAGCCAGCCTGGCTGTGTAGGCTCAGAAAGCAGGTCGCAGAAGCTGAAGGAGGGCCCTTGAAGCGGAGGGGAGAGAAAAGTAACACTCCTGGGGGGAAGGCGAGGGGGGCGGAAAGGCGAGGGGTGCCCCCAAGGGGGAGAGCACCGAGCTTGTGCAAATCGAAAAGGCAATTATGCAAACCCCAACAGAGAAACGTCAAGACTCACAAATGAAAAACCACAATAAGTCAACAACCTACAGAAAAAGGGCCCCGCCTCACTGGAGATGCCAATCGCAATAACGAGGTCCCATGCTCTGCCTGCTCAGGCACCAAACACTAAGACACCGTCACAATGCCCCGGAGCTGGCAGGACACTCCGGGGAGCGTGGTGTATTGGTACAGCCCCTCGAGAAGCAATTTGGAGAAATGCATCACAAACGAAAAAAATATTCCTGCCCACTGGCTCGGTGATAACACTTCTGGGAAACTGTTCTATGAAAACAATTGAGAAATATGAAAAAAAAAAAAGGTCTTCGCTAGATTAAGATCCCAGATTCATTTGTAATAATGAGTACTGGAAGCAATCCAGGAGCCCTGGGAGCACACTCCCCCCCAGCTCCCACGGCGAGAGAAGCACTTGTTAGTCAGAGAGGAGCCAGATGGCTCTCCTTTGCTGAAACATCCCTCCTTCCAAGCCTTCAGGTTTATAATGTGCCCCCCGCCCCCCTTATAAAAAAGTACACATGCTTATACATTTAGAACGCAACGTTAAAAAAAATTTTTTTTAAAACCTGTACTCCCACCACCCAGAGATAAACACTAACCACGTATCTTTCTGCTATTTGTCTATCTGTCTGTATACATCTGTTACACATATTTTCATATGTATATTTTTTATTAATATCAGAGAGGAAGGGAGAGGGAGAGAAGGATAGAAACATCAGTGATGAGAGAGAATCATGGATCGGCTGCCTCCTGCACACCCCCCACTGGGGATCGAGTCTGCAACCCGGGCATGTGCCCTGACTGGGAATTGAACCGGGACCTCCTGGTTCATAGGTCGACCTTCAGCCCCTGAGCCACACCAGTCCACATATTTCTTTTCTAAAATGAAGTTATATTGTATCTCACTTTATACTATTTTTTGAAATTACTAAGATGACATTCATATCTCTATGTAATGACAGGATCTTCTATTAGATCGTCTGAATCGCTGTACAATATTACCCCAAAGGACCTACTGGCGTTTATCTAACTAATTTCCTACTGCTGGACATTGAGGTTGGTTTGGTTTTGGTTTGTTTGCTTTTACTGTTATAAATGATGCTGCAAGGAAAATCCTTAGAGCTAAATCTCTGTACTCAGTTACAATTATTTCCTGAAGAGAGATTCCTGTAAATAAAACCCATTAATCAAAGGCTAGTCAAACCACAATGGTGTCTGAAAGGTATGCCCAATTCTTGTCTTTTACTGATTAGGACCATTCTCTGCAGTGGTAACGCAATAACTTTCATCAGAATGAAAGTGTCATCATCACCATCACAGAAAACTAAAGACCTTTGTTTCATTTTATTTCTGGCTTTTCTGGCCTTGGCAACTGAAGACACTGTGGCAGACACTGCCTAGCTGCTCAGTCAAAGGCCGTTTCTTTTTTTCCTTTAGCTTCACAGAATCTCAAATTTGTCCAGAGCAGGAAATTTCCTAGGTAAATAAAGAATGAGAACTGGTCCTAGCCGGCTTGTCCCAGTGGATAGAGCGTCGGCCTGCGGACTGAAGGGTCCCAGGTTCGATTCCGGTCAAGGGCACATGCCTGGGTTGTGGGCTCCATCCTCAGTAGGGGGTGTGCAGGAGGCAGCCAATCAATGATTCTCTCTCATCATTGATGTTTCTCTCTCTCCCTCTTCCTTCCTTCTTGAAATCAATAAAAAAATATTTTTAAAAAAGAAAGAATGAGAACTGGTCTAAGCCAATCATGGCACCCAATTCTATACAAC
>NW_006289504.1:109625-112434 GCF_000327345.1 Myotis davidii | reverse complement strand
TGACGCAGATGTGATGGACAGCGCTGCAGAGGTCATCTTATCACCAGGAGGGAAAGGCCAATGACCGACAAAACACACACACACAGAGCCCTCAGACCCAACATGGCGGAGCGGGTGCCAGTGTTGGCAGCCGCGGGCCTCCGATTCCTCTTCCGAATGAGAACAGTTCTGTCAGCTTAAGCACCACCATTAGGTTCTGATCCGTGCAGCCAAAGCACTCTAACTGAAACACAGAAGGATTCATACCCCCCAGGAAAAGAAATGGCCCTTAAAAGAAATGGCCCTTACCATTCAGGAGACAGGATGATATGAGACAGGGCAACGTTCGCACGATGACACCGAGTTAACCAAGTGACCGTGCGGACACCACTTTGAATGACAGATGGAAGAACTGAAATGGGTCAAAACTCAACGCCAGTGTGTGTCGGGGTCTTGATGGGTCAACCATGGGGCCCCAGCACCCCAACCCTGCACACACCCCCCCACCCCCGCCCGTCACAGCTGTGTGTTCCCTTCTCTCTGCCAGGAATGAGATGGAACAGAACCTAGAAGGTGACATCTCAAGGTCAGGTGCCAGAAAGAACCTAAACTTTTTTTTTTTTAATCCTCACCTGAGGATGTTTTTCCATTGGTGGTTAGAGAGAGTGGAAGAGAGAGGGAAAGACAGAGAGAAACATCCATGTGAGTGAGAGAAACACATCGATTGGTTGCCTCCTGCACGAGCCTGGAGCAAGGGCCCCGGCCGGGGAGGAGCCTACAACCCAGGTACGTGCCCTTGACCGGAGTGCAATCGAGGACCCTTCGGCCCGCAGGCCAGGGCTCTACCCACTGAGCCACACTGGCTAGGGCTAGAACCTAAACTTGCTCGTTCTTACACTTGGTTCTCCTCCCAGAAGCACTGGCCTTTGTCAGAACGGGCACGTGCCCCTCCAGCGTTCCTCAGCCGGCTGAGCCAGCACGTCCCCTCCGGTGGGTGGGCAGGCAAGGCCCAGGCTGCCTGTGGGAATCCGTGGCCTCAACTATTTTTGGAAAGCCTCTCTAAAGAGCAGAGAGTGTTCCCATGATGCTCGCTGGTTACGGGGCGCAGCGGTCCTTAGATGGAAGCAGTAAAGATCAAGGTACCTATTTTCTTTCTGGGGGGTGGAGAGAGGCAGGGTTCTTCAATGAGAACCTCCATGCGGTGTCCCTTCATCCGGCCTCGTTACGGTGTTTGATTCCCAAGCCCCCTTCCCTTCCCGGGCTGTGGGTGGCGGCTCCGTGGGGTCAGGCATATCAGGCCACGGCTGTCCCCTCAGCAACGTGCCTTGGGAGCCCTTGAGCCCAAGCTCCCCTTGGCCAGCTAATTGCCACTTGTGGGCCTGCCAGCCGCACTTCCTGGGGATTGACCAGCGAGTGGTTCATTGTTCCCTTCACAGAGAAGGGGGGGGGGCGCTGATTGGAAACATTCTGAACAGAGGAGACCTCTGGTAAGTCTTTGCGGCAAAGGCAGGCACAGTCACGGAGCCGGGACTCCAGGGATGGCTCAGAAGAGGACTCCTCCATAAGGACAGGGCGTTGTCGCCTGTCGGGGAGACGTCCCACGTGGCCACGGGTGGAGGCAGCACAGCCAGGGTCCCTCCAGTGCGCAGGGACTTTTAACAACCTGTTCTGTTTCTGTTTTGAGTTCTTCCTTCTTTTGAGTCTTTCCATTGAAACTTTCCCCCTTTATCTTTCCTACTTTGGTTCCTCCAAAGTTTGAAGAAATGGTTCCAAGCAGCTGGGGGCAGTGGTGGTGGGGGGAGGGGGTGGTTCTCAGACCATCCTGGGTGTCTGTGAGCTCGGGCCCTGGGTGGGACCGGGGCGTGTGTGAACTTGGGGCAGCCCAGCCACTGCCCTGTCTCTGACGGAAGCCTCCACGTCTTGCTCTTCCCCAGAGACCTGAGGCTTCCGCCCAATGAGTTGGGGTGTGAGGCAGGTGTGGGAGGGGGCCAGCTGGCAGGGGAGGGGTTGTTCCGCCCCCTCCCCCCCACAGACACTAATTCGGGGTGAAAAGGCGGGAAATCCTCACAGCCCACGTCAGCCAGAAGTTCCGGTGTCATTCTTGCAAGAAACCAGCATCATTGACACCAGGGGATACGGTGCAGCAGTAAGACAGAAGGATCCCTTGCCCTTCGAGACGGCATGGAGGGACCTGGAGGGTATCACGCTAAGTGAAATAAGTCAGTCAGAGAAAGACAAGTATCCCGTGATCTCACTCACGTGTGGAATCTAATAACAAAGCAAACTGATGAACGGAGTGGATCCAGAGATAGGAAGCATGGAACAGAGGGCGGAATGTTGGAGGGAAGGTGGGGGAGAATGGGTGGGTGGGAGGTAATCAACCAAAGAATCATAGGACATAACCCAAGGACATAGACCACAGACAATATGGGGCTGAGAGCCTGGAGGGAGGGAGTAGGGGTGGGCTGGAGGGGGTTAATGGGGAAAAGGGGGACATAGGCAATACTTTCAACAGTAAAGATCAAAATAAAAAAGAAATCAGCATCATGCCTGCTTCCACTTTATGCAAATTCTCCCTGAGCCTCTTCATTTCAGAAAACAGAATCACTCTCCTCCCCGAGGCCTGGACTTTCAACTCTCCTTGGGTTTCGTCAGCTACCCTGACATTCTTTCAAGAGGTTCCTAAGACAGAAGGATCCCTTGCCCTTCGAGACGGCATGGAGGGACCTGGAGGGTATCACGCTAAGTGAAATAAGTCAGTCAGAGAAAGACAAGTATCACGTGATCTCACTCACGTGTGGAATCTAATAACAAAGCAAACTGATGAAGG
>NW_006289504.1:103381-109314 GCF_000327345.1 Myotis davidii | reverse complement strand
GAATCACTCTCCTCCCCGAGGCCTGGACTTTCAACTCTCCTTGGGTTTCGTCAGCTACCCTGACATTCTTTCAAGAGGTTCCTCGGGTCACATACACCAGCCAGTCTCGCTTGCAACCACCGTATCCTTAGTAACTGCAGGGGGCTCTCCCACCACCCTGAAAGGGAGCCTGTTTTCCCCAAACCAGCTTTCAGCTCCTCTCATCGCCTGGGGGAGGCCCTTTGGTCCCCGAGTCTGCGACCAGCGCCGTGTGCGCCTCAAAACCACTCTGAGCATCGGGAGTGTGACCTAGACCCTCGGAGAGGCAGACCAAGACTACGAACCCTCTTTCTAAAAGAAAACAGCTTAAACAGTGGGGACTCTAGGTTAAGGTCTGCTATTAGTCCTGGCCGGTGTGGCTCAGTGAATAGAGCGTCGGCCAGCAGACCAAAGGGTCCCGGGTTCGAGTCCATTCAAGAGCATGTTCCTTGGTTGCAGGTTCCTCCCCAGCCCGGGCCCTGGTCGGGTCTCGGGCAGGAGGCAACCCATCGATGTTTTTCTCTCACGTCGATGTTTCTCTCCGTCTCGCCCTCTCTCTTCCACTCTTTCTAAATATCAATGGAAAAAGATCCTCCAGTGGGGATTAACAAAAAACAGACAAACAGCCGAAACCGGTTTGGCTCAGTGGATAGAGCATCGACCTGCGGACTGAAAGGTCCCGGGTTCGATTCCGGTCAAGGGCATGTACCTGGGTTGTGGGCACTTCCCCAGTGGGGGATGTGCAGGAGGCAGCTGATTGATATTTCTCTCTCATCGATGTTTCTAACTCTCTCTCTCTCTTCCTCTCTGTAATAAATCAATAAAATATATTAAAAACAAACAAACAAACAAACAAAACCAGACAAACAAAAAGAAGTGCTACTAGGTGTCACCTCACCCCCTCTCTCTGACTAGAGCTCCAACCAGAGGGTCAGTGGCCGCTGCTGGCACTGCCCAGGGAGCAGGGCGGACACGTGCTGAGCTCAGGCTCTGAGCAGCGTGTGGGACGTGCTTTCCTTTCCCAAGTGACATCTCCATCTCAAGGAACCTGGCATGTCTGAAAGGTCACCTGGTCTGGCAGCCCTGCGGGGCCAGAAGGGCAGAGCTGCGGGCAGAGGCGTCCTGCTCACCACGGACACCACTGGCTGGGGCGGGGGGAGGGGGAGAGTGGAGGGCCACGTTACCTTCGTCAGCTGCTGCTCCGACGAAAACCCCAAACCAAACACCGTGTTGGCTCTGCTGTCGGCCCACTGCCCGAACTTCTGCGACGTTTTGGTGAAAGTCATGTTGGGCGTGATGGTGCTGTTTATAATCACCTGCAGGAAGACAGCCGGAGAGCGGAGACGTGAGCACCGCGTCAGACACACAGTGACTCTGTCTCCGCGGGGAAAGCCAGGACCGGGCGCAGAATGCGGGCCCCCCGCCCTCCCCGACCCGGACATCCGTCCCGGCTTCTCGCACTTCTGGCGCCTCCCACACCGAGTCAGGGACACAGCCACGATGAGGGGCAACGCCAGAGACTTAAAAAGAGGCTCTCAGCCTAAAGAAAGAACTTACAAGGTACCAGTGGGAGAAAGTCTCTCCTAAGTCTAGTTTCCAAAATTGCTCTTTATTTGCCCAAAGCTGCCAGGCACCCAATTGCCCCTGATGGTCAGCCAGGGGTCACATGTTCGCTGAAGAAGGTCATGTTGTGCCTTTTTAAGCACCTGGCGCCCCAGCGTCCAGCTCTAACAACTTAGTGTCCATCAGCAATCAGGCCTCGCTGCTTCGCAACAGGGAGGGAAGGATGCACCCCAAGTGGGATGATGGTTTTTGTTTTTTTTTTAAATATATTTTATTGATTTTTTACAGAGAGGAAGGGAGATAGAGAGTTAGAAACATCGATGAGAGAGAAACATCGATCAGCTGCCTCCTGCACATCTCCCACTGGGGATATGCCCGCAACCCAGGTACATGCCCTTGACCGGAATCGAACCTGGGACCTTTCAGTCCGCAGGCTGACGCTCTATCCACTGAGCCAAACCGGTTTTGGCTGGGATGATGTTTGGAGGGTGGATTTACAAAGAGACTACATATGCAGGCATGAGCTGGGCGTGGGGAGAGTGAGGGACAGTGGAGGGACCTGGTGCTGCCCATCGCCCCTCCTTGGCCTAAAAGGACGAGGGAAAGAAGAGGCTATAGAATGTGGCCTGGCCGGTATGGCTCAGTGGTTCGACGTTGGCCTATGAACCAGGAGGTCATGGTTTGATTCCTGGTCAGGGCACACGTCCGGATTGTGGGCTTGATCCCCAGTGGGGGGCCTGCAGGAAGCAGCCGATCAATGATTCTCTCTCATCATTGATGTTTCTCTCTCTCCCTCCCTCTCCCTTCCTCTCTGAAATCAATAAAAATATATTTAGTAAAAAGACGCCAAATGGCCCTGGCCGGTTTGGCTCAGGGATAGAGTGTCAGCCTGCAGGCCGAAGGGTCCCGGGTTCGATTCCAGTCAAGGGCACATGCCCAGGTTGCGGGCTCGATCCCCAATAGGGGGTGTGCAGGAAGCAGCCAACCAATGATTCTCTCATCATTGATGTTTCTGTCTCTCTCCCTCTCCCTTCCTCTCTGAAATCAATCAATATATATATATATTTAAAAAAAGAGGTTATAGGACGTGGAAGGAGAGAGTCCTGGAGAGCAGGCTGCCATGAAAAGAGAGGTGACCTTTTGCGGAAGACACACCAGCAAAGCCAACACCCTCGCCCCCTTGCCTCTGACCTCCCGCCATCGGCCAAACCCAAGCAGAAGCCAGGGGCCCCGCAGGCCAGCCTCTCGGGGCCGGAACAGGGCAGAGGATGAGTCAGGAGGGGTGGGAGGGGGACTCCCAGCACACGGTGATCACTCATTCATTCGGCACAGCTTCCTCTCTCCACTGCACGCCAGGCACGCTGCCAGCACAGACACGAAGATGAATGAGTCCCAATTGCTGCTCTTCACCTCGCAGGTGGCCAGGAAGAGGGTAGAGACAGGTAAACAAATAGTCGCCAAAGAACTGATGCGTCATAAAGTATCCATAACAGGCTCCCTCTGACAGAAATCCTTGGAAGCCCTAGGACTCTAAGAAACACTCCAGAAAAACGCCCTTGGAAATCGGGGATTCTTGGACGTCCGCTAAGCAGCATAATCACTGTGTATAAAACGAGAACTGAGCCTCCCTCAGTCCCCAGGTCCCCCGTCCTCACCCCCATCCCCAGGATGTCCCTCCCACCCACACACCTGCACGGGGCAGGCACCACCGAGGCCTCTCACTCGGGGCACACGCCCTGCTCCCCTTGCATGTTGCGGTGGGAGTGCCCCTCTGCCCCCTCCTCCCCGACGGACAGGCCTGCTCCCAGGGGCAGGGGGATGGCTTTGGTCCTGGGTCAGCACTGCAACCTCTCCTTCTGTCACCAGCATCAAGGAGCCCAGGCACACACCTGCACGGGGCAGGCACCACCGAGGCCTCTCACTCGGGGCACACGCCCTGCTCCCCTTGCATGTTGCGGTGGGAGTGCCCCTCTGCCCCCTCCTCCCCGACGGACAGGCCTGCTCCCAGGGGCAGGGGGATGGCTTTGGTCCTGGGTCAGCACGGGGACCTCTCCTTCTGACACCAGCATCAAGGAGCCCAGGCATTTCCCAAACACAGCCGACAGGATCCCAGGCGCTGGAGGTCAGCCAAGGAGGCGAAGGCAGCCTGCTCCTCCCACCGGCTGCTCTTGCAATCAATCCCCCAGGCGGGTCCTGCAGGCCTGGCAAAGCCCTGGCTCTCGGACAGCTCACCAAAGGCCCTGGGGCTTTTGGAACTTCCTAGGTCCCTAGGGGAGGAGGGAGGCGGGAGGGGGAAGAAGGAGGAGGAGAGCCATCATTTTCTTCTACAGGATCCTTTACACTCAACAGCCTCCACGCCCTCACAGGAAGCCCTTCGCTACAATCAGTGAGCTGGCCGCACTCCCGGGAAACCCAGCGCGCTGACCTTCTCAAAGCCGCTGGCTGACAGCGGGAGCGACCACGCTGCCAAAACGGTCAACCAGGCCCTTCTCCCTGCGCTTCCCACGAACACCCTGGGCTGCACGTGGCTCAGGCACCGAGACAAGTGCTCCTGTGAAGCTGGACGGGCAGCTCCTCCAGATCCGCTCCTTCTGGGCACGAACCTCCCCCCGTCCTCCGGTCCCTGCCTCGAACCCGAAGCCCCCTCAGTGCTTCAGTGTTGCTCTGAGGCTCTCTGTCTGTTTCTGACTTTCGCCCTCCTCAGCATGAATGAGGAGGTGAAAGAAGGCAGGCACCTATGAAAGGCCCTTTGTCTGCTCTGGGTCTGCGGGGTGAGTGCCTGTTGCTTGGTTCCGGGCAGGCGCATGGGCCCCCTCCTGTGAGTCCAGAGAGGACGAGGACACAAGTCATAAGCTCAAGTTCACTAGGAATGTGGAAACGGTATCACCATTGTTTGCTGTTGTGGTTGATCCTCGCAGAGGATATTTTTCCATTGATTTTTAGAGAGAGAAGGGAGAGGGAGAGACGGAGGCACACATCGACGTGCGAGAGACATCGATGGGCTGCCTCCTGCACGCATCCCGACCAGGGCCGGGGAATCTGCAACGAAGGTCTGTGCCCTTCACCAGAATCGAACCTGGGGCCTTTCAGTCCTTGGGCCGATGCTCTATCCACTGAGCCAAACCGGCGAGGGTGAAACGATATTGCCATTATGTTCAGAATATGTCTGATGACACGAAGGAAGGGTCGGGCGAGGATGTGGGGACACAGGAGCTCCTAGAACGGCAAAGCCACTGCGGAAACCAACGTGGCTTCTGCGGATCCCGTGAAAAGGGCACATTCCCCGCCACCCGCAATCCCACAGTCCTGGGCGTACACCTGAGAGACAGTTTCGCGTGGGGAAAGCAGGGCAAAGGGACGCGGGCGTTCACAGGAGCCGTGTTCGCAAAAAGCACGCCCACCGCCAGCAGAAGGCACCGGCTGGGATGCGTCCATGCAGTGACGTACTGCCCAGCGGTGGACGTGAACCAAGGCTGCAGGCACCAACCTGGCTGAATCACACAAACATTTCACATGATGTAAAAAAAATAAACAGGAAGTCACAAAAGCAGACATACAGTATAGGTCTCCAGGACAATTCTATGCACACAAAAGCCGAAAACACCCAAAACTAAATAATATATGACCGAGCACAGGGATCCACCAACTAGTATAGCTCCCTGGCCACGTAAGTGCACCCGCGGTCTGCTTTTGTAAATAAAGTTTTATTGGCACACGGCCACAGCCATCCATGTACACACTGGTCTGTGGCTGCGGTTCTTGCTACAAGAGAAAGTTGAATGGCTGCCACGGACTATATGGCTCATTAAAAAATTACTACCAGCCCCAGCTGGCTCGGCTTCTCTCTCTCCCCCTCTCCCTTCCTCTCTGAAATCAACAAAAATATATTTAAAAAACAAAATGGGAGATAGGTCCCCCACACTCCTCTTCATGGAAAGTCTTTCCCATGCCCAGGGAGGGGGAAGTTGGAGGAAGCTGGATGTTTTCCACCAGAGGCTGGGACCCTGTTGCAGCCGTTGGAAGCCATGCTGCTGCATTCCAGAGCAGATGTCAACAGATGCTTCTGTCCTTTGCCGCTCGCCACAGTTGCTGGGGTCCAACCCCAGCAGGTCCAGGGGTCCCCAAAGGTGTGGACGGAGTCGGCGAAGAAGGAATGACATGGAGGCAGCATTCAGTTCATCAGCATAGTTGGGTTCTCTCGCCTGGTTCTATCCAGGATCTCCAGCCAGGTTCTGCCTGGGTTCTCTTGCCATGTTCTCTCACTAGGTTCTCCAGCCAGGTTCTGTGTCCAGGCTCTCCATCCAGGTTCTGTCCAGGTTCTCCAGCCAGGCTCAGTCACCAGGTTCTCGTCA
>NW_006289504.1:102137-103362 GCF_000327345.1 Myotis davidii | reverse complement strand
AGGGCGTGTCCTTTCTCCATTCCAAGGAGTAAAGATTATGTAGCTTAAGCATGATTGTTCGTAGTTAAAGTGATTAATTACCCGCCTGGCACTTAGTTAAGAGGTTTTACTCCCTCCCTAACTTCAGGGGAAAATCCCCACCTGGGGAAACAACCTTTCTCAGAGAGGTGACCTTGGTTAAAACACATAGTGCCAAGAAGGTGAGCAAACATATTAAGAACAGTATGCCATACATGCCAGGTCCCTTGAAACAGCAAGGATGGACCGGCTCCCGGCACAGTCAGGGAAGGAAAGAAACCTACGTGCGCTGAAAATCTATTGTGTGCTGAGAACCTCTCCTGTGCTTGCTCCCTGAACAGAAGGTGCCTGTATTTATCCAGAAGAGGACACTGCAGTGATGGGCGGGGGGACCCCGATGGTGATTTTGGAAGCCATTTTGCATGTCCAAGAGAAAACCCCACGCAAGGCAGATTTCAGAGGCGTCGAGCCTCCCAGGGTCCCCGCCAGGCAGTGCTGGCTGCCCGGGGCGTTGCTGAACCCTGGTAGAACGGGTGACCTCGAAGGTCTCTCCCAATATGGGTTCCTGTGATCCTATAAATAACTACAGCCACGGGTGGTGGCGCCATCCAGAGCTCCCGCAAGAAACACCTGCTCCAGGCCCGTCTGGTGCACGGGGGCAGCCGCGGCTCCCGAGGATGCGATGACTAACCCGGCCTGTGCGAGCGCCAGCAGCACCGTGAGACCGAGGGCCGACGGCTCGGTGACCACATGCTCTGGAAACGGAGCCCTTCGAACCTGCCATGGATCGCATGGCTGTTGGTGCTGCCACGACTCGTATCAGAGCTCCGGAAGCTGGGTCTGCGAGGCACCCGCAAGGGGCTCCCAGCCGTCCACGCGCACGGCCGACCTGGGTGGCGGTCCGAGGCTCCCATCCTGGTTCCCTCTAGGCCAGTGGTTCTCTGCCGGGAGCCGGTCCATCCTTGCTGTTTCAAGGGACCTGGCATATATGGCATACTGTTCTTAATATGTTTGCTCACCTTCTTGGCACTGTGTGTTTTAACCAAGGTCACCTCTCCGAGAAAGGTTGTTTCCCCAGGTGGGGATTTTTCCCTGAAGGTAGGGAGGGAATAAAACCCCTTAACTAAGTGCCAGGCGGGTAGTTAATCACTTTAACTATGAACAATCATGCTTAAGTTACATAATCTTTACTCCCTGGAATAGAGGT
>NW_006289504.1:99155-101879 GCF_000327345.1 Myotis davidii | reverse complement strand
TAAACTTAAGCAGTGGTTCTCAACCTTCCTCATGCCGCGACCCTTTCATGCAGTTGCTCATGTTGTGGTGACCCCCAATTTCATGGTTACAAATTGAACATAATGAAAGCATCGTGATTCATCACAAAAACCATATGTAATTATATATGTGTTTTCCGATGGTCTGAGGTGGCCCCTGTGAAAGGGTCGTTCGACCCCCAAAGGGGTCGCGACCCGCAGGTTGAGAACCGCTGCTCTAGGCAGTGGCCCTACCCTGGCCCACTGTCCTCCTGTGGACACGGCACAGCTGGCACAGGCCTGGGGAGCACGCGGCCAGCTTGCCCTCATCACCTAACTGCCCACCCACTCACTCTGTGGCATTGCCCACGCTGGCTGGGGGCCGGGACTCCAAAGACCAGCCAGGCCTGGCCCCCGGGCCTCAGAGAGGGCAGTGAGGGGGCAGCCGCACACGGTGTCTCCAGCAGCAGCTGGGACTGACACGTGGAACGGTGTCTCTCAGGAGATGCAGCCTCTTAGCGTTTCAGGAAGAATGAAAAACGGGTCTGAGCCCAGATTCGTCCCACGATGAGCCGCGCTGGGGGAGGAGAGACCTTCACGCATCCTTCCCCCAGGAAACACGGCGCAGGGCTGGACCGAGCGAGGAGCCTGCCGCACCCTGTTTTCAGCAACAGCTGCTGGAGCCGCGGGCGGCCCCTCCTCCCGGCAGGAGCCTGTGCCCTGCGGGCTACCTGTGGCTGACTCAGCGGCTCAGTGCGCTGTGACCTTGGCTCACAACGACCTCCAAGTCCCTTCCACACCAGCCACTTCCACTTGGATGGTGGGGCAGCTTCCCTCCCGGCCTCCCACCTTGGGGGGCAGCTGGCCCAGGAGCAGCAGGCAGAGGCGCCAGGTCATGGGCCTGATGTGGCCGGCCGAAGGGGAGTGGCAGGACCTGGGCCCCAGACCTGCCCAAGGCAGAGGTGCAGCCCGAGGCTCGGGACACAGCCCCAAGGGCTAGAAGCGTCTGTCACCTCGGTTCAGATCAACATTTGGGAATCACAGGCCTAAAATAAAGTGTGTTGTCCCGATGTGGCACTGGGGGGTCAGGGGGTGGCCAAGGGCAGCAGATAAGAGCCCTGTCAACGCATCACTGGGGACACCACCCCCTATTCCAGTCCCTGGGAAGGAAGGAGCTCCGTCTGGCTTATGCAGGCAGGGCCCAGGCTGGGGCTGGGGGGTTGGGAACTTGGTCGTGGGTGGGGAAGGGGAGGCCGTAGATACTAGACAGTAAGAGGTGCTACCACCCTGCGGGGTCACCATCCTGGGCTCCTCTCCACTCTCCATACCCCAGCTGAACTTGCAGCTGCTGCAGGCACAGGGTCCGATCTGGGCCTAGACTGCTGGTTTTACATAAAGGCCCAGTGGGCGGAGGTGGCGTTGAGACCACCGTCCGGTGCTCTGCTCCCGTCCTCAGGGCAGGGCCCTTGCTCCCCATCCTTGGCCCCAAGTGGCAGCCACAGTAATTAAATGACTAAGGCCCGCCCGTCCCCACCTTCCCACCTGGGCCTTTGCTCCCACAGAAAATATTCCCTTTTGCAGAAGGCGGCCCTGTTGTGGTCGTGTGCCTGGCGGTAAGGCAGGAACTCTGGGGGGTGCGGGGGGGCGCTCCGGGAAGGGCAGGCGGCAGTGGCCACAGGAGGGGTGATCCGAGGCCAGCAGGCTCCCTCTCTGAATCCCAAGGGGCCCCCACGGCCGGGGTTTCCAATGCCCACTTTTTAGGTGACTCCGTGACTTGACGGATCCTCACGCTGAGTCTAAATTAGACCCATTCTGCGGCGAGGGGTCAGCCCACCTCCCTACACCCCTCTGATTTCTCGCAGCTGACGCGTCTGGCCGGGACCCAGCACGCTGTCAGGGCCTTCGGGACCCGCAGAGCCGCGCGGTGCAGTGGCTGACACTTTGACAGATTACTGAAAGCCCAGCTAACAGGACTAAAGCACTTCCTCTAGGAAAGCAGCTTTATCTTAGAGCCCCATCTATCCTCGGATAACTCAGCTGACAACAGTGCAAACGCTCCTGACGGATGGATGAAGTGACAGAATCGATAGATAAAGGGAAGCCGGGGGCCCCCGCCTGACTCACCAACCCTATCGGGACATCCTGGCGGAGTCCGGAGACTCCGGCTCCAAAGCCCAGAGCGGGCACGTGGCGACACAATACGACTGTGGTATCACCATCTCTCCCAGAAGAAAAAAAACAAAGGCAGCTTTCAGACATTCAATCCAACACACGTGCTGCCTGCCGCGTGCCAGGCCCTTTCGGGCATCCTGCACGCTCACCAGAACCCGGCCCCGTCTTGCCGTCCTGCCTGCTTAGACGGGAGCACCAGTTCCTGTGTCTCCGTGGGCACGCTGGCCGGACCAGCTGTTTCTACCCGACGCGTGGCCTGCGGGACGCGGTGCCAGGATGCTCCCCTGCCAGCCAGGGACGCCTGCTGCAGCCTGAAGGACCTGGGCACAGGCAGCAGCCTGCCAGGCCGGGGCACCGCCTCTCCTTGGCCTCAGCTGTAAAGTGAGGACTCGAGGCTCCCTTCCTGCCGCGGAGGAAGGGTTGTGGCAACTGGGAAGATGAGAGCGTATCCCGGGGCCGAGCTGCCTTAATCTAAGCTGCCTTTATCTAAGAGGAGGCCCAGAGGACACAGGCTGAGGGGAGAATTTTGCCTGAAAACAGGAGCCTCATCAAGAG
>NW_006289504.1:91723-98915 GCF_000327345.1 Myotis davidii | reverse complement strand
TAAAAAGAGAGACCAGGAGGCACCAGCAGGCTCTCATGCCTTTCCTTGGGAGGTGGAAGGGGCTGGTCTTCCAATGGGGACTTTCAGAGCCTCTGGTCCACGGTTGAGGTGGAGGCGGGAGGAGCCGATGAGCAGGCCCCATTCTACTCCCAGCCGCCAGCCCCCTGCTGCCGACTGCCCGGGAGTGCTGACCTGGAGGCCGCGGGCAGGATGGACTACAGGTGGGAGAGGCGGCCAGTCCGGAGACAATGCAAAGCTCTGAGCAAAACTGTGCCAGGAAAAGAGTTATGGCCTTGAAACAAAGCATCAGGCATAAATGTAAGACACATGCCGAAACCGGTTTGGCTCAGTGGATAGAGCGTCGGCCTGCGGTCTGAAAGGTCCGAGGTTCGATTCTGGTCAAGGGCATGTACCTGGGTTGCGGGCACATCCCCAGTAGGGGGTGTGCAGGGGGCAGCTGATCGATGTTTCTCTCTCATCGATGTTTCTAACTCTCTATCTCTCTCCCTTCCTCTCTGTAAAAAATCAATAAAATATATTAAAAAAAATAAATCTAAGACACAAAAAATTGCTCTGACCGATTCAAAAGGGAATGACTTTAAGTTCTTTCATTTTTTTGTTTTGTTTTGTTAATCCTCACCTGAGGATATTTCCCCGTTGATTTTAGAGAGAGTGGAAGGGAATGGGGAGGGACAAAGAGAAACATTAATGTGAGAGACACATCGATGGGTTGCCTCCTGCACGCACCTGGGCCTGGGCTGAGGGCAGGGGCTTGAGCCTGTAACCGAGGTACGTGCCCGTGACTAGAATTGAACCCAGGACCCTTCAGTCCACGGGCCGACCCTCTATCCAATTGAGCCACACCAGCCCTAGGCTCTTTCTTTTCCTTTCTTTCTTCCAACCTTCTTTTTTTTTTTTAAAATATATTTTATTGATTTTTTACAGAGAGGAAGGGAGAGAGATAGAGAGTTAGAAACATCGATGGGAGAGAAACATCGATTAGCTGCCTCCTGCACATCTCCCACTGGGGATGTGCCCGAAACCCAGGCACACGCCCTTGACCGGAATCGAACCTGGGACCCTTCAGTCCGCAGGCCGACGCTCTACCCACTGAGCCAAACCGGTTTCGGCATTCTTTTCTTTTTTTAGTCGAAGTGATTGAGAAATAAAGATGAAGAGGTGATGTAGAGGGGAATTCAGCTTCAGAGACATTTCATTTCAGGCGACAGCAGATAATCCAGGTAAGAATGTCCAGCAGGATGAAAACAGATTATAAAGCATCAGGACATTTTTTTCTTTTGCAAATCTGGTGATACTTCTACTGCTCTCCCTTTTTATTCTGCTTCCATATAATGTGGCAAAAATATCAAGGCAGAGAGCAGAATAATGAAAGTAACCAGGAAAAAATGTATGTCGAGAAATATTTCAAATCACGTATTAAAATCAACTCCTGTGCCTAAGAACACCAACACCAGACTAGGTATGATACCCAGCGCTGGCAAGGGTGGCATCCTTGGACATGCTGGAAGACAGGCCTCTTCGGGGAGCAAGTTGGCAACATCCATCAAGAGCTATAACATGTTGAATAGACATGTCTCCAAAGAGGACATACCAATGGCCAAGAGACACATGAAAAACTGTTCAAAGTCACTAATCATCAGAGAAATGCAAATTAAAACCACAATGAGTTATCACCTCACACCTGTCAGAGTGGCAATCATCAACAAATCAACAAACGACAAGTGCTGGGAGGATTCGGAGAAAAGGGAACCCTCGTGCACTGCTGGTGGGAATGCAGACCGGTGCAGCCACTGTGGAGAACAGTATGGAGTTGCCTCAAAAAATTAAAAGTGAAACTGCTGTTTGACCCAGCGATCCCCCTTCTGGGAATACATCCTAAAAACCCCAAAACACCGATCAGAAAGGACATATGCGCCCCTATGTTCCTAGCAGCGTTATTTATAATAGCTAAGATTTGGAAACAGCCCCAGTACCCAGCAGTAGATGAGTGGATAAAAAAGCTGTGGGACATTTACACTGTGGAATACTATGCAGCTGTAAAAAAGAGAGATCTCTTACCCTTTGGGACAGCATGGAGGGACCTAGAAAACATTACGCTAAGTGAAATAAGCCAAAATGAGAAAGACAAATATCACATGACCTCACTTATTTGTGGAACCGAATGAACAAAATGGACTGACCAACAAAATAAGATCCGAAGCAGGGAGGGATGGAATAGACTGACAGGTCGGGTTGGGGACGAGACAAGATAAACCAAAGAACTTCTATACGTATATGTATAGCCCATGGACACGGAAATAAAGACCTGAGGGTTGGGGGGAAGGGCTGGAAGGAGCAGGGGATAGAGGGAAGGAAATGGGGGATATCGGTAACAGTACCAACAATAAACAATATATTTTTAAAAAGAGCTATAAAGTGTTAATATATTACTTGCAGGAATCTAGCCTAAGGAACTGTCCAAAAGAAAGCAGTAGGTCTGTTCAATGATCAAATGAGGACAGTGGTTGCATGAAGACGCTCATTATCTATAGTAGTAAAAAACTGGAAGCCACTTACATATCTAACCATAAAGGGAGAGATTAAGGACATTATAGAGCGTTGGTGGAATGATTACGCGGGCATCAAAATGTGAGTTATAAAGACAAGTGGTAACAGGGAAATCTTTTTTCTTCATTTGCCGTAATTTTAAATGAGAAAAAAAAAAAAGCAGGATATGTGATTATAAGACATGATCACAATAACACCTGTGTGAAGGTGGCAGGATTTCGGGTGCATCTTTTTCCCCCCACTTTCCAAATCCATCACCTAGCTTTCGATCAGCGGTTCTCAACCTGTGGGTCGTGACCCCTTGGGGGGTCGAACGACCCTTTCCCAGGGGTCGCCTAAGACCATCCGAAAACACATATATCATTACATATTGTTTTCGTGATGAATCACTAGGCTTTAATGATGTTCAATTTGTCACAATGAAAATACATCCTGCCTATCAGATATTTACATGACGATTCACAACAGTAGCAGCATGACAGTTGTGCAGTAGCAACGAAAATAATTTTATGGCTGGGGGTCACCACCACATGAGGAACTGTATGAAAGGGTGGCGGCATGAGGAAGGTTGAGAACCGCTGCTTTAGATGGAACATACGTGACTGTGAATGTTAAAATCGGCCGGCGGGTTGGTACCTTGGCTCCATCCACACTGATGATCCGATAGCTGTTCCTGATGACATCGTAGAAGTAGGAGACGGTGACAGCCTGCTTGCTCGCAGGCACCCAGTTCTTCTTGGTGTTGGGGTCGATCTGGAAGACGTGCGCGCGTGTGGTGAATATGGGCTGTTCTCTGCAAGACGAGAGATGGGCGCGTGAATTGATGGCGTGTGACTTTATGTATAATTTATTATTTATAAGCCACTACTGTTCCCCAAGATTTTAATCCTTATAGGGATACAGGAGGTAAACCGATCAATGTTTCTCTCTCACATCAATATTTCTCTCTCTCTCTCTTCCTCTCTCTAAAATCAATAAAAAATATATACTCAGATATTAAAAATAAAATAAAATAAAATAAAATCAGAAAAGGGAAGAGAGGGGAGAGACACCAGAGAAGTCCTTACTGGAAACCTAACACCCAGGGGCATAATAATCCATTTGCTTAAAAATGCAACTCCTTGCCGAACCGGTTTGGCTCAGTGGATAGAGCATCGGCCTGCAGACTCAAGGGTCCCAGGTTCGATTCCGGTCAGGGGCATGTACCTTGGTTGCGGGCACATCCCCACTGGGGGGCGTGCAGGAGGCAGCTGGTCAAGCTCTCTCATCCATGTTTCTAGCTCTCTATCCCTCTCCCTTCTTCTCTGTAAAAAATCAATAAAATATATATATTTTTTAAAAAAATGCAACTCCTTGTCCAGTAAGAGTTTCTGCACCCCGTCAACTGTCCTATTTTTTTTTCTGACATCCTGTTGGCATTTTTAAGACTTTGCAACAAATTTATTGTGGGAGATTCTGCACTAATGTTAGGATTTTGCTAAACATTTGTAACCTCATATTCTATTTCTGTTAAGCACTTCTCAAATCCAAAGCATTTTGTGAATGATGCATTCATTCAGAATGGACCGAGCCTTTAAGTTTTATGTTTTCAACTTATGAACCCTTTGAGTTTTATGTAAAACTCATCAAATCTTTCTCTTTGGCTATTCTTGCCTCTATATTGCTGCTTTTTCATTCCACACACCTGTCAGTTCTTCATGTGATCATTAACTGTTAAGCACATTATCTATTTTTCTGTTGAGTGGAGAATTAGTTAGATCTTGACAAGGAGCGTTAAGAGAGAAGGCAGATGTATAAAAATTACAATAGATTACACTGTTTCATATTTTAAATTTCTATTTACAAAGTAACAAAATGAAACAGACTCACTACAAAATACTTATCTTTGGAAAAAAGGATCTTCAGGCAAACTGGCTCAAAAAATCCTTTTAAGTGTTCAAAATAAGATAAAATAGGGGGGGAGTGCGGGGTGGGGGGGGGTGTGGGATTGCCACCAGAACGTAAAAACCATCCCATCGTTCATGAAAATGCTACAGAGTTCATAAGTACTCGTTAGAGGTAAAAATTAAATCCGCCCTAACCGGTTTGGCTCAGTGGATAGAGCATCGGCCTGCGGACTGAAAGGTCCCAGGTTTGATTCCAGTCAAGGGCATGTACCTTGGTTGCAGGCACATCCCCAGTGGGGGGGTGTGCAGGAGGCAGCTGATCAATGTTTCTCTCTCATGTTTCTAACCCACTATCCCTCTCCCTTCCTCTCTGTACAAAAAAAAAAATCAATAGAATATATTTAAAAAAAAAATTAAATCCAATGGTAACTTAGACAAATTAATTTTTTAAATCCTTACAATGTCAAAAGAGATGACCTAAAAGGGCACCCAAAGGGAGACAAAAAAAAAAATCAAAAGGGAAAAGTGAAGAGTTCTGGTCTCCAGATGGAGTGGTTTTAGGCAAAGCGGCCTTTGAACCGTGGCGAGTAGGAGGCTGGTTACTGGGAACGAAGCTCTTTCTAAGGAAACTTTCCCAGGGGAGCCAGGCGCCCTCTGCGCATCCTGCAAGGGGCCCTGAAGCCCACCAGGAATATGGGCAGCAACCACCAATGGCGGGTGCAGAGAAACGCAGGACCCGTTGTTGGCATGACCATTCTCCTCGTGCCCCCTCGACGCAGCTGCTTCGCGAGGCCTGCTTTCCAGAGCGCGGGGACCAGCATTCCTCGCCCCTGGATCTTTCCTTCGAGGTCCTGGGAGCAGAAGTGCCTCTGGGAATGTGGGCTACCAACAGCCACTGAGTGCACCCACCCACTCAACCCTAACCCGACACCCTCCAGCACAGGCTGAGCGCTGCAGAAACAACGGGAATATTCTCCCTGCAGCTGCCGCAGCTGCTCCGAGGGCAGCCTGGGGGGCGCCTGCGCATGAACACAGCCCTCCCCACCCAGCCCACGTGGGCAAGCTGACATCTGGAGGCCCAGCTGTGCTGCTGCGGCCCAGGCAGCATATTTTGCTACTCGTTTATGTTCCCCACCACAGAGGAAAACACTTTGATCACATGTGCCACATTCTCCGGCACATGGGAGAGGAGGGGGCGGTGGGAAGGGGTTTTTAAAGGACTGAATTGTGCTCAAACCCTGCCTCCCTTGTGCAGAGCACTAACAAGTCCCCCCGAGAAGGATGGGGCTCCCAGACCTTCCCTTGTGCCCTCCACACCCAGGGAGAGAGAGCGGGTCTGGGTTGCAGCACCTTAGACCTCCGACGGCAATTAGCTGGGGCACTTCACCTACAAATACGAGTGTCCCGGCCCCAGCCTCGCCCCCAGGGACCTGGCTCTCTAGGGCAGGGGCCTGAGTAGCTTATTCTTCACAGGACTTCCAGGGGGTTTTTATCCTCAAGGAAGCTGGGGAGATCCTCACACTAGACCAGCCGTGGGCAAACTACGGCCCTCGGACCCCCGTTTGAAATGAATAAAACTATTGAAAAAAAAGACCGTACCCTTTTATGTAATGATGTTTACTTTGAATTTATATTAGTTCACACAAACACTCCATCCATGCTTTTGTTCCAGCCCTCCGGTCCAGTTTAAGAACCCATTGTGGCCCTCGAGTCAAAAGTTTGCCCACCCCTGGGCTAGAATGTCCTCCCACAGCCCTCGGGGGATAACAGGGGGACCAATAACAGGGTCTTTGGGTGCGAAGGATGGGGGTGGGGTAGGGGAGGCAGAGGTGCTCTGGTCAGGAAAGAGGGCAGCTTGGGGGGACCAAGCAGGGAACCTTCCTCAAACAGTCCATGTCCTGAAGCCCACAGGAGCGAGCAAGAGAAGAAAGGAAAGCAGAGAGGGGAGAAGGGACAGGGAGACAAAAAAAAGGCGGCAGGGCTCTCTGATCAGGGACAAGCAAACTCAGCAAGTCATCTGCCTGGCAGGATTCCGGCCGAGGTGAGCCTGCAGGCAAGAAGGGCCCATCTTGCCCTGGATGGTTTGGCTCAGGGCAGCGGTTCTCAACCTTCTGGCCCTTTAAATACAGTTCCTCATGTTGTGACCCAACCATAAAATTATTGTCGTGGCTACTTCATCACTGTCATGTTGCTACTGTGATGAATCGTCATGTCAATATCTGATATGCAGGATGGTCTCAGGCGACCCCTGTGAAAGGGTCGGTCCACCCCCAAAGGGGTCGCGACCCACAGGTTGAGAACCGCTGGCTCAGTGGCTAAAGCATCGACCTGTGGACTGAAGGGTCCGGGTTCGATTCCAGTCAAGGGCACAGGCCCAGGGTTGTGGGCTCCATTCCCCTTAGGGGGTGTGCAGGAGGCAGCCGATCAATGATTCTCTCATCATTGCTGTTTCTATCTCTCTCTCTCCCTCTCCCTTCTTCTCTGAAATCAATAAAAATATATTTAAAAAATTAAAAATTAAAAAAAGAAGGGCCCATCTCTAAATCTGCCTGCTCAGCTCTGGGGGGTGGGGGGGACCTGACACCGTGACAGGCTGCCCTCAGGACCCCAACTAGAAATGCCATTTCTTGGGAGGGCACAGCTGGCCACATGCTTGGTGGCCGCAGCCCTGGTCACCGTGGCCAGGCCTCTGCAGGGACAGTGGCTGCTGCCGGGTGGAGAGAGGCACCGAGGAGACC
>NW_006289504.1:90919-91682 GCF_000327345.1 Myotis davidii | reverse complement strand
CATGGCGGTGCCCCTCAGTCCCCAGCACCTGCACAGCCAGCCTGGCAGCAGCTCCGTGCCCAGGAAACTACCCACAGGCCTGGGATTTCCACACACAGGACCGAGTCTGAAGCCACCGGGATGTTCTATTTCAGTCCTACGTAACTTGCTTCTAAAATTCAAAAAACCGGATGGTGCTTAAAGAAAAGGCCCAAAATACACAATGATAAGAAGAAAAGCCAGCAGCTAATGTTTACTGACGACGGGGCATTCTGCCAGGCCTTACGGGTGATCTCTCACTCGGGTCCCAGTGATGCTGAGGGGAAGCCGTATGTACAGCTGCGGAGAGGCCAGGACCTGCCGTGGGTGACACAGGGAGTGAGGGGCAGGTGGGCAGATCTGAGATGTTGAAGTCAGTGCAAGTGGCCTGGACAGCGTTCCTCTTAACCATTATGCTGTTCTCTCTCCCTAAAATAAGGGTCTGTCCCTGGCAGCTTCTTCTTTTTTTGTTTTTAATATATTTTTATTGATTTCAGAGAGGAAGGAAGGACAGAGAGAGAGAGAAACATCAATGATGAATGAGTCATTGACTGGCTGCCTCCTGCATGACACCTACTGGGGATGGAGCCCACAACCGGGGCACGTGCCCTGACAGGGACTCAAACCGACCTCCTGGTTCATAGGTCAACATTTAAGCACTGAGCCACACAGGCTGGGCAAAAGAGTAATTCTTATAAATAATTGTAGCCTTTGGTTTCTCAGCTAGATATTGTTCACAATCCTA
>NW_006289504.1:69329-71674 GCF_000327345.1 Myotis davidii | reverse complement strand
GAGAGGCACCGAGACCTGGGAGGGGAGCAGCAGGGACTCCCGCTGGCCCCATCGCCCAGCGGGGGCACCAGGGCGGTGCCCCTCAGTCCCCAGCACCTGCACAGCCAGCCTGGCAGCAGCTCCGTGCCCAGGAAACTACCCACAGGACTGGGATTTCCACACGCAGGACCACGTCTGAAGCCACCGGGGTGTTCTATTTCAGTCCTACGTAACTTGCTTCTAAAATTCAAAAAACCGGATGGTGCTTAAAGAAAAGGCCCAAAATACACAATGATAAGAAGAAAAGCCAGCAGCTAATATTTACTGTCGACGGGGCATTCTGCCAGGCCTTACGGGTGATCTCTCACTCGGGTCCCAGTGATGCTGAGGGGAAGCCGTATGTACAGCTGCGGAGAGGCCAGGACCTGCCGTGGGTGACACAGGGAGTGAGGGGCAGGTGGGCAGATCTGAGATGTTGAAGTCAGTGCAAGTGGCCTGGACAGCGTTCCTCTTAACCATTATGCTGTTCTCTCTCCCTAAAATAAGGGTCTGTCCCTGGCAGCTTCTTCTTTTTTTGTTTTTAATATATTTTTATTGATTTCAGAGAGGAAGGGAGAGGGAGAGAGAGAGAGAAACATCAATGATGAGAGGGAATCACTGAAGCTGCCTCCGTACATCAATTGGTTGCCTCCTGCACATGCCTGACCAGGGCCTAGGCTGGGGAGGAGCCTGCAACAGAGGTATGTGCCCATGGACAGAAGAAAACCCAGGACCCTTCAGTCTACAGGCGGACACTCTATCCACTGAGCCAAACCGGTTAGGGCCTGGCAGCTTCTGATGTGTCTCCCAATGATCCCACCTCCTGGTGCTCACCTCATGTACCCCCCCACCCCCCGAGCAGGGGTAGGACCTGAAATTTGCTTTGAACCAAGAGAATATGGCAAAGGAGATGGGATGTCCCTGTACAAGCAAGTTACGTAGGACGGTGACTTCTGTCTTGCTAGCAAAGTCTCTCCATGGGGTCTCTCTGGCTGGCGTTGATGAAGCCAGCTGCCAGGGTGGGCAGGCCCACGTGGCAGAATCGGAGGGTGGCCTCCAGCCAACAGCCAGAGTGGAACTGAGGCCCTTCATCTAAAACCACTCGAGTCCTAGCCGGTTTGGCTCAGTGGCTAGAGCAGGGGTGGGCAAACTTTTTGACTCGAGGGCCACAATGGGTTCTTAAACTGGACCAGAGGGCCGGAACAAAAGCATGGATGGAGTGTTTGTGTGAACTAATATAAATTCAAAGTAAACATCATTACATACAAGGGTACGGTCTTTTTTTGTTTTAGTTTTATTCATTTCAAACGGGCCGGATCTGGCCCGCGGGCCGTAGTTTGCCCACGGCTGGGCTAGAGCCTCAGCCTGCAGCCTGAAGGGTCCCGGGGTCGATTCCAGTCAAGGGCAGGTACCTCGGTTGCAAGCACCTGGTTGGTGGTGCATACAGGAGGCAACCAATCGATGTGTCTCTTGCACATCAGTGTTTTTCTCTCTGTCTCTTCCTCTTCCTTCCCGCTCTCTCTAAAAATCAATGGAAAAAATATCCTCGGGCGAGGATTAAAAAGATAAAAATGAAAATAAAACCACCCGAGGACTGGAACTGTGCCAGCAACCGCCTGGAAGCTTCGCAGTGGGTCTCTCCACAGCTGAGCCTTCAGCTGAGACCCCAGCCCTGGATAACAACCTGATGACGTCTTCTTTTTCTTTTTCTTTTTTCTTAAAATATATTTTATTGATTTTTTTACAGAGAGGAAGAGAGAGAGATAGAGAGTTAGAAACATCGATGAGAGAGGAACATCGATCAGCTGCCTCCTGCACACTCCCCACCGGGGATGTGCCCGCAACCCAGGTACATGCCCTTGACCGGAATCGAACCCGGGACCTTTCAGTCCGCAGGCCGACGCTCTATTTATCCACTGAGCCAAACCGGTTTCGGCTGATGACGCCTTCTAAGAGACTCCGAAGCCAATGACCCAGCTAAGCCTGGCCTGGCCGCCTGGCCTGCGGAAATGTGCTTTGTCTGAAGCTGCTAAGTTTGCGGCAGCTCATGGCACAGCAATAGATGACTAAGACATGGACCTTCAGAGAAGTTAATAATACACCAAGCAGATTATATACATTCTCACTTAATCCTCCAACAGGGCTGTGAGTGGGTGGCCTCATCCACGTCGCAAACTAGGGTCACAATGGCTTCCGACAACCTGAACACACCTCGACGTCGTCACGGGCGAAATCAGAGCTCTCCACAAAACTCACCACCAGCCCTGACCGGTTTGGCTCAGTGGATAGAGCATCGGCCTGCGGACTGAAGGGTCCCAGGTTCGATT
>NW_006289504.1:65513-69257 GCF_000327345.1 Myotis davidii | reverse complement strand
CCCCAACTCTGACAGGGCACCCTGCCTCACCCGAGAAAGGAGAAGAGATGGAACTAGGACACAGACGTCAGCTCCCGTACATGTGCAAATCGGTATAAATAGAAAAATCCAAGAGAAGCAGAACTCTCCGACCCAGGAGGCCACCTTTCCCGCCCGGCCGGGGAAAGCTGGAGAGAGTGCGCGTCAGAGAACAGAGACCCCCTTCACACCCGATTTATCCTCCTCCCTTTGGTGTTCGAGGCTCGGGGCGTCTGTTTCAAATAGACTCCCGTCCCCCCCTTCGGCGCTTTAAATAGAAGGCAGATGTTTCCGGATGGCGGCGTGTTTTCAGGCAGACAATATACCCGACTGTTCCCAGTCTTTTTAGAGCTGAATAAACACCAATTGCTGCTCACTGAACACATTTTTGGAACCTGACAGTAATTGTCCTCAAGAATAATTAGAGCCAAAACCGGTTTGGCTCGGTGGATAGAGCGTCGGCCTGCGGACTGAAGGGTCCCAGGTTCGATTCCGGTCAAGGGCATGTACCTGGGTTGCGGGCACATCCCCAGTAGGAGATGTGCAGGAGGCGGCTGGTCGATGTTTCTCTCTCATCGATGTTTCTGACTCTCTATCCCTCTACCTTCTTCTCTGTAAAAAATCAATAAAATATATATTTAAAAAAAAAAGAATAATGAGACACTCTGTGCAAAACATGTAGGTTTGGAATATGAAAACCAACCCGGCAGAGGGACCCCTCTGGCTTAGCCCAAATTCTGGCTCCACGTGAAATGATTCTTCAAAGAACCGGCGTGACTACGTTTTCATGAAAAATAATGTGTTCATTTCTAAATACCCCTCTCACTTGGGATGCTCAGCTCCAGACTTTGTCTGCTATGCACCTGTAAAAGCTCACGATTCTTACCATTCCTACTTCTACTTGGTTTGAATGAAAACAAATCATTCATAAATTTTACAGCCATTTAGACAGCACTCCCAAGTTGCCTAAGATGCCCTCGGTAGTGACTCTGCCTTGAGTCTTGAAACACCTTCCACTCCCACCGTCGTTTGCACAGCACCCAGCGGAAGGGCTCCCCCGGCCCCGATGGGGGAGGCACTGCCCACCCTGCGGCCAAGGCTTCGGGGCCTCCATCCCCAGTTCCAGGTGCATCAGGAGGACCCACAGGCCCCTGACCACCTGGTCCTGCCCCCCTCGCCAGATGGGCTCTGCTGCTCTCCTCCTGGCACTTCCACCTCACCTGCGTTTCCACATGACCATGCACATGCCCTCCCCTGGGCCTGGAACGTCCTTCCCCCTTGGTTGGTCAGAGAGTTGCTATTAGTCCTTCAAGTCCCGCCATACCATCTTGGGACACCTGATTTGTGGTCTGGGGACACAGGCCCTGCACTGAGCCCCTGTCACCAGGCACCAAAAGATTGGGCTCACCTGGCTCCTCCACCCTCTCTCTAGATCAGTGGTCCCCAACCTTTCTGTGGCCACGCCTCACCTAAGCATCTCTGGAATCCTGATGCCCCCCTGGGACATATAATTCTCATTATTCAAAACGTGAGCTCCTATTCCCATGGAGGAAGCCTCAAAGGCCATGAACTTGGTCTACACAAGCTTCCAAAGAACATGGCGTCCATGAGAGAGAAAAATAAAAGAATGAAAGGACAGTTGAAGGACTGAGGAAATATCACTAAGAAATTGTTAAAAAATAATAATATAAAGTAATATGAAAAAATAGCAAATAGTTTCAAAACATAGTAGGGAACTGAAATGCATAGATATGTCATAATATATATTTATAGACTGTATAGGAGGCCCCTAGAACCATAAGGAATGCAAAAAATTTACTATTAATAACTCATTCTCCAATCGCCTCCTTTCAAAATCAAATTGGCCTCCTGTGGGGCATGTGCCCATGTGGGGAACTGCTTGCTGGTCTAGATTGTCAGCAGGCCCCTCTGCTGGCAGGGTCCAATCCCCACATCCTAGGACGGAGAGCTGGAGAAAAAGGAGATACGAACACAAGGTTCTTCTAGCACATTCTTCTGGCCAAGGATCTAACTCATGAGCATAGGGTGGTTCTACAGTCATACAAAAGCCCATAATAAAGTTACTGTTGGCTATACATAGCATCACACATCTAGAACAGCCAAGAAAATCAAGTGAAAAAAGTGAATATATGAATAATAAAATTCAGTAACGTTGCCAGGTGTAAAATTACTAATAAAAAAATCTATCAACTGCCCTGGCTGGTTTGGCTCAGTGGATAGAGCGTCGGCCTGTGGACTGAAGGGTCCCAGGTTCGAATCTGGCCGGGGGCATGTGCTGGGGTTGCGGGCTCAATCCTCCCCAGTGGGGGGTGTGCAGGAGGCAGCCAATCAATGATTCTCTCTCATCATTGATGTTTCTATCTCTCTATCCCTCTCCCTTCCTCTCTGAAATCAATAAAAATATACTTTAAAAAAAATCTATCAGCAAACTTGAAGATCTCTTATAAAGTCCAACCACCATAAGGTTAGCAACGCTGCTGCTCCTCACAGTCCAAGGGCACTTTGGAGCCCTTAGTAATTACACAGTAGCACTGTTGCACCAGCTGGCTTATTAATATTGCACTGAAGGTTTTTTGTAAATAAAAAAATAAATAAAATAAAATAAAATTGAAAGCCTTCTGCTATATGCAAACAACCAGATAGAGAAAAAAAATGGTTTTTTAAAGATCCCATTGATGATAGTAACTAAAAAGATACAATTTCTAGGAATCTATTAAAGAATTATGCAAGCCCTGGCTGGTGTTGCTTAGCGGTTAGAGCGTTGTCCTATGCACTGAAGGGTAGCAGGTTTGATTCCTGGTCAGAGCACATACCTAGGTTTCGGGTTTGATCCCTGGCAGGGGCACATGTATGAGGCAACCGATCCATGTATAGCTCTCTCTCTCTCTCTCTCTCTCCCTCTCTTCTTCTCTCTCTAGAATTAATGAAAAACATATTCTCGGGTGAGGATAAAAAAAAGAATTATGCGAGATCTATATTAAAAAATAAATATAATTTCTAATGCATGCAAAAGAAAACTTTAGTAAATAATACATATCCTGTTTTTATTTTTTTAATATGTTTTTATTGATTTCAGAGAGGGAGAGGAAGAGATTAAAAACATCAATGATCACAGAGAATCATTGATCAGCTGCCCCCTGCATGTCCTTTACTAGGGATCAAGCCTGCAACCTGAGCATGTGCCCTGAACAGGCATCGAACCGTGACCTCCTGGTTTGTAAGCTGACACTCAACCACTGAGCAACACCAGTCAGGCAACAGGGTTATTTTTAGAACTAGACCTGGAGAAAACTTGCTATGAAAAGATAGCCAAGAAAATCCTTTAAATGAAGAGCAATGAGGGGTTTGGCCATATCAGATATTGATACCTAATTGAATAAAAGAGAAGCATGCAAATTGACTGTACCTCTGCTACACCCACAAGCCATGCCCATGAGCCAATCAGGAGCAGATATGCAAATTAACCCAACTAAGATGGCGGCGGCCATGGAGCTGAAGCGAGTAGGAGGCTTGGGTTGCCCCCGGCAATGGAGGAAGCCAAGCTTCCCGCCTGCCCTGCTGGCCCTTGACTCTGCTCAAAGTTTCAATTATAGAAGATAAATAAACCCCAGATACCTGCTTCCAGCCTACCTGGGCTCTGCTCAAGGCTACAAAGTTTTAATTATAGAAGATAAATAAATCCCAGAAAAAAAGGAGAGGCTGGGG
>NW_006289504.1:59775-63423 GCF_000327345.1 Myotis davidii | reverse complement strand
CCTAGTATTATAATAAAGTTGCAACAAATGAAACAAGGAGGTGTTAGCAAATGAATAGACAGATTAATATTACAGAACAGAGTGCAGAAATGGAAGTCCAAGGAATTAAGTATGTGATACAGGCGGCACTACCCATCAGTAGAGACACAGAAATCATTCCACAAATCCTACTGCAGCCGCGGGTTAGCCACGCCCCGGGGTGAGCCACGCCCAGGGGGAAAACCTGCACCTTTTGGACCTGATCCAGTCTGTTTCCCTGCCAGGTCTGAACGCCTCCAAGTGGGTCACAACGGACCCGTTCTGTTAAAGTTACCGTCACCTGCCCCAAACTGCCCAGCTGAACAAACCTGACAAATGAGAGGTCTCAGATAGGTTACATTTGTCACAAATCCTCCTCCTCTGCAGACGGGGGATTCCCTTTCTGGGTCACATTTACATCAGGGAATGGAATGAGGCAAGTGCCCCCGATGGGTGCTGCTGGGCTTCCTCAATGGCACTGCTTCGATCCTGGAGGGCTGCGCAGTGTTCAGGCGCCTCCAGCACACACTCGCCTGCGGGTCTCCTGTGATGTGGGTTTAACTAGGTTCCGGGACTGCTTCCCAGGCTCAGGGCTGCCCCCGAGGGGCCGTCGGCCCATTCCCATGTGCTTCGGAAAGGCGTGCGGACTCCGAAAGGGGTGGTATGGTAGGTCCGGAGCAGTGGGTGAGGATCTCGACAGGACGGGGAGCGGCAGGTTCAGAAAAGCAAAGCCAGTGGGGCGAAGTGGGGAGCGTCTCTGAAGATGAAGGATAGGTAAACAGATTCCAGGAGGACGAGACCAAGGACAGGATCAAGGGGGAAAAATAACGCAAAACTCAGAAGCAACACTGCCATGCCATCTCACGTTCAAATGCCGCCTCTCCACCCTTGCACAGAAACCCCTTCCTCTGCCCAGCCCCCCACCCCACACACCTCAGCTCAGAGCCCAGCCAATGTGCAGGGTTTGGCAGCTGAGGTGGAGGTGACTGCAGGTGCAAGAGGTGTACTCAGGGACCACGGAGAGCCCTATGTGGCTACAGGGGGCCCCCGGCAGGAAGTGAGGCCCAAGGGTGAAGCGAAGTGGATAGATAGCCCTGGACTCGGTTGTTGTTGTTTTTAAATCTCCATCTGACAATATTTTTCCATTGATTTTTAGAGAGAGTAGAAGAGAGAGGGAAAGACAGAGAGAAATATCGACGTGAGAGAAACACATCAATTGGTTGCCTCTTGCAGGAGCCCTGACCAGGGCCCGGGCCGGGGAGGAGCCTGCAACCGAGAGGGTGAGGATCCAGTCTAATCCGAGTGCCCTTGACTAGAATCGAACCCAGAACCTTCCGGTCCGCAGGCGACACTCTGTCCACTGAGCCAAACCGGCTAGGGCTGGCCCTGGACTCTGAATGCCACGCTAAGGAAATCAGTATTTGTCTTGGGGGGCCCCATCTCCCAACTGTGCGCCATGGAACATTTATGTCAAAACTATTTTCTCTTCCATATATATTCCTATGCATATAATGTTAAAAGCACTTGGACAGCTGTTCTCATCATTATGTGATATCGCCTTTAAGAAACTGTATTCTCGCCCTGGCCGGTGTGGCTCAGTGGATAGAGCGTCGGCCTGTGGACTCAAGGGTCCCAGGTTCGATTCCGGCCAAGGGCATGTGCCTCGGTTGCGGCCACATCCCCAGTAAGAGGTGTGCAGGAGGCAGCTGATCAATGTTTCTCTCTCATCGATGTTTCTAACTCTCTATCCCTCTCCCTTCCTCTCTGTAAAAAATCAATAAAATATTTTTTTTTTAAAAAAAGAAACTATATTCTCTACCCAAGGCTGCGGGAGATCACGTGGGAGCTGGGTGATGCACTAACATTTGAACCACACACGGGGCTGTGACCTGCCCTGACAAACTAGCCATGGCATCAACAGGCACCTTCTAGCCACAATGTTTCGTCTATGGAAGATATCTTATCTTAGGATCTCAACATATATTCGTGATTTTATTCCACATATGGTATATTGAACATGTTTGTACACGATAAAAACTAATTCCATCTGCCCTAGTCGGTTTGGCTCAGTGGCTATAGAGCGTCACCCTGGGGACTGAAGGGTCCTGGGTTCAATTCCGGTCAAGGGCACATGACCAGGTTGCGGGCTCGGTCCCTGGTGGGGGGCGTGCAGGAGGCAGCTAATCAATGATTCTTTCTCATCGCTGATGTTTCTGTCTCTCTCTCTCCCTCTCCTTTCCTCTCGGAAATCGATGAAAACAAATTAAAACAAAACAAAACAAATTCTCTCTGAATCTAAGGTGAAAAAGGAAGCCTTAAACAAAAACGCAGTCTTATGATTTGCACACTGTGAACTCCAAGAGCCAAGAATCAGAATCCATCCAAGTGATGTTTTCTAAAAATCAGGTGGCGAGCTGCCCACGTCTTAACGATTAATGATTCCTGGAACAGCCGCATTCAGGAGAGCACAGAATATTGCCGGAGGAAGCCCCTTCTGTTCTTCCTTTTGCTGAAACACATCTCTGTGCAGAGCCTGTCACACCACACGGCAGGAAAACAAAATCTAGAAGACCTGATGTTGTACCCGATGTGAGGCTATGACCTGGCAGCATTATGCCTAATATTCAGCAGATACGATTTTCTTAAAGAACTGGAACAATAATGTTCTCCATGTTAAATGTGGAAGGCTTTTGTATTCTTTATCTGTAGTAAAAATACCATTAGGTGTCTGGCCGTTTATGTATTTTTTTCTCAATGAACTGAACATAAATTTCTCTGATGTTTTATGCTGCTACAATTCCAAAGCATTCGAACCTAAATGTGAACGATCGTGCAGCAATGAATTCTTCTGTCTTTTCCTGGGAGGCCACCTCTTGCTATCCATCCACGTTAGCTAACAATATGTTTTATCTCATGATCTGTTGACCTCCCACTAATATCTTAAAATGGGTAAACCGTGCCATGGGAAATAAATTCAGGAAGCGCCCATTTTTGAACAAAGGAGCAGCACAGTCAGAACTGCAGCTCAGAGGAACAACTGGGGTTCGTATCGAGGATCACTGAAGGGGGAAGGTTGGAAGCTAATAAAAAATCACTACGCACCCATCCGGGCACAGGGAGATGAGAGCGTGGCCAAGAGCAGGGGGGACAGAAAGAAGGAAACGGGTTTGTAAGATTTCAAATGTGCCATCGGGAGGACTTGTGAAAGCAACAGATGTGGCATAAACACCAAAATAAAAAAATATGAAACTGCTCAACATCAAAATTAAAAAAAAAACACTTTTGTGTTGCAATTGATACCATCAAAGAAACTGAAAAGATAACCCACCGAACTGGAGAAAATATGTGCAAATCATACCTCTAATAAGGAATGTGCATTCAGGACAAATAAAGAACTCTTAGCCCTGGCTGGTGTGGCTCAGTGGATAGAGCATCGGCCTGCGGACTGCAGGGTCCCGGGTTCTATTTCCAGTCAAGGGCACATGCCCGGGTTGTGGGCTCGACCCCCCAGTGAGGGGAGTGCAGGAGGCAGCTAATCAATGATTCTCTTTCACCATTCATGTTTCTATCTCTCTCCCCCTCTCCCTTCCTCTCTGAAATAAATTTTTAGAAAAAAGAACTCTTAGAAAT
>NW_006289504.1:55092-59718 GCF_000327345.1 Myotis davidii | reverse complement strand
CCAGGGGAGCTATAATGAAAAAGACAGACAATCGCAGGTGCTGTCGAAAATGCAGACAAGCTGGAACCTCATACGCCGAGGGTGGGAATGCAGAGTGGTGTCGCTGCTTTGGGAAACAGCCCCGCAGCTCCTCAAACAGGGTCTGGGTCTGGTCTCCTCTGTGGTGTTTCTGACAAAGCCATCCCTCCCCTTCTTTTTATTTTTTATTTTTTAAAATATATTTTATTGATTTTTTACAGAGGAAGGGAGAGAGATAGAGAGTTAGAAACATCGATGAGAGAGAAGCATCGGGAAACAGCCCCGCAGCTCCTCAAACAGGGTCCGGGTCTGGTCTCCTCTGCGGTGTTTCTGACACAGCCATCCCTCCCCTCCTTTTTTAACCCAGCCAACCCTGATGTGTTATATTTCACATTAGCTGGCTTTTTCTTTTTCTTTTTTTTTTTTAAAAAAATTTTATTGAGGTCAGAGAGGAAGGGAGAGGGAGAGAGAGAGAAACATCAATGATGAGAATCACTGACTGGCTACCTCCTGCACGCCCCCTACTGGGGATCGAGCCCCTGACCGGAATCGAACCTGCGACCCTTCAGTCCGAAGGCCGATGCTCTATCCCCTGAGCCAAGCCGGTTAGGGCCCGCCCTTCTTTCTATCACCCATAAATTTGTTGCCATCTTTCAGCAGCTGGTACTTCCCTGCCATTCACTTTGTTGTCATAGGATTATACTTTTAATAATCTCTCTGGTAGCACTTTAATGGCTTCTGGGAGGAAAGGTATAAGTAAGTACATGTGCTGAATCGTCCACCTTAAATTCCAAGTTAATCTCATTCATTTTTCAGTTATAACTTGCATGTACTTAAAGGATAACAGTCCGACTGGCGTGGCTCAGTGGTTGAGCATCGATCTATGAACCAGGAGGTCACGGTTCAATTCCTGGTCAGGGCACATGCCCAGGTTGCAGGCTCCATCCCCAGTGTGGGGCGTGCAGGAGGCAGCCGGTCAATGATTTCTCTCTCGTCACTGATGTTTCTAGCTCTCTCTCTCCTCTACCTTCCTCTCTGAAATCAATACAAATATTTTTTTATATAAAAAGGTAACAGACATTCTATCCTAAGCCCCTTGTCCATGGGCTCCTATTGGGGGGATGGGGCAGTGTGGGGTGGGGGGGGGGGCAAGGTTCCATCCAGTTTGTCACCCCCTGCCCACCCCCGACATGCAGTCCTCCCTTCTCTGAGCTCCACTGCTCATGACACAGATCCGCCGGGACAGGCTAAGGAACTGGCCAAATGCATGTGGATTTCCTCTTTCCAGGACTTTTTTAAACAGCAGAGCACTGTGTGGCCCTCGCTGTGATGCCAGAAACCGCACGTGGATTTCCTCTTTCCAGGACTTTTTTTTAAACAGCAGAGCACTGTGTGGCCCTCCCTGTGATGCCAGACTACATCAATTGAGAGAATGTTCAACTTTAAATCAAGGGCATCGTTTGCAGGTTCCGTTGGCCCAAGAGAACCTCTTTACTCAAAAGCAAAGCCTGCACGACACCTCTCTGCGTTACAAAGGCTGGAGTTTAAAAATAAACACGGGCATTTGCAGGAGCGCAAAAATAGTAGCACCGCCCCGCGGAGCCCTGGGCACTAGGTGTGTGCTCACTCAGGGGGAGCCGAGCGAGGCCACGCTCAATCCGAAGCGTGGCCCTCAAACAAGCGGCCCGCGAGCGAAGGGCGCCTTTTTGGGGCTCTGTCCCCTTGTACTCCGCCCTTCCGACCTCATCCCATTCAGACCAAGCACAGGCGCCCACCCTGTCCAGCTATTCACACCCGGGCAGCCTCCAGAGACGAAACCCGGGTCCTCACCCAGCCTTGTCTCCGCCTGACTCTGTGGCCTCCTCCCCATCAACCCCTTACCTACCCAACCTGCCTCCCGGGAAGCTGAGCCTCCCGCAGAAGGCCTATCGCTGATCTCCACTCCCAACTCGCCCCCCCACCCCACCCCCTCCTGTTAGAATCCTCCATCCTTCAAGGCAAAGTGCAAATTGGTCACCTTTTCCATCAGAGGCACCAGCCCCAGCACCAGACCAAGCTCTCTCCCTGGAGCCCAGCTCCGTTGTGACCGTCACACCCTCTCCTTGTCTTTGGGCAGCTATAAGTGTGCTGTAACCCCAAACTGGGTCATACGCCCCCCTGGGCAGGACTCAGGTCTCCAAGCCCCTGCAGCACTTGATAGAGGAAGCGCTTGAAGTTGTGGCCAGAAGCTTTGAGTCGTAGAGGGCCCGGAGGGACCAGGTGCTGGCAGCGGGGCCTGCATAACCCCACCAGGCGAGCAAGCAGACGTCACCAGGGAAAGCCCTCTCTCCAGCAGGACTGCAAGGTGATATCTTCCTCCCACGTGGAGATGTATGAACCCACTCCCACTCAGCTCCAGGCTGCACCAGCGCAGCGGGAGGCCCAGCTCTGGCCTCCCCCCCACACCCTCCTCCCTCTACCCCAGTGTGCCGGGCACGTGACCGTCCCCATGTGCCCTGCCGGGCCTGGGAGAAGCTAGAAAGCACCAGCCAAATGAGCTCAAGGGTCTCCAGGACATTCTATCAGGGGCCACGGAGAGCCTGGCACCCAGATCACATGTCTCAACCAAGGGCTGGGAGAGAGGGGTGCACAGAGAGAGGGAACACCAGGGACCAGGAGCACATCCCATAAAGGCGCTTCCTACTTCTCCGGGTTTGGGAGGAAAGCGTGTAGAAGTGAGTGACTGGGGGAGAATGCCGGGCTTCCCCGTCACTCTGTGAAGTGCTCGGGCCCCTGTGTGGGTAGCGGGTTCCGATGATTCAGATGTGGGGCTGCAGTACGGGCTCTGCTATAGTTCTTTCTCCCTCTTGGAAAAGCCCCGATGCTGACGTTTAGCGGACAGAACGAGGCAGCTGGCAGGTGTCCGACAGCTGCCCCAGAACAGCCCGTGCTGTGTCCATGTTCCAAGGACACGTCGCCCGGCTCCTCCGAAGGGCCAGATGGCTCGTGTGTCGACTTCTCCCCACTTCGTGTTTACTTCTCCTGGTCCGTGGCTTCCGCCTTCCCTCCTCCATTCACGGTGTCCGTGCACATTTACATCTTCAGAGCAATTCGTGGTCCTCTACTAAGAGATGTATCTGGTGTGTGTGTGTGTATGTGTTAATCCTCATCTGAGGATATTTTTCCATTGACTTTTAGGGAGAGTGGAAGAGAGAGGGAAAGACAGAGAGAAACATCGATGTGAGAGAAACACATCAATGGGTTGCCTCCTGCACGCACCCCGACCAGGGCTCAGGCCGGGGAGGAGCCTGTAACCGAGGGACGCGCCCTTGACCGGAATCAAACCCAGGACCCTTCGGTCCACAGGCTGACGCTCTATCCACTGAGCCAAACCGGCCAGGGCGATCCATCTGGTTTGTTGTGGGCAGAGCTCAAGAGATTTATCTCAGTGCTGCGGCCGATGCAACGCTGTGAGCACACTCCAGCGAACAGGCTTCCTTGGCACACCAGGAAGTGGCAACGCCCGCCTGACAAATCTCCAAGAGCCACCTACTCTTTGCCCCGACCCTCACGCCCATTGGAAAACATAGCAAGCGTGTCCCTATTGTATTGGCTGCTTACCCCTTTATATACGGCTGTCCTTCCTCAATAAGCTTAGATCTGTGTCTCTGAACCTGGTCTCCGGAGTCGTGCATGCAAGCTCCCTAGCGCGTTGGGCTCCATCGTCCTCACCCCCGAGGGACCCCCTGTTCCAGTCTGTAAGCTGGAAATGCCTTTCCATGGTCACAGGCAACGCTGAGATCCTTAGCACCAGCACCAGCACCCCGGGGACGAGGTATTTCCTGGAGGTCCCAGCCTGTATTAAGTGTGTGCTGCCACCAGGCTGGGCACTGGCACACATACCTCACTCAATTGTCCCAACAACCTTGAGAAATCAGACTCTGTGTCTGTCTTCAGTTCACGGAGGAAAACAGAAAAGGGGGAAGAGAGGAAGTCAGTTGCCCAAGGCCACACACAGCTATTCAGTGAGTCACCTACGCCATCTAGTTCTAACCCAACACATGCTTCAGGCGCCTACCCACGCCTCCCCCTCTGCCTGCACCAGTGAGGTCCCACCCCTGCTCAACGGACCCTCCTTCCCAGGCCACCTCAGCGGCTTTGCCCTCCGGACGCCCACCACGTGCAGGCTGAGGCACCCCTGAGCTGCTCAGCAGGTCAGTGGGCAAAGAGCTTCATTCTTGCCCATCCCTTACCCAGGCTATCATCCCGGTCATTTATCCTTAACTCCTACCCACCTATAATCTTCATTCCACGCATCCCACTCTCTGTGATCGGCGTACACACCCCGCCGGCCCGGCCCAGGCTCCCACGGCCCTTTTTGTCTCTTAACATGCCAGAAAATGCACCTGTTTGTTATTTTTTACTTATGTTTACTCCTTGGGTGTCTCACTACAATGTAAGCTTCAGGAAGGCAGGGCCTCATGGGTCTCGTTCACTGATAACCCCGACACCATGGACAGCGCCTAGCACCTGCTACTTAACACATGCCTGAAAGGATTATTTTTATAATTAATCAATATCCTTTTTTTTTAATAATTAATATCCCTTTTCCCTCCTCTAGTGTAAGCT
>NW_006289504.1:51479-53851 GCF_000327345.1 Myotis davidii | reverse complement strand
TCATCGACACAGTGCCCCCAGTTCTCCGAGGCTCCCCCTTATCCATCTGCTGCCTCCGGCACGGCCCCCAACTGGGGATGGAGCCCGCAACCTGGGCGTGTGCCCTTGACCAGAATCGAACCCGGGACCCTTCAGTCCGCAGGCCGACGCTCTATCCACTGAGCCACACCGGCCAGGGCGGGAGCCTGTCTTGAAACCACTTCACTAAAGCACCTTCTTGCTCATGTTCCATGACAGCCAAAGCAGCCGCAGCATTTGGAAAAGAATAACAACACAACCCTGGCTGGTTGGGCTCAGCGTCCTAGTGTAAGCTCCACTTGGACAGAGGCCAAGTCCATTGTCGTCACCCTGGAAGCACTCGATAAAAACTACTTAATTGACCGAACGCAGGCGCAGAGTGAGGCAGTGAGGAGGCCACGGCTGGGCTCATCTGGGGCTCGCAGGGCAGCGTGGATGCAGTTCTGGTGCCCCTGGCTGCCACCTGAACACAGGTGACCTAAATACAGCGGGTGATTCTGATCGGCGCCAGCAGCAAACACCAGAAGCCCTTGGACACAGAGATCTGAGCGCCTAGGGTGGTTTCTGCCTCCACCGTGCACATATCTGGTCCCGGGAATGTGGGGAAACTGCTCTGACCTGAAAACGTGCCTTCTGAAAACAGACTGCCCGGCAGACCCTCCGCTATGACATCTTCCTGCAAAGCTCGATCCTACCTAGGTCTCAGATCACATTTTTTAAAAAATATATATTTTATTGATTTTTTAAATATATTGTATTGATTTTTTACAGAGAGGAAGGGAGAGAGATAGTTAGAAACTTATTATTTGATGGTATTTTTGTTCTTATGAAAATAATTTTGCATTTAAAGCATGAAATATTGAATTAGCCATTAGTGATATTCAACCACTATGAATCTAGAAAGTGTCAAGTTCATTATATAGTTTTACATATGCCTAATTGCTTTTAATAAGAACAATTAAATTATTTTTAAAATATAGTAATATATTATTACATTTCCATGATACTTCAGTAGCTCTTGACATATATATTTTTATTCTCAATATTATTAAGACATTTTTAATTTTTAAAAACAGGTAATACATTTTATTAACTATATAGATATTTTAATATATTTTATTGATTTTTTTTTTTACAGAGAGGAGGGGAGAGAGATAGAGAGTTAGAAACGTCGATGAGAGAGAAACATCGATCAGCTGCCTCCTGCACGCCTCACTGGGGATGTGCCCGCAACCCAGGTACATGCCCTTGACCGGAATTGAACCTGGGACCTTTCAGTCCGCAGGTTGATGCTCTATCCACTGAGCCAAACCGGTTTCGGCTCAGATCACATTTTCAGGCTGCCTTCCTCTTCGAGCTGCACTCAGGACCCCCTAGGCTGCTCTAGCTATTAGTGGGTAAGAGATCCGCTCTAGGAAAGAAAAGACATAAATAAACTAAACACATTTTGTAAGACGCAGAGCGAGAGCCAAATCTCACAATATCAGACTCAATCTGGCCTCTCACCTAGGCTGGAGGAGCCGGAATGAAGTGCATCTGATTGGGGAGCCTGTCTTTTTTTTTTTTTTTAATGTATATTTTTATTGCCTTTCAGAGATGGGAGAGATAGAAAAACATCAATGATGAGAGAGAATCATTAACCGGTCGCCTCCTGCACGCCCCCTCCTACTGGGGATTGAGCCTGCCACCTGGACATGTGCCCTTGACCAGAATCGACCCCGGGACGCTTCAGTCGCAGGGCTGATGCTCTATCCACTGAGCCAAACTGGATAGGGCTGTAGAATCATTCTTAAGTAAATTTATGGGGTTTCAAATTTTAGACATCAGAAACAAGATGTGGTGCAATGGGGCCTTAGCCAGTTTGGTTCAGTGGATAGAGCGTTGTGTTGGCCTGGGGACCAAAGGGTCCCAGATTCGATTCCCGCCAAGGGCTCATATCTCGGTTGTAGGCTCCTCCCTGGCCCAGGTCCTGGTCAGTGCTCATGCAGGAGGCAACCGATCAATGTGTTTCTCTCACATCGATGTTTCTCTCTGTCTTTCCCTCTCCCTTCCATTCTCTCTAAAAACCAATGGAGAAACATCCTCAGGCGAGGATTAAAAACAACAACACAACACAACACTCTGTGTATCTTCCTTTGAGACAAACAACACAGGCAACCCCCTAAAGCATGAACCACTGATGCGTCTGGGAAACTGTGGGAAGTGAATAAGGGAAAATTCTGATTCGTGGCCAAAAAGAGGGTGAGCCACGTGGGTTCTGGAGAACCTACAACCCTCTTGGGTCCACATTAGTGTCGACACAAGTAATCTGACAACTAGTAAGACCTGGCCTAACAGGTTTATTTATTTGAGGT
>NW_006289504.1:44433-49971 GCF_000327345.1 Myotis davidii | reverse complement strand
TAACAGCAACATCAACAACACAACACTCTGTGTATCTTTCTTTGAGACAAACAACACAGGCAACCCCCTAAAGCATGAACCACTGACGCGTGTGGGAAACTGTGGGAAGTGAATAAGGGAAAATTCTGATTCGTGGCCAAAAAGAGGGTGAGCCACGTGGGTTCTGGAGAACTTACAACCCTCTTGGGTCCACATTAGTGTCGATACAAGTAATCTGACAACTAGTAAGCCCTGGCCTAACAGGTTTATTTATTTGAGGTTGAGATTCCTATTAAGTGATGGGAATAATGTCTTAATCGATGTGATCACCACATGCAAGTCAATAGGACTGAAGACTGAAGTCATTTTGAGAACGACTGAGATCTGAGAAACAGGACCAGGGAGAAGAAACTGGGAGACAGAGGGCGAGAAAGGGAAGACAAAGGCAGGGCTGAGGGATTCCTGGTGAGGAATCTATAGCAAACTCAAGAGAGCCGTCTGATAGGCCGGGCGATCACATCAGAGCAAATCCCTGCGTTTAGCCCAGGGGTGGGCAAACTTTTTGACTGGAGGGCCACAATGGGTTCTTAAACTGGACCGGAGGGCCGGAACAAAAGCATGGATGGGGTGTTTGTGTGAACTAATATAAATTCAAAGTAAACATCATTACGTAAAAGGGTACGGCCTTTTTTTTTTTTTTTAGTTTTATTCATTTCAAATGGGCCGGATCAGTTTGCCCACGGCTGGTTTAGCCCCTGCCCTCTGAACGGCAGGCTAACTAACAAACTTCTTGGAGGCTCGTCTCTGCGTTTCTTTTAAACCTGAAGCTGCACTTTTGAAACCCAGGTTGTTTTTGTCACGGAATCGTCAAAGTCTTGCAGAGAGCCGCTTGGTCCGCGGCCACAGTCACCTCATGTGGCAGCGAAGGGACAAGTAAGACCCACTAAGAATTCCTGGGGGTTACAAACATGATGAACGCAGCCTCGGAGCGGGGAGGGGGTGGGGGCAGGGAGGCCTGCAGCCCCCCTTCGGCCTCTTTTGTGACATTTCCAACGGTCACTGAACCTCTCTGAGCTCGTTTCTTCATCTATAAGACACGAAACTTAAATGATGATAATGCACATCAATCGTCAATAAATAGGGTCCCCTTCCCCCTGGCAGAACTCACTCTTCTGCAGGAACCCAGACGGACTCCACAACGACCATGTGGCTTGACCCTGTGTCTGTCCAGTGTACCGCGCTGCGTCCTCAGGCGACCACAGAAGGGCCGACGCCGGGAAGTATTGGGCCAGATTGGCGATGCCACCATTGCTCCCGCGGGAGGGGCTTCCCTTCCCTGCACAGACTAGAAACGTCCACCAAGGACGTACAGAAACCAGTGCCAATGCTGTCATGGTTTTGGGAAGATACACACTTGGTCCGCGGCCACAGTCACCTCATGTGGCAGTGAAGGGCCAAGTAAGACCCACTAAGAATTCCTGGGTGTTACAAACATGATGAACGCAGCCTCAGAGAGGGGAGGGGGTGGGGGTAGGGAGGCCTGCAGGCCCCCTTCAGCCTCTTTTGTGACATTTCCAACGTTGTGCCAATTTCACCAAGTGCTTGGAAGGCAGATGTGTGTGTGTGTGTGTGTGTGTGTGTGTGTGGGTGTGTGTGTGTGAAGCTGCACCAATTTTTCTACATTGACAACCTCTCCGGGCACAGGCCCAAGCTCCCGGCTGGAGAGAGCGGCTCTGGGGGCTCCCGTGTGACCCGGCCTGGCCAGCACTCCATTCTCAGTGAACGCCACTTAATTATTTAAGGAACGGGGCATTGTTTCTTTTGCAGGCGGAGCATTCAGAATATTTAAAATGCAGGGGAGCAGCCAAGGAGCTGCTTTTTTTAGCTTCCTCCCTTGAAGTGAGTGGTATAGCTTTCAATCAAGCGGTGGGATCCCACTTCCAGTTTTCCAGAATATTCCGTCCTTAGGGAGGCCTGCCGGCTTTACCAGAGAAGCAGCGGAGGGAGAGACAGGAAGCTCTGCAAAAGCCAGGCTGGATGAAGTTCCACGGCCTCCCCATGGGAGTCACTTGTCAATTTAGCAAATCTCTCTGATTCTGTTGGTGTCAAAGGAAGGTGGGAGCCCAACGACCACTGGGGAACCCGCTGGGTGTGGGGCATACGGGGTCCCCTCCCTCCCAGAGACGAAGCTGTGCTCACGCCAGGCCTGTGAGCCCACTTCGGTGCGATCTCACCTGGCTCCGCGTCAGCAAAAGGACCCCACGTCTAGCGGGGCGACGGAGGGCAGGGGGTGTGGGTGGAGCTGAGCACACCCAAGGCAGCGCCATAAGGAACCTTGTTCCCACACCAGAGGGTCAGAGAGGCCCCTGGGAGGGGAGGGTCCAGTCCCTGAGATGGTATTTAATGGGGTGTGTCCAGAAAGGAGGCCCGGCTCCCAGGGCCTCTGAGCCCAGCAAATCTCAGCTCACAAGTCAGTCTGAGGCCCGAGGACGAGGAAAACCTGGTATCAGACAAAGCTGCCTTCTCCTCAGAACAAGGAGGTTTGGACCAAGTTTTGCATCAAAATCATCACAGGCCACCTCCTCTGTCACCTCCTCTGTGCATACCCGACCTGTGACAGCTGCTCGCAGGCTCCCCAGATGCACACAGAGCCCACCCCGGGCTCCCCCTCCCTCCCACGGATCTGAGTTCCACCAGTGGAGTCCCTCAGAACAAGCCCTACCCCCGCCCCCCGCATGGCAGCTGGTGATCCACATGGAAACAGCTCTCTCTTCCCCTAACCCTCACCTCTGGGTCAAGTTCTCTCTTCTCTAAGCTAAAATGTCCAAATCGCCCGGCCGGCGTGGCTCAGTGGTTGCGCATCGACCTATGAACCAGGAGGTCACGGTTCGATTCCCGGTCAGGGCACATGCCCGGGTTGCTGGCTCGATCCCCAGTGTGGGGCCTGCAGGAGGCAGCCGATCCATGATTCTCTCTCATCATTGGTGTTTCCACCTCTCTCTTTCTCACTCCCTTCCTCTCTGAAACCAATCAAATTATTATTTTTTTTTTTTACAAAATAAAATGCCCAAATCCATTAAACAAGTGGTTCTCATCTCTCTGGGGTCACGGACCCTGTGAAAGTCTGATAGAACCTATGGACACCCTCCCAGAGGTGCACATCTGTATGTACAGGTCTCCGGGCATCTGGGGGGGGGGGTGTTCAGACCCCAGCACTGGATCCAGAGGCCCCACCTCAAGAAACCTTCCTTCAAATCCTCCTCGCAGAACACCACCCAGGCCCCTCCCCCTCGGCTCTCCCTCCTCCAATTATTCCTCCGCTCAGCTAAATCCGGATCAACTCCGGTGCCAGAACCAAATACAGCCTTCTAGATGCACAGGGAAGCAGGCCCAGCACCTCCTTTATTATTTTTTAACATGTTTTTATTGATTTCAGAGAGGAAGGGAGAGGGACAGAGAGAGAGAAACATCAGTGATGAGAGAAAATCACTGATCGGCTGCCTCCTGCACACCTCCCCCACTGGGGATCGAGCCCACAACCCGGGCATGTGCCCTTGACCCGGATCAAACCCGGGACACCCTTCAGTCTGCAGTCCGATGCTCTATCCACTGAGCCAGACTGGCTAGGGCCCATCAGCTCCTTGACTACAGCCATTTTGTACTCAGACCAAGGTCTTCAAAGTTTAAGCCAGTGTCTGGGACAACCATCACCGGGCCGACTCACACAGAGCTCACCATCAGCTCAACATCCCCGAGTCCTTCCCACACTCAGAAAGATGGGGCTCACTCCCCATCCCCGTACCTCAGGGAGAGACCCCACCCTCCTAGTCGCCCAACCCCACGCAGGCTCTCGGGACCTCCCTGTTCTGCTCATTCAAACCTGAGAGAGTCCTTCCCTGCTCCCTACGCGGGCAAACCCGCCATGGGCCGGGCCAGACTATCCCTTCACTCTGATGCCTTAACTGGAACCCGGCGGGTCCCTGAGGACAGGCGGGTCCCCTGCCGCACACACAGCTGACTTGCTCCTCTCACCCCCACAGAGGCAGAACCCCAGGGGGCAGGGCGACGGGTGTCCTGTGCCTCCCCCGCCCCCACAGGTGGCTCTCTTCACGCCCTTGGGGCAAACCAGCGCCATAGGCTGCAGCTCACCCTCTGCCACCACCACACCCGGCCATTCCCGTCACCGGCCTCCCAGGCCCAGCTCCTTCCTCTGCCCACCTCCTGCCACTGGCACATCCAGGTGCACAGCCCCCAACACGCTGGGCACAGTCCCTTCACCTCCTCCACGAAAATGCCTTCATCCCAACGCCCCTCCCCCTCGGTGACCTTCTCCCACAGTCTTACCAGGACCCTCATCTCCAGGAATGCACCCCCCACCCCCCCACCCCGGGTTTGCATTTCCACCTCCCTGCTTCCTGCCCACACCGCCTGCTGCTTAGGTACCCCCACCTCAGAGACCCCCACCCGCTGTCTGACCTGCTCCCCACCACCCACCTCCTGGCCCCACGCTCCCCTGAACGGCCAGACCCGCCCGCCCCGTGGCCTGTCACAGCCGCGTGAGAACACCCTGCCACCCCAGGCTGGTGCGTCTCACCATCTGCCTCCTCGTGGCCACACCCAAGCCAGTGGGCAACATCACCAAACTGGGTGGACAAGTTTCACTTTAAATTCGTGTTCTCTGACCTCAAACTGTCACTCGGCCACAGTTTACAAGCCCGGGTTTCTCCAGCAGGCTCGCCGCCCACTCCCAGACAATTTCACACCTTTTGCTCCTCCTCAGATGCCCCACACCCCGTCCTCCACCCGCGCTCTCAGGGATGGCCTGCCTCCCACTTCATGGGGCAAACCGGAGCCCTGGGTGGGACCCAGGCATCTCCCACCACACCCAGCCTGCTCGTACCTGCCTCCGCGGCCTCCTTTTCTCCTCTCCAGGAGAGGGTGCCTCCCTCTCGCCCTCCGCCCTCCGCCCTCCGAGGGCCAGTCCTTCCTCTGGTGCCCGAACTGCACCTGTCTCCTCTCAAGGCCTGGCTCCTCTGTGGTCCCCTTTCTCTGGGGCAGCATGCCCACCGGCACCCATATGGCCGGAGTTCTATCTTAAATGCATGCTCCCAATACCTACAGCCTCCCGTGTTAGTGTCCCTGCTTCCTTAAGAGTCAACTTCTTGAAAAAGTGGTCCAGCCCTAGCCGGTGTGGCTCAGTGGATAGAGCGTCGGCCTGTGGACTGAAGGGTCCCGGGTTCGATTCTGGTCAAGGGCACATGCCCGAGTTGCAGGCTCCATCCCCAGTAGGGGGCATGCAGAAGGCAGCTGATTAATGATTCTCTCATCATTGATGTTTCTCTCATCTCTCTCTCCCTCTCCCTTCCTCTTAAAAGTATATTTTTAAAAAAGAATCAACCAATGAATGCATAAATAAGTGGAACAACAGGTCAATGTTTCTCTCTCATTCTTTCTCCCTTCTTCTTCAGTGGTTCTCAACCTTCCTGAGGCCGCGACCCTTTAATGCAGTTCCTCATGTTGTGGTGACCCCAATTTCATTGTTACAAATTGAACATAATT
>NW_006289504.1:42969-43769 GCF_000327345.1 Myotis davidii | reverse complement strand
TCTCTGAAATCAATACAAAGTATATTTTTTTAAAAACAGAAAGAAAGACAAAGTGGTCTACATCTCCACACACCCCCTTCCCAGCCTCCCATCCATCTTCCAACCCACCTAGCTCCTGGCTCCGCCTCACCCCTGAGCTGGCTCAGGTCCGGGCCCCCAGGATCCGCCATGTTGCCGAGTCCCGGCCTGGTCCCAGCGGTGCCCAGCACCAATGCCAAGCCCGCCTCTTTGTGACACTTCTCCATCCACCACCCTGAGGCCACTGCCCACTTTTCTCCTCCTTCCCGAGCCCCGCCTCCTCCCACTTGGCTGGCTGCTCTTCCTGATGCCATCAAGCAGGGGGTGCAGCAGGCTCCTGAGCCCTCTCCCGCTCTGCCTGCCCCTCCCCATCATGGCCTCGCCCAGGCCACCTGCAGCCTGACCTCCGCTGGCCCCAGAGGAACGAATCCACTGCCTTCTCCCCAGCTCCGCTCACTGCCTCCAGCTTCCCACGTGGCTGCCTGAGCTCGACTCCCCCACCCCACTCCGAATCCTCCCTCCAGGCCTCCCCACGTCTACCAGATGCTTAAACCGAAAACCGAAAACCGAAGGGGTCCTCTGTCTGTCCTCCCTCTCCCTCACCCCTTACCCCACATGCAATCCCTCTGAAAGTCCCAGCAAACCCATCGCCAAACCATTCGTGGAACCTGCCCACTTCTCTCCCTCTCCTCTTCAACCTTCTCGCCCCAGCCAGAGTCCTCTGTCCCTGAAACCCAGGAACCCTGTTACTGGTCTCCTTGCTTCACGTTTTTTTTTAATCC
>NW_006289504.1:38028-42959 GCF_000327345.1 Myotis davidii | reverse complement strand
TTTTATTATTATAGATATTAAACCCTCCCCCAAGGATATTTTCCCATTGATTCTTAGAGAGAGACAGAAACATCAATGTGAGAGAGACACATCGAATGGTTGCCTCCTGCACGCGCCCTGACCAGGGTCTGAGCCGGGGAGGAGCCTGCATCCGAGGTACTTGCCCTTGACCGGAATCGAACCCGGGACCCTGTAGTCCATAGGCTGATGCTCTATCCACTGAGCCAAACTGGCTAGGGCCAGAGCAGGCTCCTTGCCCAGAAGATGGGTTCGTCGCAGCCCTACCTCACTGCATCTCCAATGAAAGCCGTGCCACAGCCACCGTCGTCCCCCCTACTTCTCTCCAGCCCCACACTGAGCTCTCTCTCCTCACCTGTGGCCATACGGCCACGCAGACCTGATTTCCATTTCTGGAACATTCCGGGCAGCCCCTTCCCACTCTAGGTCATTGCACCTGCTCCTCCCTCCACCCAGAAGGCTCTGTTCCTGTTCTTCACTTGAGGCAGCAGTTTCAGTGTCACCCCTTCAGAGAGGCGTCTGAACCATACACCCCAACGCCGGCCTCAGCCTGTGCTTCTCTCCCTCGTAGCCCCGAGCCCTCAGATCTTTTATTTGTGGATCCATTACAGGCAGTTTGGGGATTTTTTTTGGGGGGGGTGAGGAGGTGGCAGAGACAGGTGGTATCTGTTTCCCTCACTGGAAGATAAATTCCATGGGAAGAGGGACCATATCTCGCCATCGATTACACTGAAATGGTAATATTTTGGGTTCAAATACATTAAAACTCATGTCATCTGTTTCTTTCACTACTTTTTGTAAAATATATTTTTACTGATTTCAGAGAGGAAGGAAGAGGGAGAGAGAGGTAGAAACATCAATGATGAGAGAGAATCATTGATCGGCTGCCTCCTGCACGCCCCACACTGGGGATCGAGCCTGCCACCTGGGCATGTGCCCTGACCGGGAATCGAACCGTGACCTCCTGGTTCGTAGATCGATGTTCAACCTCTGAGCCATGCCAGCTGGGCTTCTTTCACTTCTTTAATGTGGACATGACTAGAACATGTACAATCACACAAATGATGCTCATACTTCCATCGGCCTGCACTGGTCTGGTTGCTTAAGGGTAGGGAAGATGCAGATTAGGAGACTGTGTGGACCTAACCTTGCATTATAATTAAATGTTTTATGGGGTACACAGAATAAAGGGGCCTGGGCCAAGTATTCAGGGTGCACAGAAGACAGGTAGATCAGGCCAGGTGACAGCAGGCTTGAAATGCAAACCGATGAGGATGGAGTCATGAATCATTGCCACTCGGATCGACGCCTAGCAAGTAGCTTCCATCAAATACCCAACACGCGCACAGATCCAAGGCTAACACGGGCATGAGAGAGGCAGAGGGTCACCGTTTCTTGAACGAATGAGCAGATGAACACACAAATAATCAAATGACCAGCAAAACAAATCCTGAGTCGGATCCCACAGCGGGGAGAAGCCCTTGTTTGTTTGTTTTTGTCCACACTGGCACCTCCCCGTGAAAGCGACTGGTTGCCAGACTGGTCTTCTTGTTGGCATGTGTGGGTCAGTTCTCCTGACCTTCCCTGTCCTCTGGCCCATGAGAGTCCTCCACCAGCACTACCCGGGAGGCTGAGCGACATGAGGCAAGGCTTAGAGGGCACACCTCGTATTGTCTGGGCCCGCATGCCAGGCACCGCTCAGGACTGTGAATGAGCAGCTGAGGATGGGGGAGTGCCCGAGGGGATTAAAGATGAGGGATGGACTGTCTCCAACCGTGAATACCAGAAGGTACCTGCCAACCTACCACCCAAAGCAGAAATCATGATGATGGGGGTGGTGGTGGTGGTAGTGATAAACTCGGCCACCACTCAGATGATGGGGGTGGTGGTGGTGGTGGTGGTGGTGATAAACTCGGTCACCACTCTCTGAGTACTTACGTGGCAGGCATTGTGCTAAATGCTTACACACGTTTTCTCATTCCATCAATCGCTGAAAAGATCAAGTTCACAGAGATGACTTGTCCAAGCTCACACAGCCAGCCCAGGGGCTGGAGTTTCACCTGCCTGTCCTTCCCCATCCTCCTCCCCACACCACCAGACAAGAGCCCTCCATGACCATGAACTCACAACTTGGTGAGACAGTCAGTCCTACCTGCAGTCTGCACAGAGGCGTTAGAGGACTCGGTCTCGTACCCAGTACCCACCGAGCTGAAGTCTGCCCTGACGCCCTCTCCACTGGAAGCGCCTTTTCCTACCCTGTGGAGCCTCAATTCCTTTTCCCCACAGGACCTTCTCCGTCACCCCTCCCCCAAGACGACAGAAGCCAAAGCAACTCTCTTTTTCTCCATTTAACTGAACACCTCCAATTAAAAGCTCTTCCAATTAAAGATCCCAAAAGGGACCCAATGCCCCGGCAGCAGGGTCTGCAATATTCCTCACTAATTGGACCCTTGTGGACACCCCTGTACCCCCATCCCATGAACCACAGATGAAACTCCCCCGAGAGCTGCAGGAGAACAAAGGGGCAGCCCCTTAGGGGCCATCGGGACCGAGATTTCTCCAGCTCAAGGCAGAGAGACAGGGGCCTGCCCAAGCCCCTCCTGTGGCTGGGAGGGACCTCTGTACCCCAAAAGGGACCCAATGCCCCGGCAGCAGGGTCTACAATATTCCTCACTAATTGGACCCCTGTGGACTCCCCTGCACCCCCATCCCATGACCCACAGATGAAACTCCCCCGAGAACTGCAGGGGAACAAAGGGGCAGCCCGTTGGGGGCCATCAGGACAGAGATTTCCCCAGCTCAAGGCAAAGGGAAAGGGGCCTGCCCAAGCCCCCCTCCTGTGGCTGGGAGGCACCTCTCTCTCTCTCTCTCTCTCTCTCTTTCTCTCTCTCTCTTTCTCTCTCTCTTCTTTTGGTATGTTGTGCTCAACTCATGTGAGCTCTCCACCTTTTTATTTTTTTAAGAATAGTTTACTGATTTTTAGACAAAGAGTAAGATAGAGGGAGGAATGGAGGAAGAGAGGGAGGAAGGGAGAGGGAGAGAGAGAGAGAGAGAGAGAGGAGTATCAATCAGCTGCCTTCTGCATGCCCCCTACCGGGGATCAAGTCTGCAACCCGGGCATGTGCCCTGACAGGGAATCAAACCAGCAACCTTTTGGTGCACAGAACACCTGCGCCACTCTGGCCAGGGCACTGAAGGGTTTCTTGAAGCATGGCTCTCAGGTTAAGGTCTTGGCTGGTGGTAAGGCCTTATCCTAAGCTTTTCTGCATGCGGGGGAAACCATGGTCCCCAGTTCCTCAGAGGAAGAATAATATGACTATCAACCAGGCTGGTGAATGTTGTTTTTTTTTAATTATCTCTAGTTGTTGACAAATTTCTAAATGTGTTCCCCACAGGCATATTTTTATTCCAATAAGCTCATCTGAAATAGAATTTAAATAAATTCTACCAGGATGAGACCACGTGACTAACAGCACCCGATGGTGGAACTCCTGGAGACTGTTGGGCATTTAGCAGAGACTTACAACCTGACGCTCCTCCCACACAAAGCATACCCCACCAGGAGATGGCTCCTGATGCCCGGGTGCACCTCCCCTCCTGTAAGTATGACTTGGGGGCAGCCTGCATGCAACACCTAGATGGGCAGACACATGGCAAGCCATGCTCAGAAACCAGTGTATCAAAACCAGCGCAAGCCCGGCCGGCGTGGCTCAGTGGTTGAGCGTCGACCTATGAACCAGGAGGTCACAGTTCGATTCCCGGTCAGGGCACAGGCCTGGGCTGCGGGCTCATAAAAACACATTTAAAAAAAGAAAAAGAAAACCAATGCAAATTAGAAGTTTTGTGCCCGACTGCTTTATCATGCTTCATTTTACTCACTATTTTCATTGGAAAAAAAACCAAAGTCCAACTCTCAAGATCTATAAGGTCAGGACTTGCGACCTCTGTGATTTCTAATCCTCTATAAATGCTTTTCCTCCAGGGCCAGTCTGGTTTTGGACTGCTGTTAACTTCATGTGACGAAGGTGAAGGAAGTTTTTCTTTTCAAATGGAAAAGGAGGTCCTATCCGGACCCCATGCACCAAAGGACAGTCTTTTCCCCAAAGGTTTTGTGTTGGCTAAGGTGACAGATCGCAGGACTTACCTAGGTTTTGTGCTTTCTTTAAAAAAAAAAATTGGCCGAAACCGGTTTGGCTCAGTGGATAGAGCGTCGGCCTGCGGACTGAAAGGTCCCAGGTTCGATTCCGGTCAAGGGCATGTACCTGGGTTGCAGGCACAACCCCAGTTGGGGGTGTGCAGGAGGCAGCTGATCGATGTTTCTCTCTCATCGATGTTTCTAACTCTCTATCTCTCTCCCTTTCTCTCTGTAAAAAATCAATAAAATATATTTTTTTTAAAAAATTGGCTTACAACTGAAGCAGGGACTTTAACGTCCTTCCTGTACGGTCCCTGCCCATCCTCAGGCCAAGGGGATCCTGTGAAGGAAGGAGGTGCGATGCCCATCAGACAAAGGGCTTTTCAGGCGGAAGAGGCACCCAGGTGGGGCACGGTGCCTTCTGCTGGCACAGAACCTTCTCACCCAGGTCTGCAAGCAGAGCCTTCCTGCCTTGATATTTCCAAACAAGCAGAAACAGCTGGGCCCCGGTCCACCAACCACCCTTAGCAACAACGGCGAATCCTTGTGTTCGCACCAAGATTCACTAAGGAACGGTGACTCACCCCAAATTACAGTGCCACCGCGCACGCCCAGTGTTCCCTGGGATCTTGGTCTCTTCCACTGTTTTTCTCTTTCAATCATTCATTTAAAGCCAACCATGGCTTTAAGGGGTTGTCAAAATACCTTTTTTTAAAAAATATATTTTATTGATTTTTTTACAGAGAGGAAGGGAGAGAGACAGAGAGTCAGAAACACC
>NW_006289504.1:31422-37842 GCF_000327345.1 Myotis davidii | reverse complement strand
CGATGCTCTATCCATTGAGCCAAACCGGCCTTGGCCAAAATACCTTTTTTTAAAAAAAATATACCCTGCTTTTGTTCCAGAAAGGATTTAAGCAGGTCTATGAAGATGTATAAAATCAAGCAAAATTGCCGAAACCGGTTTGGCTCAGTGGATAGAGCGTCGGCCTGCGGACTGAAAGGTCCCAGGTTCGATTCCGGTCAGGGGCATGTACCTTGGTTGCGGGCACGTCCCCAGTGGGGAGTGTGCGGGAGGCAGCTGGTCGATGTTTCTCTCTCATCGACGTTTCTAGCTCTCTGTCTCTCTCCCTTCCTCTCTGTAAAAACTCAATAAAATATATTTTTAAAAAATCAAGCAAAATGACAAATTGGAAGTAGGTGTGGATTTAAATGATGATGTATATTTATAGTTATTGGCAAGAAAAAATGTCCACCCAAGGTTATCTGAAGTTAAAAACTTGTGTTACAAAACAGATGGATGATATGATGCCATTTTGTAAAAAAAAAAAAAAATACACTTGCTCTATGTAGACATGTGTATCTCTAAACACACGGACATATATGCACGGGGAAAAGTCTGCAAAAACAGACCAATGATTGCTGATGGAGGTTATCCCAGCGACATGGGATGACAAGTACTTTTCACTTCCTTCTTCATGCTGTTACGTTTTAGTATCAACATGTAATATTTTTATAATCAGAAAAAAGGCAAAGCTATTTTCATTTTGTTAAAAAAAGGGGGGGTAGGTGAGAAAGAGTGAAGGCAAACAGAGGAGAGCCATAAAACGGAGCAAGGGAACGGATGAATCTGCTAAAGGTGACCGTGCATTTGACTGTACGTTCCCAGGAGCCATTACAGAAAAGAGGACTGGTAATTGACGCCAAATCACTGAGTGCGTTCGCCACAAACCAACCATCGCTGTGCTCTGGGCGCTCCCTCAGGGGACCGGGGTGCCCTGGGCTCCAACCCCAAAACCCTCAAAGCCAGGAGCTTCCGGGCTGTTTCTAACCAGAATGATGGCTCTCCCAGAGTAAGAGTCAATCTGCAGAGAGAATCCATTCATTCCTGTCACTCAGTCATTCAACACACGTCTACCTAGCGCCACCCCATTCCCAGTCCTGTGTCTTTCTCCAGCTCAGACATAAGGGAGCTGGCTGTCTAATGAGGGTGACCCTAAATCAGCCATGGGCAAACTACGGCCCGCGGGCCGGATCCGGCCCGTTTGAAATGAATAAAACTAAAAAAAAAAGACTGTGCCCTTTTATGTAATGATGTTTACTTTGAATTTATATTAGTTCACACAAACACTCCATCCATGCTTTTGTTCCGGCCCTCCCGTCCAGTTTAAGAACCCATTGTGGCCCTCGAGTCAAAAAGTTTGCCCAAATGCCAACAGCCTGCCCAGCACCTCCCCATAGTGTACCGATCCCCAAAGAGCCGGGCGCCACCTCTGACGCCCTACAGATTACAACGCTCTGTTTAAACTCACACATAGAGCTGGTGTGTTTGCATCTGTGGCTTATCTCCCCTTATAAAACTACTAGAGGCCCGATGCACAAAATTCGTGCAAGAGGAGGCCTTCCTCCCCCCCACCCCCGCTGGCTCAGGCGCCCTTGCAGCCCCGGCTTCGTCTGGAAGGTCGTCTGGACGGTCGTTCTGCTGTCCGGTCGTGCGGTAGATTTACATATCATGCTTTTATTATTATTATAGATAAACCCCACCAGGGCAGGAACTAGCTAGTCGGTCTGCTCACCCTGGATCTCCAACAGACTCTCCGATTGCATTACAGATGAAGAGAGGGAATGACCCTTAGAAAAGTGAAGTCTAACAAACCCACAACGGGACCAAGAGAAGCCCAGCTCCCTCCGTGTATCTGAGAGACTGTATCTATTTCAGTCAACACGAACCCCCAAATAAAAGGCCATAATGTGTAGGAACCACACAGTCTGGTGTGATTCGGGAGGAACGGAAAATTGAAGGAGCGGGGTGAACATCAGAAGAGAGTATACCGGTATAGGTTACTGCGAGAAGGCCCAGGTGTTAGATAACCAAGATTGTGGCCTCCGTACATTGCAATGTAATCTTGGCTGAAGAAAACAAATGAGTGTAAACCGAAGCCAAACAGAAATACAGTAGATCTTGTTGGTAAACACTGACAAAAATCAACGAGAAGTCACCACAGCAGACAAGCCGGTGATCCTGTTGGCCTTTCGCAGGCAGGTAAAAAGACAATTTACAACCTCAGTGCTCAGATGACAGCCGATGGCCTGCACACTCACCCCCCTACAATAAAAGCTAAATGCCTGGCTTTATCATTAAAAGAAAACAGCACCCAAATCTGATTTCTTTCTCTCTTGGCCCTTGCAACTCTCAATTAAGCAAGCTGCAGAAAAGGTGATCCAAAAATTATCCCAACTCCAGGCCAGCATCCAAGCGAGGCTGCCCAGCATTAGCAGGCATTAACTCAATCAGAAAATATTTATATCGGGGGGCCTATTCGGTGCCAGACACTGCTGGGTGCTGGAACGCACTGAGGGAAAAGGTAAGACTTTATCCTTGCCGGATGCTATTGGGGAAGAGATTATACATCAGTAAACAAAGCCCAGATGACTGCCAAGTGCCCTGGAAACAAAGGTGTGTCTATATTAGCGAGGAATGGGGGTGGACAGGGAAGACAGGAGAGTTCGTAGCAATTGGAGAGCCTGTTGGCTGATGTCGAAATCTGGAGGAAGAGAAGAAGGTATTTGCGGAGCCAGGGCAAGAGCAGAAGGAGCAGCAAGTTCCAAGACCCTGAGGGGGGTCCGGCAAAGCCAAGGACAGCAGAGGGCAGTGAGGGCTGGGCGGAGGGGCTGGACACGGCGGAGATGAGGCCCGCGCCTTGATGAAGGGTGTATTAGGAGGAGAGAGGTGTGATCTGTAGTTTGAAAAGCCAGTCGCTTGGGATCTAGTGTGGAAAATGGACTGGAAGACAACCCAGCGTGGAAGCCAGAGGGCATGTTCAGAAGTTGGTCCGGGAAGGAGGCAGCGGTGGGCAAGCACAGAGCGGGAGCTATGATCACGGGGAGAGGCAAACGCACTCCCATCTGCCCTGGACATCATTCAGAGGTCGGGACCCACTGACAGCCTGGACGTGGGGCCGGGGGGAGGCGGGGAAGGGAGAGAAGAATCCAGGATGACTCTTAGCAAGTGAATGGATGGGGAAGATGGAGGAAGGAGAGAACGGAGAGGAATCAAGACCTTCGAGCATGGTCCAGAGGAGAAGCCCACAGGACACATGGACTCATCAGCGTGTAGTGGACAGCTGCAGCCATGGCGGGGACGGAGGACATGACCTAGGAAGAGTGCTGACAGCAGAAAGGGACCAGGACCAGCCCCACCACCATTCAGAGGTCAGGCAGGGGAACAAGCAGCAGGGAGCCCAGAAGGAATTGTCAGGAAGGATCCATCCAGGAACAGGAGATGGTGGCGAGAAGCTGGGAGGGGGAGTTGCTTCGAGGGGGAGGGGGTGGCCATTGTGAGGAACGCGGCTGGGAGGTAGAGTAAGACAAGGACACAGCCTGGCCACCTGCAGGCCATCAGTGACCCTGAGAGGTGGGAGCAGAAGCCAGGCTATAGATTGTGAGGGGTGAGCAAACAGTGGGTGAAGAAAACAAATGGAGACAGTGGGTTTGGACATGTCTTTTATTTTTTTAAATTGATTTCAGAGAGGAGGGGAGGGGGAGAGAGAGACAGAAACGTCAATGATGAGAGAGAATCATTGCTCGGCGGCCTCCTGCACGCCCCACACTGGGGATCGAGCCCACAACCTAGGCAGGTGCCCCAACCAGGAGTCGGCCACTCCAGCCACATTCCCAGCGCCCAATAGCCACGTGTGGCTGGTGGCAGCCATAGGGGACTCTGCAGACATAGGGTGTTTCCCATCAGCACAGGAAGTCCTACTGGACAGCACTGAATTGAAGCACGTTGTATACCGATGGGAAAGAGCCTAGAGAGAGGGAGGTGGAAGATGGAGAAATGTTTTCCTGAGGAGGTGAGAGGGGAGGGGATGGCCAGTCCCCCAGGGAGGGATGGGGCTCTGGTAGGCAGGACCAGAGGAGGGACTGGCCATCCCTTTGGCAGAGCAGGTGAGAAGGAAAAGGCAGGGTAGCTATACCGGAGGCTGCAGGTGTGGTGGGGAGGTGAAGCTGTCCTTGGACGTGGCTCCTCTTTTGTCACTGAGAAAGGAGGTTACGTGTGTGTGTGAGTGTGTGTGTGTGTGTGTGCGTGTGTGTGTAGGAGATGGGGGTCTGGGGAGGGAAGAAGGTACGAAAGAGCTGCCCTGGGGAGTGAGGACACGGACTTACTGGGGAAACCACACACACTGGGAAACATTTCACAGAAGGGAAGCAGGACTGAATGAGGAAAAGCGTCTTAGGTGGGGAGAGGTGAACTCGGATTTTTTTTTCTCTCTTAGATCCTGGTCATGGTGACAAGCACAGCCACGACGAGGCTGCAGGACCACCGCGAAGTTTCCCGCTGGCTGCCCTTTCCTGGTTCTTCCTCCTCCGTCCCACTCCAGCCTCAGGAAGAATGGCATGGGGTTCTATTTTCAGTTAAAACGGTTCCCTCCACCCGCCTCTGTCTAAACTGCTTATCCAGGCCTCGCTCCATCTCAGCTTACAGCCTGGCTGGCTTGTGCATTCCCATAAATTATAGAAGTGGACGTATTAAAAATGGCAGAATTAGGCAGGAGTTCCAAACAGCCCTCACCTATAAGCAGTGAGTAACAGACATCCATGGATGACAATAACACCACACGAAAGACATATCCCACGTTTCAACAAAATCCCCAACCTATTCCTCCCTGTCTCTCTACTCCTCCCTGTCTCTCCACGACAAAAAAAAAAATTATTCTCCCACATTTTCTTTATGAGTAAACGTTTTCATTTCCACAGAACTATTTGATCTCAACCAGTCGGAGTTTCAATATTTGTTTTTGATCACGCAAGTGTGCTGGGTCGGTTCTGGATTGGCTGAGGGGGGTGGGGGAGGGACAGGGAGTTAAAATTACCAGATCCCTTTATCTCCCATCTTGAAATCTACATTTGCCAACTCCTTCCCATGCATTTTTTTTTTTTAAAGTATGAAATCTGAGAGCTGCAAAGGTTCCCACTGCTCAAAGAACAGCCCGGTCACAGTCTATCGTGGGGTCACTGGGAATGTTACAGTCTGCTTCCCAGCCAGGGGGCCCCTGGTTAAAGCTCCCCGTTTCCGTACGGGTGAAACCCCTCGAGTCTGCACCAGTGTCTGAGGCACATCTTCTGGCCCCTCTGTGTTCCCCTGTCCTGCTCATGTTGGTCCGGAGCCCCCATACTTCCCTTCCTCAAAATTCCTCTTGGCCTGCCTCTGGTTCCTTCAAGCATGGTGCAGACCCCACAGATAGCGTTCGCCAGGTAAAAGGGCTCCAGAAACTTTTCTGGAGCCAGGCACATAACGCCACTGACCCACGGGAGCTGGGTCCAGCCCCCAGGACAATTTTTTTTGTCTTTAACATATTTTATTGATTTTCTACACAGAGGAAGGGAGAGGGATAGTTAGAAACATCGATGAGAGAGAAACATTGATCAGCTGCCTCCTTCACACCCCCCACTGGGGATGTGCCCGCAACCAAGGTACATGCCCCTGACGGGGAATCGAACCTGGGACCTTTCAGTCTGCAGGCCGACGCTCCACCCACTGAGCCAAACCGGCCAGGGCCCCCAGGACAATCTTGCCCCTTTCCCCTCCTCGCCCATCCCATACAGGAAAGCAAGCTCTCTAGACCCACAGAGCACAAGTCTTTGGGTCATGATAAGGCCGCTAAGCGCAGCAGCAAGGGACAGAGAGATTAAGGAGCTCTTGATTCACTTGCAAATCCGCCCTCCCCTCCACCCCCCCACCCCCCCCACTGTCAGGCTGTGGCTTCCCTCTGCCCACACACAGTGGTCCCTCTATTAATATCAGCTGACCAACCTGGGGGAAGGTACCAAACCACTTCAGGCCTCAGTTTCCTCACCTGTGAAATGGGCATAACAGCCGTTCCCTGAATACTGAGGTCCCATCCTCCAGGTGCACTCACAACGGGTGAGCAAATATAAGGAGTTTCACTGCTACCAGCACAGTGGCTAGCTCCCTGACTCGCGGCGCCTGGAGAGATCAATCCTGCTTTTTAAATTACTTTATAGACTCAGAAGCATTAGTCACTTCGACAGAGTATGTCAACTTCTCTCCTGGGCATTTCGGCGGTTTCCAAGACTGAAGCCTCGCCTAGCTCCTCACCGACTGCCATCATCCGCAGCCATCGCCAACAGACTCAAAGTCCACCCTCCCTGCGCCCGGGGGTTATTGTTATTTCCTTTCCAGGAAAACTTGGCTTTCCATTTTGTTTGTAAGAAACCCGATGGT
>NW_006289504.1:29105-31072 GCF_000327345.1 Myotis davidii | reverse complement strand
CCCGCCCCCCTCCTCTCCTTACGTAACCTCGTGGCCCCCAGGCCCTGCGCCCAGCCCAGGGGCGGGGGGTGCCAGCGCACCGTAGCAACCGGCCTCCCGGGCAGACCCCTCCCCTTTGCGATTTTGCATCCGTGCGCCCCCCGCTGTTCGCCCCCCAGGAGCTCCGCCGCGCAGTGCTGTCAGGGGGCATCCTGCCTGAGTCCCCCAAGTGGAGGGGGGCTCTGTCGCTCCCCTTAGTTTGCAGGTGAGGACGCGGAGGTCCCAGGAAGGGGAGCGTTTGGCTCAAGGTCACACATTCAGGTCAGAGCTGGGGTCTTCAGAATCTCAGATGGGCACGGCCATGCCCCTCAAAGCCCACCTCATCTTGCTGTCCGCTGCCAGGCTAGGTGCCTCAGGGGCCGGCGGAAGCCAGCTTGGCAGGAAGGACCCCCTCCTGCAGCAGGTGTTCTGGGCTCTTCCCCGAGAAACGATGGGAGGTGGGCTCCTAACGAGAGGGCAATGAATCGTTTTTAAAAGAGGCTTGATCGGGCTTGTCCTTATTCTCAGAGCAAGGAAAACTGAGATGACAAAAGTGGAACCTGAATCAGGGGCAGCACTGGGACTAACCCAACCCGCGTCCACCCTCTGGGCCTTCCACAGGGGCACCTGCTGAGAGCGTACCGCCTGCCCACAAGCCTGGCATCTCAGGGCAGTAAGTCAAGGAACAAGCACACAGAGCAGGGGCACCCTGACCCACTGTGACCTATCCTGGGACCACAACTTTACCTGCTAACCCCCGAAGTTTGTTTTTTTTTTTTGGGTGGGGGGTACTGACAATCGGTCAATAATTTTCACAATTACAAATCTCATCAGGTCACACTTAAAACCCTCCAGTGGCTTCTTTCCCACTGATCTTGGGATGCAGACCAGGATACTCAACATGCATACAAGGCCCTACCCCATTGCATCTTCAGTGCCCTCCCCAGCCTTTTTGCCTCTCAATTTCCCCCTTGCTTTCTGCACGCCAGCCAACTGGCCAGCCTCCTTTCAGCCCCAGGACCTTTGCACGTGCTATTCTAGAAGTCCAGGAAGATTTTCTCCAATCCCCTTGCCTAATCAATTCCTACTCATTCTTTAGATCTGTTAAACTGCCACTTCCCTGTGAAACCCCAGACAAGAACTGCAAACTCCTGTATTTTTTTCTTTATTGCATTTACTGTTCTATTTATACAATCATTAGTTTAATATGTCTCCCAGGCAAACTCTATGAAGCCGCATCTTTTTGCTCGTATTGTATCTCCAGTGCCTAGAACTGTGCCTGAAAATCTTCCAAAAGTATTTGTTGAATGAATGGATAGCGAATAGGCCAGGCCACAGACATACGCAATTGGGCTAGTGTCTGTAAACTCACGTTTAGAGCCAGGGAGGGGTAAGCCCTTGGTCCCAGAGGAAACGAATCGATCACAAGCTGAATCCCAAAGACCAGGGCGGGGGAAGTTCCTGGCAGTGACAAAGAGGAATAAGTGGCAGGAGCCAGCTCTGCTGGTGTGGGGGCCCCGGAAGACTGATTCGGGGTACAGTGGGGCCAAGAAGTGTCCAAATTCTGAACAGGAGTTTCCTTTTCTCGACTGATGGGAAGGGCACACCCACACTACCTTGGGAGGATGCGGTGATGCGAGCAGGTGGGACTGCAGCACAACCCCAGCGGAAAGCAGGGCAACGCTGGAGGCGGGAGCCCACGGGAGGTGAAATACTCCGTGGTTAAGTGGCTGTCACTCTGGGTGAAGGCTCTCGCAACAGAATGAGGAAAGAGTTTGGAAATGGCTGCCCCTCCTGTCCCTGGGGGGGAGCAGCCTCCGGGCCTCTCTTTCCACCCCCTTGCCGGGCCCAGGGGCATTCCCAGACACCAGAGCCTCCTCTCAGCTTCGGGGTTAGTACTGCATCACCCTGAAATCTTTCTGAGAGAGAGGCCACTCCATTTACATCTC
>NW_006289504.1:25478-28576 GCF_000327345.1 Myotis davidii | reverse complement strand
ACATGAAGGAAACGGGGCAGCTCTATGGTGCCCTTGCTATGCGCTGCCAACTAACCCTCGCAGGTACCCCCGTCAGAAAAGCACTGTGCACCCTCTGTGCCCACGAGGGTAACTTCCACGTCTCTGCTTCTAGTCTCTCCAAAGCTTGCTCCTAGAAGTGGCTGCCTTCTGTCTGGGGCAGGGAAAATACAAGGGAGCCTAGAGCATCTTGTAATGCCAGAAAGTAAGGCAGCCCCCCCCCCAAAAAAAAAACACAACACACAGCCCTCGCTGGTGTGGCTCAGTGGATAGAGCATCGGCCTGCAGACCAAAGGGTCCGGGTTCGATTCTGGTCAAGGGCATGTACTATGGTTGCAGGCTCCTCCCCAGCCTGGGCCCTGGTTGGGGCACATGCAGGAGGCAACCAATCGATGTGTTTCTCTTACATCGATGTATCTCTCTCTTTTCTCTCTCTAAAAATCAACAGTAAAATATCCTCAGGTGAGGATTAACAAAAACCAACACACACACACACACACACACACACACACACACACACACACACACACACACACACACACACACACACACACACACACACACACACACACACACACACGCGGATCAGGGCATGTCAAAGGGACACGGGAGGCAATTGAAAGAGCTCTCAATGGCCCAAGCTGGAACGTCTGAGCAACACCATAAATAACCGTAAGCATGATAATGCAAAAGATAAAATAAATGTACGTAAGTCCATACGGATATAAATTCCTAAACAACTGGAGACAAATCTTCCCTAGAGAATAATTCCAAATAATATGTGTAGATTCTCCTGCCTCGGGTGGAATTTAAAACTCCACACCCCGATCCCCTTGAGAGTAGGCTGATCTTAGTGTCTTAGTGATTTTCTTCTAAAGAACAGAGCGTGGGACAAGAGACATAATAACTTTACAGTGAAGAAAGCCGGCAGACCGCCCCCGCCCTTGACCCAGTGATCAAGGACAGCATCACCAGGGCTAAACCATGCTGTGATGGGATGTGTACCTCATCTGCGTGATATTTCCCCCTAAACCCGTAGCCCCAGTCTAATCAAGGGAAACACACCAGACAAGTCCACCCTGAGGACCATTCGACAAAACACCTGACCCGTCCTCCACCAACTGTCAAGGTCATGAAAAACAAGGGAAGGCTAGGAAACTGTCACAGGCCAGAGGAGAGTAAGGAGATGTGATGATGAAATATACATTGGAGCCCTCGCTGGTTTGGCTCAGTGGATAGAGCGTTGGCCTGCGGAATGAAGGGTTCCAGGTTCAATTCCAGTCAAGGGCACATGCCCGGGCTGTGGGCTTGATCCCCTGTAGGGGGCATGTAGGAGGCAGCCGGTCAATGATTCTCTCTCATCACAGATGTTTCTCTTTCTCCCGCCCCCTTCCTCTCTGAAATCAATAAAAACATATTTTAAAAATAATAAAATGTAAAAAAAAAAATACACATTAGATCACAGATTAGATCCTGGGAGAGAAGAGGAAACTGGTAAACTCCCACTGACGTCTGGAGTGTAGTGCCCGGTGATGGGCCAGTGTTGTGCCTCCCATGGGCAGTATGGCTGTGGAAGATGTTAACGAAGGGGGAACCGCATGAGGGGTCTCTGAGAACTCTTTATTGCCTTGTAACTTTTCTGAAAACCGAGAATTGGACCAAAATAAAAAGTTTATTAAAAAAGAAAGCAGCCCTTGGAGTCTCCTGTCTACCAAATCCTCCAAGCAACCTAGTCATTGGCCACGTCAGAAAGGTAAGCACGCGAACCCTGAACAGGTAACTCCTCAGGTGACACCTGGGACCTGAAGTGTTCCTCACTCAAAGCAAGCCACTGAAATCGTGCTTACCCATACATTTTTTTAAAGCCTCACCCGGGGACATGCTTACTGATTTTAGAGAGAAGGGAAAGGGGAGAGGGAGAGAGAGAGAGAGAATTTGAGAGAGCCCTAGAGCTGGTTTGGCTCAGTGGATAGGACTGTGGACTGAGGGGTCCCGGGTTCGACTCTGGGCAAGGGCACACGCCCAGGTTGCAGGCTCAATTCCCAGTAGGGGGTGTGCAGGAGGCAGCCAATCAATGATTCTCTCTCACCATTGATGTTTTTATCTTTCTCCCTCTCCCTTCCTCTCTGAAATCAATAAAAATATACATTAAAAAAAAAGAGTGAGAGAGGAGAAGAGAGAGAGAATAACATTGATCGGTTGTCTCCCGTACACACCCCGACCAGGGATAGAATCCTCAACCTAGGCATGTGCCCCGACTGGGAATTGAACCCACAACCTTTTGGTATATGGGACGATGCTCCCACCAACTGAGCCACACCGACCAGGGCTGTGCTTCTCCATTTTATAACTGCAACCCACATTAAGAAGTATATTTTGGGAGAAAACCAAGATGGCGGCATAGGTAAACACCAGAGTTTTGCTGCTTCGAACAACCACTTCAAAAATACAACTAAAAGACGGAACGGACATCATCCAGAATCACAGGAAGGCTGGCTGAGTGGAAATTCTACAGCTAGAAGGAAAGAGAAAAGCATACCGAGACTCAGAGGAGGCGCAGTGCGGAAGTAAAATACTAAGGTGCGGAGTGCATGCGGAGCGGGCTGGCGGCTGAGGGCGAGGTTGTCTTTTTCAATCGGGAGGGAGTCTCAGGCTCTGAGCTCCAGTTCCGGGTGAGTCTCTAGGGACCCAGACTCATACAGGAGAATCGGGACTGTCTGGCATCGGTCGGAACCCAAGGGCAGCTTTCTCTCCGATGGGCTTGCAGCCATTACCCAGACACTGAGAAACAGAGCCTCTGAGGACAAGTCTGAGAGCAGCCATAACTGCTAGGCCCGCCCTGTTGATCCCCTGGGAACTGCCCCGCCCAAGCCCTGCAGGGAGGCTTTTGCTGGATAGCCTCAGGCAAAGGCTAGATTAGCACCTCCCTAGAGATCCAGGAGCCAGGAAGCTCAAGTGGGACCATCCAGTTTGCAGCTCCTGGGACCTTTAAAGGACACACTCAGGGGGCAGACCCAGAGAGCACCAAAGCCCCACTGAAGCAAGTCTTGCCCCAGAGGGGTGTCTCCAGCACAGAAGTT
>NW_006289504.1:20491-24048 GCF_000327345.1 Myotis davidii | reverse complement strand
TAAAAAGTCAAAGATACAAATTATGAACAACAAACATGCATCTATCAACAAGTGAATCTAAGAATCAAGTGAATAAATAATCTGGAGATCATAATAGAATCAGGGACATAGAAAGGGAATGGACTGACTATTTCTTGGGGGGGAAAGGGTGTGGGAGATGCGGGAAGAGATTGGACAATAATTGTGCACCTATGGATGAGGACAGTGGGTGGGGAGTGAGGGCGGAGGGAGGGGTGCGAACTGGGTGCAGGGGAGTTATGGTGGGAAAAAAGAGGAACCAATGTAATAATCTGAACAATAAAGATTTAATTAAAAAACAAACACACACGCATGGATCTGATATACCAATATTTTTAATTAGTTTTAAAAAGATACAATTACCCAGACTTAAATGAAATCCAAGCACAATATGTACTTTATCTACTAACGTAAAGAATATCCCTTTACATTTTCATTTTTAAATAAAGAACAAATATAAAAAAAAGAAGTATATTTTACACTGCAAACCAGTACATATTTCCACTTTATCTATAGTTATATCACATAAAACGGAAGCAAGTTATATATATAAGTGAAAGTTTTACAAAACAGTTCCTATCCTCTCCCCTGCAAAGCATTCTGACATTTTTCATTCTGTTCTATTTTTAAAAGCTGTGCTGCTCACAACCCACTAAATTGATTTCAAAACCTATAATCTGTATTTTTTTTCTTTCAACAGCAAAATGAGGCTCACCATGTACACATATAATGTTATTATCAGTGTGTTCAGATTTCTGATACTGCTGGCTGGTCCAGAGACTTTGAACATTTTTTTCTCTTGACCATTAGACTTCAATTCTTTCAGCTGCATATGAAACAAATGTCTTATGAAAGCCATTAAAGGGATAACTATCCGGTATTATGCAGCTCTTAGATTATAGTTTTGAAGACCATATAGCAACAGAAAAAAATATTATTTCAAACAAATATTGATCACCTACTACGCCTCTGGTGCTGTGCTGGGCACTAGGGATAAAGTGCTCAGCAAAATAAACACCTTTTTTTGGGTAAAATATATTAATCAAATAATCACACAAATATAGAAAGTATGATCTGTGTGAATAAAGGAGTCCTAATGTAGGCTGAGAGGGCTGGTGAGTCACGGCTTCTTTGAACGGGCATCTAAGAAGAGGCCTGAGGAACAAACAAGCATTAGCCGGGCACAGTGTGGAGGGGAAAGGTCCCAGGCAGAGGAAACTGCCCACAGGCCTGAGGTGGCACAGAACTGGGCAGTTTTGTCTACGGCCATACCACCCTGAATGCGCCCGATCTCGTCTGATCTCGGAAGCTAAGCAGGGTCGGGCCTGGTTAGTACTTGGATGGGAGAACTGGGCAGATTTGAGGAACTGGAAGGAGGCTCATGGGGTTAGAAAGCTGTGAGCCTCGCAAGGCATGGGATGCGGTGGGAGACGTATACGGGATCCTGAGGCCATTCTAGAATGTTATATTATGATAAAAGTATTAGGTATGATGTATGTGATATAAAGGAAATAATTCTATGTGATAGCTGTGCTGTGAGTATAATTATGTAAAAACTACTAGCATGTATGGACAAGGCCTGGAAGTACAGGAAATGAAAACTTTGATTTGTTGGAACAAGCAGGAGGAATATAGGATAGAAAACACAATATAGGACAAAAGCACAAACACTGAAGTCAGAACGGGGCTACCTCCCGGCTATGCCACTATCTCTGTGACACCGGGCAAGCTCTTTTAACCTCGGTAAGCCTCCTTTCTCTAATCTGTAAAATGGGGATCCCGCGTTGGACTGTTAGAAATATTACATGAGATAATACATGTAAAGTGCTTAGCTCTGTGCCTGATACGGTACATTCCCCAAACTGTAAGTATTATTACAATTACTGGCTATAATGGTGGAACTGGGGGGAAACTTCTACTCTTTATGGTGACTGAATTAAGACTGGTATAATGGTATTTATATAGTCAACATTTTAAAATGTAGAAGTGTTGGTTTGAATATTCTGAAACTGTATGGAACCAGCACACATGCTTTCTGCCAGGTAACACTTTGCTCACCTGTGTCCAAAGCTCTCCAACAGCTTCAGGGCACCTGAGGGTCAAAGAAACAATGGGTGGTCCCTTTAAGATGACACCAGGTCAATAAGGGATCAGCAGACCCTTCTGTTTCCAATCCAGCCAAGGCCCTGCTCTTAGAGCAGCGGTTCTCAACCTGTGGGTCGCGACCCCTGAAAATACATCCTGCATATCAGATATTTACATGACGGTTCATAACAGTAGCAAAATGACAGTTATGAAGTAGCCACGAAAATAATTTTATGGTTGCGGGTCACCACAACATGAGGAACTGTATTAAAGGGTCGCGGCCTTAGGAAGGTTGAGAACCACTGTTAGAGAGACAACTATAGTCTCCTCTGGTCCCTACCATCAAGGGCTTTCCTAAGCCTCTCTGTCCCAGATGCCCCGGGGATTCTGAGCCTTCAGCCGTCCATTCAGCCGGAACTGAGCACCTATTCTGAGCCAGTCTGCCACCTCAAACAACTGAATAATCAAACTGTAATGTAACCAGTGCATGAGATACTTAGAAGAAAATTCCAGGAGATACTGACTCTGCCTGGGGAAGGCTTCAAAAAGGGCTGTCTCCGCAGGACCACGAGGGACAAAAGGGAATTTCAATTCTAGCAAATAGACCAGGACTCGCTAAGGCACTGAAGGGCTTGACTCACATGGGGATGACAGGGCACGTCCCGGGGTGGCTCTGCCGGGTGCGGTGGGCAGTGGCCGGGCAGTGGCCAGGCATGAACCAGCGGTAAGCTGGGCCACACAGTGAATGACCCTGAGGCCTGCACGGAGCGTGGGCCTGATTGATGCTCTGGGGGCCACAGGGAGCTGTGAGAGTTCCCAAGCAGGGGGACACTGCCTGATGACACCTCCACTGGGAGAGCTGCAGAGCCGCCCAGCTCTGAGAACCCAGGGCGGGGAGAGTGAAAATATGCGCTCTGACTCCGTCACCTCCCCCTGGAGATTACAATCACCCAGAGTCTTGAAAAAATGCCAGTGGCTGGGCCCCACCTCCGGAGAGAATGATTTCACGGGACGGGGTGGTGCCCAGGCCTCGGCAATCCCCTGAACTCCCCAGGTACTGGTGCTGAGAAGCCCTGCTCGGAGCCCACAGGCCTGGACACAAGCAGATGTGCGCCCGGAGCCCGGAGCCTGAGTGTGGGAACCAGCAGGGACAAAAGGCACACACTCTAGCTCGCTGGCTGGGCATTCTTGAGACTCTGGGCTCCAGAGGAGAACTAAGAAACCCCAGGACTTTGTGGGGCCACGGAGGAGCAGTGCCTCCTATGGGCACAGGGCAGTTCATTCTAAGGCCGGCAGGCCCCTCAGAGAGGAATTGGAGTTCCATGGATCCGCGGCCCCGACTGGCAGCGGCAGCAGAACCCATGGGCGCCTGTTTGTGTGTCTGGAGTCGCTGGGCTGGGGCAGATCGGTCACGTGAGGAGGCTCCGGAGCCATGTCTGGGGAGACTCATCAAG
>NW_006289504.1:18620-20243 GCF_000327345.1 Myotis davidii | reverse complement strand
TGGCCACCACCAGCGGCGCCCTCCCCGCGGACCACCCCCCTCCCAGCATCGCGACTCGAAGGTGGAGGTGATTTTCCCCACCCTCCCGGTACATCACGTGAGAACTCACCTTGCTCTCATTATCAGGAGAGTCCAACATCTCACGTGCAGTTTGGCCCCATGAGGTTTCTGCACCCATGCAGATCAACAGGTACTGTTGGCGTTTGTCAGAGAAGACAGCCAGTGTGAAGGATTCCGTAAGGCGTGTGAGAAAGCAGGGTTTAAGGGCACGCTGGCCCTGGAGGTCCAGGCTGTCCTGACCTGTTTCCTGGCTGCAAATCACGACATCATCATCATCGACCACAGAAACCCCCAGCAGCTGGACGCCCTGACGCTGTGCAGGTCTACTGGAGCAACAAAAGTTTCAGGAAACAGTTATTGTTGGGGTAGTACGCAGGCGGATGGACAGGAGTCTGTGATGTCCCTCATTAGTGCCGCCGGCTTTACGAGGAGGTACGGGGAGAACCCCAGCCTCCTGGCCTGTTACGCGGAGCGGCTGCAGCTGGAGTTTGGAGAGGTGCGGTCACAGCTGAAACTCAGGGCCTGATATCCAGTATTCACTGCGCTGGAGAACAGCCAAGACGCCATTAAAATCACGAGTGAGGACAACTACATACAGGAGTGGCCAGGCGTTTACCACGCCAAAAACGGAGATAATGTACCACAAAATGTGAAGATAATACCTGTCATTGGACAGGGAGGAAAAATTAGACACTATGTGTCCATCATCCCAGTGAACAACGGCAACAGTGAGGCTGCGAAGATCACGGAATCGGTTCATTCTGACCCGCCCACAGTGGCCAGCCAGAGGCGACACGCCTCCCTGGCCCGGATCCACTCCATGACCATCGAGGCGCCCATCACCAAGGTGAAGAGTCTGCGGCCCGTCTCCACCGAGCAGACCACCCTGTCCTCCCAGCAGATTGCTTCCAGGAGAACCAGGGGCCGCACAGTAACAGTGCCCTCCTGGCCATGGGCCTCTGGAGGGAGGACGTGTGGCGGGAACAGCTGGCTGGTCTTGGGTTGGCCCTGAGCACAGGCAGCCTGACTCTGGGTTGCTTTCCTGTTGCTTTGAAGGCTCTGACCTCGTGTCTCTCCCCATATTGCAGGTGATCAATATCATCAGTGCTGCCCAGGAGAACAGCTCCCTGCCTGTGATGGAAGCCTTAGACCGCGTCCTGGAAATTCTGAGAAGCTCGGAGCTGTATTCTCCACAGTTTGAGGCGAAGGAAGGGGATCCTCACACCAAGGACCTCATTGGGGGCCTGATGTCTGACGGTTTTTGAAGACTATGTGGTAATGAGCATGCGCTCTCAACACAAAGCTGCATCAAGTTCCGGGCAGCTGACTCACCTTCACGATATCCCTCCGCGGATAGCTGAGGCCGTGGAAAACGATGACAACTGGGACTGTAATGTCTTTGAACTGGAGACTGCCACTCAGGAAAGGCCTTTGACTTTTCTTGGTCTCAAAATCTTCGCTCGCTTTGGGGTCTGTGAATTCTTGAAGTGCTCGGAGACGACGCTGCGGCTGTGGCTGCAGACGATGGAAGCCCACTACCACTCCTCCACCCCCTACCACAAC
>NW_006289504.1:15283-17288 GCF_000327345.1 Myotis davidii | reverse complement strand
CCACTGAGCCAAACCAGTCTTGGCCTAAGTTGACTTTTAAAAACCAATCTGTTTTTATCTTCACACTTTCAATAAATGTAGTACCAAAAAAAAAAAAAAAAAGACTGAGGATGGGCCCTGGCCAATGTGCTCAATGGCTAGCACGCCAGTCTGCGGACTGAAGGGTCTCAGGTTCAATTCCCAGTCAGGGCACATGCCCAGGTGGCAGGCTGGATCCCCAGTGTGGGGCATCCAAGGCAGCCGCAATCAATGATTCTCTCTCATCATCATCATTGATGTTTAGGTCTCTCTCTCCCTCTCGCTTCCTCTCTAGTCAATAAAAATATATATATATTTTTAAAAAGCTGAGGTTGAGTTAGAAAGTGGTGAAGTCCCGTGTGGCACTGAGGCTTCCAACTGGAGACGCTGACCAGATGATGACGCTTCTTAAGGATATATGGAACCCCAACGGAGAGGAACAGCAGCAAATCAGGAGAGTGGTGAGTGTGAGTGTTGGACACGTTGAGATGCAGGAGTCTGAGGAACAAACGAGAGGAGATGTCCAGTAGGCAGTTGCATGTGGCAGGTAGAAAGCTTAGAAGGGGGACTTGGGAGCCATCAGCCAGACAGTATCTGAGCCCTGGATGCGCATGTGGAAGGAGCAGAGGTGGGGCTGAGGAGGGCACAGAGGGACTCATGGGGGAGCAGAGGCAGCCTGTGAGGATGAAAGAGTGGTCATTAGCCCCCGGGGGCCATCCAGCTCTAGATGTGAATCAACCCCCTTTTGGCTTATTTAGCCGAGTCATGCATCTTCTTCATCTTTTTTGTTGTTGTTGTTAATCCTCATCTGAGGATATTTTTCCATTGATCTTTTAGAGAGAATGGAAGAGAGACGGAAAGAGAAATATCGATGTGAGAGAAACACATCGATAGGTTGCCTCCTGCACACACCCCAACCAGGGCCCAGGCCAGGGAGGAACCTGCAACCGAGGTACGTGCCCTTGATCGGAATCGAACCCGGACCCTTTGGTCTGCAGGCTGACGCTCTATCCCAGTGCTTCTCAACCTTCTGGCCCTTAAATACAGTTCCTCATGTTGTGACCCAACCATAAAATTATTTTCGTTGCTACTTTATAACTATAATGTTGCTACTGTTATGAATCGTAAATATCTGATATGCAGGATGGTCTTAGGCAACCCCTGTGAAAGGGTCATTTGACCGCCAAAGGGGTCTTGACCCACAAGTTGAGAACCGCTGCTCTATCCAGCTAGGGCCATACATCTTGTTAAAAAGAAGAAATAACTCTTCACCAGAAAATTAAGAGCAAAACAAAAACAAACAAAAAGCAAATCACACAAAAGAGAAACAAGTGGGTTTGCAATTCATTTCATTGTGGCAAATATTTACTGAACGCCTACTACGTGCCAGCCCTGCCCCAGATGGCTCGGCTGGCATGGTTAGCTCATCAGACACACAGCCCCACTCCTACTCTCTTCCCCAGCCCCATCTGGGAGGCCACAGCGGCTCTGGTTCCCAGCATCCTCGCCTCCAATAAAGCTCAGCTCATACACCAGTTGTTCTGAGTGAAGTCCCCCTTGCAAAGCTGGGGTCCCCCTGGCAGGTGACACCTTCTCTGAAAGCCACCTGTCTCACATCAGCTGCCCAGCGGATTCGGGGCTGCCTGTTGCTCACAGCCCTTGCCTATGCTGCTCTAAGACCCGCCTCCGTGTCCCTCTCAGCTCCTGCTGAGACAGAGCAGAGATGCAGGACCCGGCAGCTACCACCTTTCCTGGGCATTTCTAACCATCTCCAACAGCTCGCTCCCCGGGGGCCTCCAGGACTTGCCTTCTGTAACTTCAGAGTGACAATACCGGAAAATCACTTTGAATCAAGACAATATTTCTCTACTCACTCAAAGCAAGAGGCCTTACCCACCCAGGGGGACTTGCCCTGTCACCAGTTTCTTTGCGATCCCTCATCTGCATTCCCCCAGCAAACACTTGCTACCCAGCCGTAGTGTGAGGC
>NW_006289504.1:12806-15248 GCF_000327345.1 Myotis davidii | reverse complement strand
TTTCCCTTAGAAAATTTGCTTTCTATTGCATATGACCTATTGTTCTCTTCACAGGCGCCATCCCTTTCATTTGCATAACTTTCCAAACTACCAATTCTTTTTTTTAATCCTCACCCGAGATATTTTTCCATTATTTTTTTTAGAGCGGAAGAAAGAGGGAAAGACAGAGAGAAATACCAATGTGAGAGAAGCAAATTTTTTGGTTGTCTCCTGCACACACCCCGACCCAGGGCCAGGGCTGGGGAGGAGCCTGCAACAGAGGTACGTGCCCTTGACCGCAATCAAACCCGGGACCCTTCGGTCCAAAGGCCGACGCTCTACCCACTGAGCCAAACCAGCCAGAGCCAACCTACCAATTTTTTATCTCTAGCACAAAAGCTGTGCAGGTATTTGGCTTTACTTAAGGATCCATGTGCTTCTTAAAATGTGCTGGTTTGTCACTTTGTAAATATCTTCCTCAGTTGGTTTTTGGGTGTACTGTCTCCTGAACAAGCTGTTTTTTCCCTATTTGTGGAAACCTATACATAACACAAAATTTACCATTTTAATCATTTTTACGTGTACAGCTCAGTGGAATGAAGTACGTTCACACTGTTGTACAACCACCACCATCATCCATCTCAGAACTTCCTTGTTATCTGAAATGTGAACAAGTTATTCAATGCCCCGGAAGTAGGGACATGTTCAGTTTTCTTTTCATTCCTTATTCTGCACATAAATACCCTTGACCATTAGAGCAGGGGTTTAACATAAAAGACACCAACCAACGGCCCATCAAACTGCCTCTTCTAAAATTACTTCTAGCCCTAACTGGTTTGGCTCAGTGGATACAGCATTGGCCCTCGGACTGAAGAGTCCTGGGTTTGATTCCGGTCAAGGGCACATACCTCGGTTGTAGGCTCGATCGCTGGCCCTGGTTGGGGCACATGCAGGAGGCAACCAATTGGTGTGTCTGTCTCACATTGATGTTTCTCTCGATCTCTCTCTTCCTCCTTTCCACTCTCTCTTAATTTTTGGGTGAGGATTAACAAAAAAATAAATAAAATTACTTCTAGCTGGGGCCCAACATCTGGCTATGACCTGGCCTTGGCTAGAGGGGCTAGGAGTCCAGAGCCCTGAAGAAGATGAGGACAGGAGAAACCAAGATGGCGGCATAGGTAAACACCGGAAATTGCTGCCTCCAACAACAACTTCAAAAATACAACGAAAAGACAAAACGGACATCATCCAGAACTACAAGAGGGCTGGCTGAGTGGAAATTCTACAACTAGAAGGAAAGAGAAAAGCACACTGAGACCCAGAGGAGGTGCGGAAGTCAAGTGCAGAGGTACGGAGGTTCGGGCGCGAGGAAAGGGCTGGTACCTGAGGACTCGGCTGTCTTTTTAAATCGGGATGGAGTCACAAGCTCCCGACTGCTCTGAACTACAGTTCCAGGAAGTTTCTGGGGACCCAGGACTCATACGGGGAGAAACTGGACTGTCTGGCAGCAGGCAGAATTCGGAATTTGAGGGCGGCTTTCCCTCAGAGGTGCTTGCAGCGATTACCCAGACACTGAGACAGGTGGCCCCTTAGGGCCAACTAGAAATTAAGCATACACTGACTGAAATAAAGAATAATATACAGAGATCCAACAGCAGACAAGAGGATCCCAAGAATCAAGTCAAAAATTTGAAATACGAAGAAACAAAAAATACCCAACCATCAGCCATAGATGCTTGCTCCGCCCTGTTGATTCCCTGAGACCCCGCCCTACCCAAGCTGGGCAAAGGCTTTTGCATATGAATGCCCTTGCCCTTTGCAATCTGAAAACTACCTAACAAATTGCAACTGGGCCATACAGACCCAGAACTTTCAAGAGAAGGCCCAAGGCCCCACAGCAGCTTGCACTGCTTCACAGCTGGGCCTCATCTGGGCACCTTCAAACCCCAAACAAGGAAGGGGCATCTGCAGATCTCTTCGTAGCTCCTGCTGGGTAGCCTCAGGCAGAGGCTAAATTAGCACCTCCTTAGATCCAAGAGCCAGTGTCCCCAGTGGTCAGAATGGGACCATCCAGATTACAACTCCTCAGATCCATAAGGGACACACTCAGGGGGCAGACTCAGTGAGCACCAAAGCCCCTCTGAAACAAGTCTTGCCCCAGAAGGGTGTCTTCAGCACATAAGTTCTCCCACTGCAGACACAGCTGATCCTCACAGCCAAGTGGCCGGGAGGTCAATTCCTCCCAGAGATCCTATAACAACCAAGGCATAGCTACAACAACTGTGCACAAAGCCCACAAGGGGGTGCACCAAGAGTGTCCAACTCAGGTAACTGGGGAGGCTGAGCCACTGGGCCCTATAGGACACCTAGCACACAAAGCCTCTCTATCAACACAGGGAAGCAGCCAAAATGCGGAGACAGAGAAACAGGTCACGAATGGCAGAAATAGAAGAAAGCAGACGA
>NW_006289504.1:1480-12197 GCF_000327345.1 Myotis davidii | reverse complement strand
GGGACAAAAATCATACACCTATGGATAAGGACAGTGGCAGAGAGTTAGGGCAGAGCGTGGAGTGGGAACTGGGTGGAGGGGAGCGGGGGGAAAAAAAGAGGAACAACTGTAATAATCTGAACAATAAAAATTAAAAAAAAAAAAGATGAGGACGAGGCCCTTGCTGTCCCTTCTGAGACAACATGAGACTCTCACAGAGCTCAAGCTGGACCAGAAAAAATAAAAAGCTGACGGGAAACAAAAGCCCTTGTAGGAGTGGACTGAGCCCATTACTGCCGTGTAAGATCCCAGCTCAACTAGAGCAGTGTTTGCCCAAACTTGCCTCACCCTACAGACCACGCAGCGCATTCATGACACAGAAGACTGCCTCAGTTCTTCCAGGGTGGGCATGGGAAGCTGTGTATGAAGTAGGAGCTGGTTGTGATTCTGACCTATGAAAGGCAGGTTTGGCCTGGCCGGCGTGGCTCAGTGGTTGAGCGTTGACCTATGATCCAGGAGGTCACGGTTCGATTCCTGGTCAGAGCACATGCCTGGGTTGTGAGCTCGATCCCCAGTGTGGGATGTGCAGGAGGCAGCCCATCAATGATTCTCTCTCATTTTTGGTGTTCCTCCCTCCCTCTCCTTTCCTCTCTGAAATCAGTAAAAATATATTTTCGAGAGGAAGGGAGGGAGAGAAGGAAGGAAGGAGGGAGGGAAGGAGGGAGGGAGGGAGGAACAAATTTGGGGAAAAGAGAACTAGAGTGTTCCATCAACAGGTGGAGCCAACTCAGCCACCCAGGGCTGCACAGGTAGAGGCTCCAGCCAGCCTACTTCACGCTCCCAGGAGCTAGTCACCACTGGGCGGCCTTCCCAAACACAAGCCCCGGTGGGCCTGCTGCCCCTGCACACGTGGCCCTTCCTCGGCCAACATCCCCCACGCAGGGCTATATACAGCCTCTTACTCTGACCTTTACCGCCAAAGGCCTCGGATGATCCCAAGTTCTGGCAGCCCTGGCCCCTGGCTTGGCTGCCCACAGCTGAGGGATGACAATGAGACGTGGTCCTAATTTAGAACACACGAGCCAGGTGTTCATGGGCCAGGTATTAATTAGGGAACGGCTCTAGAATAGCTGGTGACATCATTTTCTGCCTTTAGACCCAGCTGGGTCATTGTTGGGAGGTGAGCTGGGAAGCCAATACCCACCAAAGCTGAGGTCAGTGTTTACAGAGGGAGACACTGGATACCAACTCTACCCTGGAGCTGAAATTTCACCTTGGGGCCCTGCTGATACCAGCCAGCCCGGAGCCCGGAGGCTCGTCCATGTTCAGGTTGCTCCCGTGGGCCCTCACGCCTCCACACAGCCCAACTATAACACGACTGCCCCCACTTCACAACCACCCCAGCGGACAATGGGGCAGAGAGGGTTACGGCAAAATAGGCTAGACATTCAGTGTCTTCCTTTTTTAAAATTTTTAAAAATATTTTTTTATTCATTTCAGAGAAGAAGGGAGAGGGAGGGAGAGATAGAAACATCAATAATGAGAGAGAATCATTGATTGGCTGCCTCCTGCACGCCCCACACTGGGGATGGAGCCCACAACCTGCCACTCAGGCATGTGCCCTGACCGGGAATCAAACCCTGATCTCCTGGTTCATAGGTAGACTTTCAACCGCTGAGCCATGCTGGTCAGGCCAGTGCCTTCCTTTTAATAAAGCCAGTAAGTTTTTGTTTTAATTAAAATGCAACTTCTGAAACAGCTCCAGAGAGTTTACATAAAGCAGTGTTCCCATGGGATGACAACAGGTGTTATGCTGCAGGGAAAGGTTCCCACGCCCCATAGGGCTAAACAAAATGAAACAGGTTTCTTTACTACTTTTCACAGAACCTCTAATGTATCAGTGCAGACTTAAGAAACTCCAGTAAGTGAATTCAATTTACTCCATTTTCTAAATTAAATGAATTTATTGGCAATGACACCTGGAGTAGTTTTCCAGAGGATACACTTGGGAAATGCTGAAATAAAGGGTGCTCTTACCCAGGCCAGCTTACATATGAGGACTAAGGAGCTGAGGCCTGGCCAGTGTGGCTCAGTTGGTTGAGTGTCATCCTGTGCACCAAAAAGGTCGCTGGTCCGATTCCCAGTCAGGGCACCCGCCCAGGTTTCAGGCTCGATCCCCAGTAGGGAGTAGAGCAGTGGTTCTCAACCTTGGGAAATCTTTGGGGCTTAGCCAGGTGTCACTGGCAAAAGTCAGAGCAAATTGCTGCTCTCTTCCACCTTCCCTCTACAAAGTAACTGATCGTGTCATCTGTCTCCTCTCTTACTTCTTTCCTGGTTATTAAAGAAAGGGGTTCTCACTGGGGGAAGTGTGGACAGTGTGCAGAGAAGCAGAAATTATCCATAGCTGTTCGTAAGCATTTTCAACAGCTGCTTAAAACTGTATCGCATTGATACACTACAACTTACTAAATCATCTCTCCATTCACTTTTGCATTTTAGGAACCAAACTCACAACAGACTTCATTTTCAGGAGACAAGGAAACATCTACGTGCAGAGACAGGTGAGACAGCTGGAACCAGATGTGTATATTTGAAAATTACCTCTATCAAACTGTAACGGTATTACTGAATAATCTTAGGGAGGGTGCAGGGATAGGAAGGGAAGAATAGCTGATAGCTAAGACTATGGCCTTCCAACAATTGCTAGATAATAAATATAAAAATAAAACCCCTATCAAATAGAGGAACATTCATTTCAATAGAATAGAACCTCTGTATCCTCGGTAACTACACAGAAGGTGCCTGCCAAACACGTGCAACAGATGTGTTTTGCATTGAACTGAACGGGCAGCAGGATGAAAAGGGACCTGGGATGTCTGGAGGGGATGGAGGAGGATTCGCACACAGATCATAGCGGGGTCTACACCCAGTCAGGGCCGAACGCCGTAACTGAGGGGCAGAGGCTCTGGCATACGGGTGGTAGGAAGTGGAAGCTATACCCACAGATACAATTCGCATGAAGAGCACAAAGAATGCGAGAGGTCCAGAGTAGAGCGCTGGGCACACTGACCACAGTGAGAAGTGTCATGGCAGCCAAGAGTCTGCAGCAAGGCCCTTGAACTTCAGGCCAGAAACACGGGCCTGAGGCAGGGGGAGAACAGAGCTGACAGCAGGGTCTGGGGACCTTCAGGAGTGTCTAGATTAGCAGGGGATATTTTCCCCCCATTTTAAAACATTTTTATTGCTGATAGTATTAAAGATATCTCCCATTCCCACCCCCCTTTCCTCCCCGCCTCCCAACCCCGACCCCCACCCCCAGGTCTTCACAACCCGATTGCCTGTGTCATGGGCTATGCAGAGCTATGTATATAAAAGCCTAAGCAACCATTATGACCTAATGAACAGAATGACTGGCAATAGCTATGATGCACACTGACCCGGACCTTGCTGCTGGGGCTCTAACAGCCCTGAATCTGGTTCACCCGCACCCTGGACCCAGACAGGAGGAAGGAGGGAGCCCGATTCCTCGCGGAATCAGCCATTGGTTAGTATGCTGCTGGGCCAACCTCCCACAGTTCCTCTCCCTGGCTGGCCGGTCTCCCATATCGGCCCTGATCGCCAGCCAGGGGGAGGGACCCCACCCGTGCACGAACTCATGCACCAGCCTCTAGTAAGTAAATAAGTTCTCTGGTTTCTCTCTTCTGGCCCCCCAACCGCACATCGAGGTAGGTCAGTCTGTCCATGCCTCCTCAACAGGGGATTTGAGGAGACACATGGGAAGGGGAGGCGTGTTTGGGGCCTGAGAAGCAGTCCCTATTATCAAGAACCTTGTCACCAGGGATCTGACAAATGGACAGGACTCTTCCTTCACTAACAATATAATTTTCCCCGAAAATGGACCTAATCATGCCCCTCACACTACCACCAAGGCTAAATTGGACTCCAATGACTCATAAGTCTTTTTATGTCTTCAGTTCCGATCCTCGCTTCCCATACAATTTGGTAAATGACAGAGCTGTTTGTTGTTCCTTGTACTGAAGAATCTATTTTAGGGAAGGGCAGTGGACAGTCATAGCTGTGTGTGCTATTATTACCTGTGGCATAGTGTGGTCCTTTACAGTGTTTATTTCAAATATAAAGGAAAAGAGGAAACACAAAACAAAGTAGCGTGATATCTTGCTAGGTAAATCCTCTGAGATGAATTTTCTTTATAAATTATGAAGTCAGCTGTGTGTTTGGGGAGGGGGATCAAACAAATGGCCACTTCATAAATCTTGCCACGCAGTGTTTGCATGGATCCTGTGAGTTAAAAACAACATCTGAGCCCAGCCGGCGTGGCTCTGTGATTGAGGGTCAACCTATGAACCAGGAGGTCACAGTTAGATTCCCAGTCAGGGCACATGCCTGGGTTGCAGGCTTGAACCCAGTATGGGGTGTGCAGGAGGAAGCTAATCGATGACTCTCGTCATTGATGTTTCTCTCTCTCTCCCCCTCTCCACTCCTCTCTGGAAACAATAAAAAATATATTTAAAACAAAACAAAACCAACAACATTTGACTACACTAATCTGTGGGGTGAAACATCTCCAGCTCCCATTTGACCAAAGATCTTATCCCTGGCAAAATTCAATTCAGTTTGGCCAATATTTCTCAGGTACCAACTGTGCTCAAGGGGATGCAGAGGTAGAAAGCCACAGTCCATGACCACTGTAGCATCTGGATACCCAGACACCAGAAAAGAGGCACCTGGATCATTGATGAGAAAGGAAGCTGCATTTTTGGTTGTAGATGAATAAACTGGCATCTGGTTCACTTGGTTGCAGACCCAATCCTTAGTAATGAGCAGGAATCTCTTGATTCCTGAGAGTTTTCATAGAGCATGGGCTCTGGGTCATGTCATGGGTGCAGGTAATTAAAATCATTTTGGTAAGGTAAAGGAAGCTCATGCCACAACGTTCTACAGGCCACTAGGGCACAGATCTTGTTTCTAACACTGGTGACTCCGGTCCTTCCTCTCAAGAATTCTGAGGTGGAGAGAGACAGACAGACACACACACACAGATGAATAGAGGCTGTTGGGAAGGCAGAGCCACTAATGGCATCATTTTTGTACTTTGACAACCTTTTCAAATCCATTTGAGTAACTGTCATACTGAGGGCTCCTGGGCTGGAGGGCTGGCCAGTCTAACCCTGACATTTATTTTTTTTTCCCTTCCCTTCCCTTCCACCTCCCCTCTTCCCTTCCCCCTTCCAACTTCCCCATTCCCTTCTCTTCCCCCATCCCTTTCCTTCTGCCTTCCCTTCCGCCTTCCCTTCCCTTTTGCCTTCCCTTCCCTTTTCCCTTCCCTTACCCTTTCCCTTCCCTTTTCCCTTCTTTTGTATCCCCTTCCCGTTTCCCTTCCCTTCCGCCATCCCTTTCCTTTTGCCATCCCTTCCCTCCTCCCTTCCCTTCCCGTTTCTCTTCCCCCTTCCCTTTTCCTTTCCCTTCCCTTCCTTTCCCTTTTCCCTCACCTTCCCCTTTCCTTTCCCATTTCCGTTCCCTTCCCTTCCCTGTTCCCTTTGCTTTTCCCTTCCCTTCCTCCTGGCCTTCCCTTTTCCCTCCCTGACATTTATCCTTCTCCCTTCCCATCCCCTTTCCCTTCCCTTCCCCCTTCCCTTCCCTTCCCTTTTCCCTCACCTTCCCCTTCTCTTCCCTTTTCTGTTCACTTCCCCCTTCCCTTCCCCCTTTCCTTCCCGTTTCCCTTTCCCCTTCCCTTCCCTTTACTCTTCCCCCGTTCCTTCCCTTCCCTCCTGCCTTCCCTTCTGCGTACCCTTCCCTTTTGCCTTTTCTTCTGCCTTCCCTTCCCTTCTGCCTTCCCTTCCCTTCTGCCTTCCCTTCCCTTCTGCCTTCCCTTCCCTTCTGCCTTCCCTTCCCTTTTCCCTCCCCTTCCCCTTCTCTTCCCTTGTCTGTTCACTTCCCCCTTCCCATCCCCCTTTCCTTCCCGTTTCCCTTTCCCCTTCCCTTCCCTTTACTCTTCCCCCGTTCCTTCCCTTCCCTCCCCCTTCCCTTCCCTCCTGCCTTCCCTTCTTCGTACCCTTCCCTTTTCCCTTCTATTTTATCTTCCCTTCCCTTTTCCGTTCCCTTACCCCTTCCCTTCACTTCCGCATTCCATTCCCTTCTTTCTGGTCCTCCTCCTTCCCTTCCCTTCCCTTCCCTTCCCTTCCCTTCCTTCCCCCTTCCGTTTCCTTTTCCGTTCCCATCCCTTCCCCATTCCCTTTGCTTTTCCCTTCCCTTCCCCCTGACCTTCCCTTTTCCCTTGCTTTTGATTTCCCTTCCCCCTTCCCATTCCCTTTCCCTTCCCTTCCCTCCTCCCATCCCTTCCTCCTTCCCTTCCCTTTTCCCTCACCTTCCCCCTTCTCTTCCCTTTTCCGTTCACTTCCCCCTTCCCTTCCCTTCTGCCTTCCATTCCCCCTTCCCTTCCCGTTTCCTTTCCCCCTTCCCTTCCTGTTTCCATTTCCCCATTCCTTCCTGGTCCTCCTCCTTCCCTTCCCTTCTTGCCTTTTCTTCTGCCTTCCCTTCCCTTTTGCCTTCTATTTTGCCATCCCTTCCCCTTTCCCTTTGCCTTCCCTTCCCTTCCCCACTCCCTTCCCCCTTCCTTCCCTCCCCTTTCCCTTCACTCCTGCCTTCCCTTCTGCGTACCCTTCCCTTTTGCCTTTTCTTCTGCCTTCCCTTCCCTTTTCTCTTCCCTTTGCCTTCCCTTCTCTTCTGCCTTCCCTTCCCTTTTCCCTTCTCTTTTGCCTTCCCATCCCATTTCCCTTCCCTTCCCCCTTCCCTTCTCTTTGCCCTTCCCTTCCCCCTTCCCTTTGCCCTTTCCTTACCCCTTCCCTTTCCTTCCCTCCTGCCTTCCCTTCTGCATACCCTTCCCTTTTGCCTTTCCTTCCCTTTTGCCTTCCCTTCCCGTCCCTTTTCCCTTCTATTTTACCTTCCCTTCCCTTTTCCGTTCCTTTCCCCCTTCCCTTCGCTAACCCATTCCCTTCCCTTCCCTCTGCCCTTCCCTCTTCCCCTCCATTTTCCCTTCCCTTCCCCTTTCCCTTCCCTTCCCATCCCTTTTCCCTCACCTTCCCCCTTCTGTTCCCTTCCCCATTCCCTTTGCTTTTCCCTTCCCTTCCCCCTGGCCTTCCCCTTTCCCTTGCTTTTGCTTTCCCTTCCCCCTTCTCATCCCCTTTCCCTTCCCTTCCCTCCTCCCTTCCCTTCCCCCTTCCCTTTTCCCTTCCCTTCCCTTTTCTCTTCCCCCTTCCCTTCCCTTTTGCCTTCCATTCCCTTTGCCCTTCCCCCTTCCCTTTGCCCTTTCCTTAACCCTCCACTCCCCATTTCCCTTCCCCCTTTTCTTCCCCTTTCCCTTCCCTTCCCATCCCTTTTCCCTCACCTTCCCCCTTCTCTTCCCTTTTCCAACCACTTCTCCCTTCCCTTTCATTCCCTTTCGCCATTGCCTTCCTTCCCCTTTTGCCTTCCCTTCCTTTCCCTTTGCCTTCCCTTTTCCCTTTCCTTCCTTTTTGCATTCCTTTCCCTTTCCCCTTCCTGTTTCCCTTCCCTTTTGTCTTTCCTTCTCTTTTCCCTTCCCCTTTCCTTACACTTTTCCCTTCCCATTTCCCTTCCCTTTTTAATTGCCTTCCTTTTTGCCTTCCTTTTTCCTTCCCTTCCCTTTTGCCTCCCCATCCCTTTTCCCTTCCATTTTCTTTTCCCTTCCCTTTTCCCTTCCCTTCCCTTTTGCCTCCCCTTTTTCCATTTTCCTTCCCTTCCTTTTTGCCTTCCTTTTTCCTTTCTTTCCCTTCCCTTCCCTTCCCCTTTCCCTTCCATTTATCCTTCCCTTCCTTTCCCCCTCCCTTCCCTCTTTCCTTTCCTTTTGTCTCCGTTTGTCCTTCCCTTCGCTTTTTGCCTTCCCTTTTCCTTCCCATCCCTTTTCCTTTCCCTTTTGCCATCCCTTTCCTTTTGCCTTCCCTTCCCTTTTCCTTTCCCTTCCGTTTTCCCTTCCCTTCCCCTTTTCCTTCCCTTCCCTTTTTCCTTTCGTTTTCCTTCCTTCCCTTCCCTTCCTTTTTGCCTTCTCTTTTTCCTTCCCTTCCCATTTTCCTTCCCTTCCCTTTTGCCTTCCCATCCTTCTTCCCTTCCCTTTTGCCTGCCCTTTTTCCTTTTTTTATTCCCTTTTGACTTTCCGCTCCTTACCTTTTGCCTTCCCTTCCTTTTTACCTTCCCATCCCTTTTCATTTCCCTTTTGCCATCTCTTCCCTTTTCCCTTCCCTTTTGCCTTCCCTTGTCTTTTTTCTTCCCTTGCCATTTCCATTCCCTTTTGCCTTCCCTTCCCTTTAGTCTTCCCTTCCCTTTTGCCTTCTCTTTTGCCTTCCCTTGCTTTTTCCTTCCCCTTTGCTTTCCCATCCCTTTTCCATTCCCTTTTCCCTTCCCTTCCCTCTTTCCTTCCCTTTTGCCTCCCTTTTGACTTCCATTCCCTCTTTCCTTCCCTTTTGCCTTCCCATCCCTTTTTCCTTCCCTTTCTCCTTCCCTTCCCTTTTCCCTTCCCTTCCCTCTTTCCTTCCCTTTTCCCTCCTTATTCCTTCCCTTTCGCCTCCCCTTTTTCCACCCCTTTTCCCTCCTGTTTTCCACCATTTTTCCTCCCCTTCCCTCCCCTTTTTCTTCCCTTTTTGCCTCCGCTTTTTCCTTCCCTTTTTCCTCCCCCTTTCCACCCCTTCCCCTCCCCTTTTCCTCCCCTTTTTCCTTCCGTTTTCCCTCCCCTTTTTCCACCCCTTTTGCCTCCCCTTTTTCCTTCCGTTTTCCCTCCCCTTTTTCCACCCCTTTTGCCTCCCCTTTTTCCTTCCGTTTTCCCTCCCCTTTTTCCACCCCTTTTGCCTCCCCTTTTTCCTTCCGTTTTCCCTCCCCTTTTTCCACCCCTTTTGCCTCCCCTTTTTCCTTCCGTTTTCCCTCCCCTTTTTCCACCCCTTTTGCCTCCCCTTTTTCCTTCCGTTTTCCCTCCCCTTTTTCCACCCCTTTTGCCTCCCCTTTTTCCTTCCGTTTTCCCTCCCCTTTTTCCACCCCTTTTGCCTCCCCTTTTTCCTTCCGTTTTCCCTCCCCTTTTTCCACCCCTTTTGCCTCCCCTTTTTCCTTCCGTTTTCCCTCCCCTTTTTCCACCCCTTTTGCCTCCCCTTTTTCCTTCCGTTTTCCCTCCCCTTTTTCCACCCCTTTTGCCTCCCCTTTTTCCTTCCATTTGGCCTCCCCTTTTTATACCCTTATCCCTCCCCTTTTTCCTCCCCTTTCCCTCCCCTTTTCAACCCCTTTTCCCTCCATTTTTCCACGCTTTTTCCTCCCCTATTCCCTCCTTATTCCTTCCCTTTGCCTCCCCATTTTCCACCCTTTTCCTCCCCTTTTTCCTCCCATTTTCCCTCCCATTTTTCCTTCCCTTTTCCTCCCCTTTTTCCTTCCCTTTTTCCTCCCCCTTTCCACCCCTTCCCCTCCCCTTTTCCTCCCCTTTTTCCTCCCATTTTCCCTCCCATTTTTCCTTCCTTTTTGCCTCCCCTTTTCCTTCCCTTTTCCTCCCCTTTTTCCTTCCCTTTAGCATCACCTTTTTCTCCCCCTTTTCCTTCCCTTTTGCTTCCCCATTTTCCATCCATTTTCCCTCACCTTTTCCTCCCGTTTCCTTCCCTTTTCCCTCCCCTTGTTCCACCCATTTTCCCTCCCCTTTTTCCAACCCTTTTGCCTCCCCTTTTTCCTTCCATTTGGCCTCCCCTTTTCCCTCCCATTTTTCCACCCTTTTTCCTTCCCTTTTCCCTCCCCTTTTTTTACCCTTTTTCCTCCCACTTTCCGTCCCCCTTTTCTTTCCCTTTTGCCTCCCCTTTTTCCTTCCATTTTTCCTCCCCTTTTCCACCGCTTTTCCCTCCCCTTTTGCCTCCCGTTCTTCCACTCCTTTTCCCTCCCCTTTTTCCTCCCCTTGGCCTCCCCTTTTTCGTACCCTTTTCCCTTCCCTTTTCCCTCCCCCCTTTTCCACCCTTTTTCCTTCCCTTTTGCCTCCCCTTGTCCACCCCTTTTCCCTCCCCTTTCTCCATCCTTTTTCATCCCTTTTGATTCACCTTTTTCCAACGATTTTACCTCCCCTTTTGCCTCCCCTTTTTCCTTTGCTGTTGCCTCCCCATTTCCACCCATTTTTCCTCCAGTTTTCCACCCTTTTCCTTCTCTTTTCCCTCCCCTTGTTCCACCCATTTTCCCTCCCCTTTTCCACCCCTTTTCCCTCCCATTTTGCCTCCCCTTTTTCCTTCCCTTTTTCCAGCCCTTTTCCCTCGCCTTTTTCCACCCCTTTTCCCTTCCTTTTCCACCCCTTTTCCCTCCCCTTTTCCACCCTTTTTCCTCCCCTTTTCACTTCCCTTTTGCCTCGCCTTTTTCCTCCGCTTTTTCCTTCCCTTTTGCCTCCCTGTTTCCACACCTTTCCCCCCTTTTTCCCTCCCTTTTTCCACCACTTTTCCCTCCCCTTTTTCCACCCTTTTTCCTCCCCTTTTTCCTTCCGTTTTCCCTCCGCTTTTTCCACCATTTTTCCTCGCATTTTCCCTCCCCCTTTTCCTTCCCTTTTGCCTCCCCTATTGCCTCCCCTTTTTCCTTCCCTTTTGCCTCCCCATTTTCCACCCATTTTCCCTCACCTTTTCCTCCCGTTTCCTTCCCTTTTCCCTCCCCTTGTTCCACCCATTTTCCCTCCCCTTTTCCCTCCCCTTTTTCCCCACCTTTT
>NW_006289504.1:0-889 GCF_000327345.1 Myotis davidii | reverse complement strand
TACCCTTCCCTTTTCCCCCCCTTTTCCCTCCCGTTTACCCTCCCTTTTTCCACCGCTTTTCCCTCCCTTTTTCCACGCTTTTTCCTCCCCTATTCCCTCCTTATACCTCCCCTTTTGCCTCCCCTTTTTCCACCCCTTTTTCCTTCCGTTTTCCCTCCCCTTTTTCCACCCTTTTTACTCCCATTTTCCCTCTTTTTTCCTTCCCTTCTTCCTCCACATTTCCACCCCTTTTCCCTCCCCTTTTTCCTTCCCTTTTCCCTCCATTTTTCCACGCTTTTTCCTCCACTTTTTCCTTTCCTTTTTCCTCCCCCTTTCCACCCCTTTTCCCTCCCTTTTTTCCTCCCCTTTTTCTTTCCCTTTTCCTTCCCTTTGTCCTCCCCAATTTCCACCCATTTTCCCTCCCCTTTTCCTCCCGTTTCCTTCCCTTTTCCCTCCCCTTGTTCCACCCATTTTTCCTCCCCTTTTCCCTCCCCTTTTTCGTACCCTTTTCCCTTCCCTTTTCCCTCCCCCTTTTTCCACCCTTTTTCCTTCCCTTTTCCCTCCCCCTTTTTACACCCCTTTTCCCTCCCCATTCTCCACCCTTCTTCATCCCTTTTGATTCACTTTTTTCCAAACATTTTCCCTCCCCTTTTTCCTTCCCTTTTCCCTCCCTTTTTCGACCCCTTTTCCCTCCATTTTTCCACCCTTTTTCCTCACCTTTTTGCTTCTGTTTTCCCACTCCCTTTTCCACCCTTTTTCCTCCCATTTTCCCTCCACTTTTTCCTTCCCTTTTGCCTCCGCCTTTCCACCACTTTTCCCTCCCCTTTTCCTCACCTTTTTCCTTCCCTTTTCCCTCCACCTTTTTCCACCCTTTTTTCTTCCCTTTTCCCTCCCCCTTTTTGCACCCCTT
>NW_006289503.1:30458-32172 GCF_000327345.1 Myotis davidii | reverse complement strand
TAGAGGTGGCAATGGGAGGCATAAAGTATTTCAAATAAAACTAGAAAGTATACAATGAGTTTTGCAATTAAACAGAAGTAGGAAAATCGAGTGCTAGGTATGGAGGGATGTCCAGTAAAGTGAGGGCAGTTCTTCTTTATTTTGGGGGTCTATTCCACTACATGTCCATATTGATGAGAAAGATCCTTATCCAAAATATTTCTTTCAAATATTACCTTACAACAGTAGTTCATGAGACATACTTTCCTTTTATTTCCTATATAAGTGTGCATATATTCACACACATTTGTGAAAATACAAAGGTGAACAAAATAAGTGAAGCCCTGCTTGTTTGGATCTGACACTGTGATGGTGAAGTCAGAGTACAATGAAAAAATGTTTGCATGACAATGTGATCAGGCTAAAATTATATGAAGAAAGTTACTCAGTGTAGAAGGATGACTTCTCAGGCATGTGCGGGATTTGTGATCACGTCCTGGGAGGCCTTTGTCCACTGGATGAACCAGAATTAGACTGTGCTCAATATTTGTCAAAAATGAGAATAAAACCCAAAGTCAAAGAAAAAAAAAATGCCACATCAGAAAAGTGAGAAAGGGGGCTTGTCTCATCTGCCATCAACTACATAAAAAACAACTGGTCAGCTAAATATAGAAGGGCACAGGAAAAATCAGCTTTTCACTGCTTGATGTTAAAAGTATGCAACCTGTGTTGTTTTTGTACATTTCTTTTTGTGAGTATTTATTTATTTTTTGGTAATTTTTCACTTGGGGTAGTCAATCTGTAAGGTATTTCATAGTATATATTTATAACTTCCTCTGTCTTTTGGAGAAATTTATTTTTTCTCATTTATTATTTTTGCTTGGTTTCATGGGGGTGTAACTAGGGTTGGGAAGCTTCCAAAATCCAAAGAAGATTCCTCATCATCTCTCAGGGACCCACAGAGTTTATTAGATCTCTTTTCTTCCTCATGTCCATTTCATTGCTGTCTCTCCCTCTATGTTTACTTAACCTATTGTTTATGTTTCTTTGACTACAGGGCAGAAAATGGACATACCAATATGGAACCCCAAGCTTATTTGTCTATGGGAGTCTCACGGTAGGAATATCTAGGTACTAGTTCTAAATTCTTTTTGATCTTGATCGGAACAGCCTAATGGCATATATTCATAGTCTACATAGACCTGGAGGGAGTAAGAAGGACATGGAAATAACTCAGATGAAGAAGCCATGGTGTGCTGTGTTTGGTGTGCCTATGTATGTGCCTTGTAAATTGAGAGCAGTCCTCAGAGCAGAGGTGCCTGAACTCATATATTCCGATGTGACTCTAATATAAAGAGAAGGTGACAAGGAGGAGATCCTTTTCAGTTCGCTGGATGCTTTTGCAACCAGATTAATAAAGTGTAAGATTTACATAGTGTGCACAAGGCACCCTCTATGACTTGAAGTTTCAACAGCAACATGCAGGCTACCTTGTTTCTGAATATTCTCTGACACCATCTCTTATCCTGCCCTGCCTTGCTCATTCCACTGGACACATTGGCTCCTTTTGAGCTTTGATTTTCTAAAACAACCATCTTCCTCAGAGCCTTTGCACTGGCTGTTCTTCTGCCTGGCAAACACTCCCCCTCAGTTTCCCACTTAGTCTTGTTTGAGGTGTCTGTTTAAGTGTCACCTGTTGGCAAGTCTGGGTTAAACTCTATTAAAAAAAAAAAAG
>NW_006289503.1:25287-27314 GCF_000327345.1 Myotis davidii | reverse complement strand
GACAGCTCTGTCTCTGCTGAGCTGGGCTGGGCTTTCTAATATATTGGGGGCTCAGCTATGGTGACTGATCTAGGGAAGGGTTGGCTGGAATAAATGAGCTCTGGAAGGCCCCCCTGGATTTGTTCACATGGCTGAGCCAGGTTTCTGAGTGAGAGGAGCAGAAATGCACCAAGCCTGATAAAGCGCACTGTCACTTCCACCATATTTAACTGGCAATAATAACTAAAAAATCCTAAATCCAGCTCAGATTCAACGGTGGAGAAAAAGACGCCACCTCTGGATGGGACAAGCTCACAGTCACATTGCCAAAGACTTGGATGAATTGGAGCCCCTCTGCAAACATTCTACCACTTGTGTAAATGTCAATTCGGGGAAGTTTTATTTCTACGTCCACCCTGAATGGCTGAATGATCTTAGATAAGAGAGTGAGAGTAAATATATGCTTAATGAGCAGATGTGAAAATTCTACACTGGCAGATAGAGCCCTCCAAATATAAGCATGCCCCCTCTGCCACTTGCCTCCCACTTACCATATCCAGGCTGAAAAGAAATAAAGATTTTTCCTTACAGATGTCTCAACTCCAAGGACTTAACTCATTGATTAACAGAGCTAAAGAGCTGTTGCTTTTCTGATTGCATCTTTTTTTGGCACACTCCTGTAGACATTGCTTTTCTGTTTACTGACCTGCTCTGAACATATTCATAATGATTTCCAATCTGATACTTGTATTCCTTGGGGGTGGAGGTCCTGAGGGAAGAAGATGGCATTTGAAATGCACATACAACAGAGAGAGAGAGGAATTTGAAAGGGGAGGGAGAGTTGCTGTGTAAGTTCCACTGGGAATATCCTGAATATGAGGGTTGAGGAGAGTGAAGAATCTCAGGAGACTGCCAGGTTACCAGCAGTAAGTGACGTTGCAAGTGCCTATGCCAGCTTCCCTTCCAGTGGAAGACAGGTTTTATGACCACTAAGTATTAACTTATGTAGAAAAAAAACTCTAAATTCTTCACCTGGTCTCCTTATGGCATTTTATTTGTCTATTTTACTAATTACCTTCTGTAAGTCTTCTAATTTGCTCTTTAGCTCTTTGGAGAAGGAAACACCCCCCCAAAATGAAATGAGCATTCATTGCTGAGTGTCCTGCCTGCTAAGGACGACACCTGGAAAGAAGGAGTCGAATGGGATGAGAGATACACATGGAGGTGCAAACACGTCTCCCAACGGTCAATTTGGCACAACGTTGCACTCTGCTTTCCTCTCTCACCTCATGAGAATCAACTCTCTCAGGGATTAGAGAGCCAAACAAGTGTTTCACTAATGAGGCTCATGGGAATTCAGCCCCTAAAGCCTCAGACACTGTAAATGCTTCTACTATACTCTCTCAAGTCTCCTTTACTAATATCCGGTGATGAGCAAATCCAATAGGACTTCCAGAGGTCTCATGAGTGGTTCCATCTACCTTCCCTTCCTGCAGACAGGAGTTTCAACTTCATCCGTCATCTAAGGAAAAACTGGGCCCATGAAGTCAGACTGTTCCTTCATCATATCTAGTTAAGCCACAGTGTCTTCACGGTGTCAGGGGATGTGGCAGAGCATAATGGACTCCTTTATTGGTAGTACCTTTGGGGGTATCAACAGGAATAACAAGTAAATAAACATTGGATAATACAGAGCCCTACCAAGTTAGCGTCCCTCGTCTCAGTGGGGGATTCTGAGTACACTAAAATATCCTTTCTCTTCAATGGGTCTCCTCTGGTATTAACTCTCAGTCCTGAGGCCTCCCTTCCCCAACAGCATTTCCTCTTGTTTCACTGATTTTTCTTACTTCCTCATTGGTGGGAATATCTATCAAACATTCTTCGGTGTGTCCTTTCAGGTGTTCAACAAATACTTATTCGTGATGACAGCACGGCAGGCAGTAAACTGTGTTCTAGGGTTAAAGGACAGAATACGACATTGTAATTTCTTTCTAGGTGCATAAAGGTTAAGGGGAAGAGATGTGGAAATAAACACAGACAATCTCCTG
>NW_006289503.1:20869-24535 GCF_000327345.1 Myotis davidii | reverse complement strand
CATTGATTAAACAATTATATTACTTATTAACTGTTCACCCCCATAAATCTAGTACCCATCTGACACCATATATAGTTATTACAATATTATTGACTATATTTCCTATGCTGTATTTTACATCCCCATGACTATTCTGTTACTATCAATTTGTACTTCTTATTCCCTTCACCCTTTTACACCCTTTCCCAACCCCATCCCACCTGGCTACCATCAAAATGCTCTCTGTATCTATGAATCTGTTTTTGTTCTGCTCGTTCATTTATTTTGTTTTTTAGATTCCACATATCTGTGAAATCTTCTGGCATTTGTCTTTCTCAAACGGGCCGGATCCGGCCCGCAGGCCATAGTTTACCCATGGCTGCTCTAGGTCCATCCATGTGGTTGCAGATGGCAATATTTCATTCTTTTTTTTGGCTGATTCATATTTCATTGCATATATGCACTTCTTTATCCACTCATATATGATGAACACTTAGGATGCATCCATATCATGGCTACTGTAAATAATGTTGCAATAAATATTTAGATGTACATGTCTTTTTTATTTAGTGTTTTTGGTTACTTCTGATAAATGCCCAGAAGTAAAATTGCTGGGTCATTTTTTGTCACTTGTTATAAAGTCTCTTTTGTCTGATATAAGTATTGCTACCTCAACTTTTGTTGTTATTTACATTTTCATGAAATATCTTTGGCCATCCTTTTACTTTCAGCCTGTGTGTATCTTTTAATCGGATGTCTTTTTTATTTAGTGTTTTTGGTTACTTCTGATAAATGCCCAGAAGTAAAATTGCTGGGTCATTTTTTGTCACTTGTTATAAAGTCTCTTTTGTCTGATATAAGTATTGCTACCTCAACTTTTGTTGTTATTTACATTTTCATGAAATATCTTTGTCCATCCTTTTACTTTCAGTCTGTGTGTATCTTTTAATATGAAGTAGGTCTCTTGTAGACAACATATGTAAGTGTCTTCTTTTGTTATCCTTTCAGACACCATATGTCCTTCTATTAAAGTATTTAATCCATTTTCATTTAAAGTAATTATTGATAGATAGGTATTTATCACCATTTTATTATTCACTTTCTTTTCTTCTTCTTCTTAAAGACCCTTTAACATTTCTTTTTTTAATATATTTTATTGATTTTTTACAGAAAGGAAGGGAGAGGGAGAGAGTTAGAAACATATGAGAGAGACCGCCTTTTTTTTTTTCAAATATATTTTTATTGATTTCAGAAAGGAAGGGAGAGGGAGAGAGTTAGAAACATAGATGAGAGAGAAACATCGATCAGCTGCCTCCTGCACTCCCCCTACTGAGGATGTGCCCACAACCAAGGTACATGCCCTTGACTGGAATCGAACCTGGGACCCTTCAGTCCGCAGGCCAACGCTCTATCCACTGAGCCAAACCAGTTAGGGCTAACATTTCTTTTAATACTGGTTTGGTGGTCATGAACTACTTTAGCTTTTTCTTGAGTAGGAAGCTCTTCACCTGTCCTTTGATTCTAAATGATAGCCCTGCTGGGTAGAGTAATCTTGATTGTAGATCTTTGCTCTTTTGTACCAATCAAATCTGACCTGCAAATTTTCTGTTGAGAAATCAGCTGACAGTCTCATGTGACCTCCCTTGAGATAAATAATTGCCTTTCTCTTAGTGCTTTTCTTTTAAGATTCTCTCTTTGTCTTTAACCTTTGGCATTTTAATTATGATGTGTCTTGGTGTGGGCCTCTTTTACCTCATCTTGTTTGGGACTCTCTGTACTTCCTGCAGTTGTGTCTCTATTTCATTCACCAAGTTAGGAAAGTTTTTTTGTCATTATTTTTCAAATAAGTTTTCAATTCCTTGCTCTCTATTTCCTCCTCTGGCAGCCCATGATGTAAATGTTGGTATGCTTGAAGTTGTCCCACAGGCTCCTTAAACTGTCCCCTTTTTTTTAAAATCTCTTTTTCTTTTGCTGTTCTGATTGTTTCCTGCTCTCTTATCTTTCAAATTACTGATTTGATCCTCTGCTTCATCTACTATACTGCTGATTCTCTATAATGTACTCTTTATTTCAGTTATTATAGTCTTCACTTCTAACTGGTTCTTTTTTATGTTTTCTATTTCTTTGTAGAAGTTCTCACTAAGTTCATCTATTCTTCCCCTAGGTTCATTAAGTATTCTTTTAATCAGTGTTTTGAATTCTGCATCCGGTAGATTGCTTATCTCCATTTGTTTAGTTTTTTCTTAGTTTTGTTTTTTTCTTTCACTTGAAACATGTTTCTTTGTCTCCTCATTTTGGTTACCTTCTTGTGTTTGTTTCTATGTAGAGCTGTTACGTCTCCAAGTCTTGGTAGAGCGGCCTTATGTACTAAATGTCCTGTAGGACTCAGTGGCACAGCCTCCATAGTAACCCACTGTCATCAATTGATAGATCTTCTCAAGAAAATATCAACAAGAAAACAGTGACCTTAAACAACACACTAGATCAGATAGATTTAATTGATATCTACAGAACATTTTATAGCTGCAGAGCATACATTCTTCTCAAGTACACATGGAACATTTTCAAAGATAGACCACATGTTAGGACACACAGAAAATCTCAATATTTTCAAAGATAGTCCACATGTTAGGACACACAGAAAATCTCAATAAATTAAAGAAGATTAAAATCATATCAAGAATCTTTTCTGACCACAATGGCAAGAAACTAAAAGCCAAACACAATTTTAAAAAACTCAAAAACATTCAAATACATGGAGGCTAAATATAATATTATTAAATAATCAATGGATTGCCAGTAAGATCAAGGAATAAATAAAAAATTACCTTGAAACAAATGCAAATAAACACACTAAAACCCAAAATATATGGAGCACAGTGAATGGAGTCCTGAGAGGGAAGTTCATAGAATTGCAGGCCTACCTCAAGAAGCAAGAAAAATATCTGCCAAACAATCTAACACGACACCTAAAAGGATTAAAAAAAGAACAGCAGGAAAAGCCCAGAGTAAGTAGAAGGAAGGAAATAATAAAGGTTGCGAAAAGTAAGAACAATGAATTCGTTAATGTAGCAGAATAAAAATTAACACCCAGAAGTCTCTAGCCTTTTTATACACCAATAATGAACTCACAGAAAAAGAAACGAAAAAAACAATCCCATTTACCATTGCACCAAAAAAAAAGATATTGTGTATTATTTCTTTTTTTAAATTTATTGTCTAAAGTTTTACATCTGTCTACTTTTCTCTGATTGACCCCCCTAAAAATAAACCTAACTAAAAATAAACTTAACTAAAGAGGTAAAAGACCTGTGCTCAGAAAATTATAGGACATTGAAAAAAGAGATAGAGGAAGACATAAACAAATGGAAGAACCTACCATGGTCATGGATTGATAGAATCAACATCATTAAATGTCCATATTACCCAAACTAATCTACAGATTCAATGCAATCCCAATTAAAATACCAGTGGCATATTTCAAAGATCTAGAACAAACTCTCCAAAAATTCATCCAGAATTTAAAAAGACCCCGAATAGCCACAGCAATCCTGAGAAAGAACAAAGTTAGAGGGATCACAATACCAAGATATCAAGCTCTATTTCAAACCCACTGTTCTCAAAACTGCCTAGTATTGGCACAAGAACAGATATATAGATCAATGGAATAGAATAGAGAACCAGAAA
>NW_006289503.1:13248-19873 GCF_000327345.1 Myotis davidii | reverse complement strand
AGACAATAAATTTAAAAAAAGAAATAATACACATTATAAAACATAAATGTATTATAAAAATAAATAAAAATTAAAAAGAGTGACCAAAGCTAAATAAATAAATAAATAAATGTCAAAACAGAAGTAAATGACATAGACATTTTTAAAAAATCAATTAAACCAAAAGCTGGTGTTTGAAAGGATAAACAAGATTGATGCACTTTTAACCAGACTCCTCAAAAAACAAAGAGAGTGGACCCACATAAATATAGTCAGAAATGTAGGAGGAGAAATAACAATAGACATCACAGAAATACAATTATTGTAATAAAATAACTTGAGCAACTATATGTCAACAAAATAGGCAACCTGGGCAAAAAGGATAAATTCCTAGAAACATACAATCTTCCAACACTAAATCAAGAACAGAATAAATGATTAGACCAATAACAACTAATGATATAGAAACAGTAATCAAAAACCTTCCAACAAACAAAAGTCCTGGACCACATGGGTTCACAGGCTAATTTTACCAAACATTCAAACTACCACCTATCCTTCTTAAACTATTCCAAAAAATCCAAGAGGAGGAAAGACTTCCAAGCTCTTTTTTTGAGGCCAACATTATCCTAATACCAAAACCAGATAAAGACCCAACAAAGAAAAAAATTATAGGCCAATATCCCTGATGAACATAGATGCTACAACTTCCAACAAAAATATTAGCAAATCAGATCCAGCAATACATTAAAAAAATAATATATGATCATAAACTGGGACTTATTCCAGGGATGTAAGATTAGTATAATATCCACAAATCAATAAGTGTGATATATCCCATAAACAAAATGAAAGATAATAATCATATGACCATATCAATAGATGCAGAAAAATCATTCAATAAAATTCAGCACCCATTTATGATGAATAGAGGGAACATACCTCAATGTAATAAATGCCATATATGACAGATCCACAGCTAGCATCATACTTCATTGGCAAAATTAAAAATATTTCCCTTCAGATTAGGAACAAGACAGGGATGTCTGCTATCACCACTTTTATTCAACACTAGAGGCCCGATGCATGAAATTCATGCAAGAGTAGGCCTACCTTCCCCCAGCTGCTGGCACCAGCTTCCCTCTGGCAACTGGGACCTGGGCCTTGTTCCGGCCACTGGCAAGCACCCAGAACCCAGGCTTCCCTCTGGCCCCGGCTTCATCCAGAAGGACATCCAGAATGACATCTGGTCTAATTAGTATATTATCCTTTTATTATTATAGATAGTACTGGAAGTCCTAACAATAGCAATCAGAGAAGAAGAAATAAAAGACATCCAAATTGGAAAGCAAGAAGTAAAATTGTCATTATTTGCAGATGACATTATACTGTATATAGAGAACCCTAATGATTCCACCAAAAACTACTAGCACTGATAAATGAATTCAGTAAAGTAGCAGGATACAAAATAAATATTCAGAAACCAGTTGCATTTTTATATACCAATAATAAGGTATCAGAAAGTGAAACTAAGAAAACAATTCCATTTACAATTGCATAAACAATACCTATGAATAAAATTAACCAAGGATACAAAACACCTATACTAGGAAAATTTAAGACACTGAAGAAAGAAACTGAAGAAGATACAAATAAGTGGAAGCATATATTGTGTTCATGAACAGGAAGAATCAACATCATTACAATCTCCATATTACTCAAAGCAACCTATAGATTTAGCATAATTTCTACCAAGATACAAATGGCATATTTCATATAACTAAAACAAATGTTCCAAAGATTTATATGGAACCACAAAAGAGCCTGAATAGCCACAGCAATCTTGGAGGAATCATGCTACCTGATATCAAACTATACTACAAGGCTATAGTAATCAAAACAGCATGTAACTGGCATAAAAACAGATATAGAGAGTCCAGAAATAAACACATGCCTTTATGGTCAATTAATATTTGATAAAGGAGGTAAGAACATACAATGGGGTAAAGACAGTCAATTGCCAGTGTATGCCATGAATTATCAGTGCCCTCTTTACTACTGCTAATAGAGTCATTTGCATCCTTATATCTAATCATGTTTGAGAAACTCCAGAACAAATTTAGAAAACTTACACTGCTTGGGGTGGTATAGTTCAGTGGTTGAGTATCGACCCATGTACCAAAAGTCACTGATTTGATTCCTGGTCAGGCACATGCCCAGGTTACAGACTCTACCTTCAGTGGGGGCTGTGCAGGAGGCAACTAATTGATGTTTCTCTCTCATAGATGTTTCTATCTCTCTCCCTCTCTCTTCCTCTTGCCCTAAAAATCATTTTTAAATATTAAAATAAAAAAGCAAACTCACACTAGTGAAATAAATTGTTGAATAATTAGATAGGTAGATAGATGATAGATAACTGAGAAGAGACAAATCTTCCTTGCCAAAGAATTCCAATCATATATACAGATAGTCCGTGCTCAAGGAAGTGGAGAATAATTTACTACTAATGAAGTGTTGGCAACACTTAGTAGCTTTCTTACAAAATGTAAAGTATGAAAAGGAACGGAAGAGTAACTTTAAAGTGGAGAAATCTGACAAACATTACCTCGGTCATATGGTCAAAGTCAACATGAAGATTGGTAAATCATGATGATAGTATACATCCTCGATATGAAGTGATGGAAAATGCCAACCTCTGTGATCTTCTCCTCCACCAAAAATGTGTAGCCCCAGTCTAATTGTGAGATAACCATCAGGCAAATTTCAATTGAAGGAAATTTTTCAAAATACCTGAGCAGTGATCCTCAAAACTACCAAGTTACACAAAACAATGAAAGTCTGAGAAACTTTTATAACCACGTGGAGCCTGAAGAGAAATGATGGCTAAATGCAATGCATTCTGAAGGACAGCTGTTAATAATAAAGGAAAGTAATACTTTTGCAATTTACTTGTAAATATAAAACTGTTCAAAATAGTTTATTAAAAAATAAAATTATTACTGGCTTGCAGAAGTCTTGGAAATAGTGATCTCTGAGCCTGACTCCAGACTCCATTGCATGCTTCTTCTAAATCTCACATTCTTCATTGACAAAATCAGAATGATACCATTTACATAGAATTTCCAAAAGAATTAAACAAAATAAGCAATATAAAATGGCCACCCATGTCTATAATTAACAGTACATTTTGGATAATTATTTAAATGCTCATAGATTTATCTTCCACCTCCCAGCTCCACTTCCATTTTCTGTTCCCACCCCTCTCTTTATGACCTTCACAGTAGCAATAATGTGTTCCTCCCATTGACCCAGGTGACTATCTCACAGGAAAAGTCTGATCATGGACATCATCTGATATAAACCCTTCTCTGATTCTGAAATTAATTTCAGAATTATGTGTCAATTCTGTCACCAGAATGTAAGTCTCTCTGCTAATGGGCAGCTCTTTCCTCACCAGGCCCAAATTTCAGTTTTCACTAGCCTCACATCACCGGTCAGATAGTAAATACTATTTTTCATTTCTTAAACACAATACCCAGTTTATTTAATCGCCACATTTGCTGAAATTCTTCTGGAGTACTCTCACATTTTCCCTACCTGAAAAAACTCCACATCTACGTCAAAGCTCCGGACATTTATAAACTTGACTGTGATGCCTTCACTAATCTTTCCAGGAAAAGTCTACTATTTTAGGACTCACTTCCTCAGAATCAAAGTGCCATATTAGGATACTGCATTATTTATTTTTATCTGTCTCTTCCCCAATTTAGACCACAAGCACTGTAGGAGAATGTACAACATTTTATTAACTTCCTTATTCCCAGAATATGTTAGTGCCTATCATGCAGTAATTTCTCAGTAAATATTTGTAAAATACTAAAAGAACAACTGAGTGAGTGACCTTAAAAAGAGATATCTATAACGATAGGAAGAAAAGGGAAACAGTGAAACAACAGAACATGTAGTTAAGCGAGGAAGCCTGTGCAATTGACAACTAACATCAGAGGAGACAAGTGGGAGCAAGCAGGTATTCTAGCACATTCAGAATCAACCTCCAGAATTTGGGACTTAAATTTGCCAGGATTTTGTTTCCTCAAACTTTACTTTTTTATCTTCATATATCACAGGAAGTTACTACCAATAAAGAGTCCTATGCACCATTATCACAACTTAACAAAATGAAGATAATCCAATTAAAAATGGGCAAAGGATCTAAATAGACATTTCTCATAAGTGGACAGACAGAAGGCCAAGAGGCATATGAAAAAAATGCTCAAAGTCACTAATCATCTGAGAGATGCAAATCAAAACCGCAATGAGGTACCACCTCATAGCTGTCAGAATGTCTATCAACAAACAAGTGTTGACGAGGATGTGGGGAAAAAAGGAACCCTCATACACTGCTGATGGGAATGCAGACTGGTGCAGCCACTGTGGAAAACAGTATGGAGTTTCCTCAAAAAGTTAAAAATGGAACTCCTATTTGACCCAGTGATCCCATTTCTAGGAATATATCCTAAGAAATAAGAAACACCAATCAGAAAGAATGTTCATCGTCAAACAATTTACAATAGCTAAGATTTGAAACACATGAGTGGATTAAAAAACTGTGGTACATCTTCACAATGAAATGCTACTCACCTATGAAAAAGAAGGACCTCTTACCATTTATGACAGCATGGACGGACCTGGAAAGCATTATGCTAAGTGAAACAAGCCAGTCAGAGAAAGATAAATATCATATGATCTCACTCAGATGTGGAATCTAATGAACAATAGAAACTGATGAACAAAAATAGATCCAAAATCATAGAAGCTCTGAACAGTCTGTCAAACCTCAGAGGGAAGGCAGGGGAGAGGTGGGTGGGTGGGTGGCTGGTAGAGGTCAATGGGGGAATAAGGGGACATATGTAATACTTTCAACAATAAAGATTAAATAATAATAAGATAAAATGTTATTTAAGTGGGCTATCAATACCAGCTTTATTAACTTGGGATTATGATATGAAGACAATTTAACAATTTTGTGAAACTTAAGAAAATTAAAAGCAAAAAATTAATATAATGTTGGAGGAATAATAGAAATAACTAAATTTGCATGATTCGTTGCTATTCACAAAGGAGGATATGAAGGATATTGGTTTTTAGGTATTTCTAGTAGACTATATAATGTGTCTGTTCCTTTACTTGTTTTATCTCATTGAATTATCCCAACAACGCCATGAAAATAACTATTTCCATATTACAAAAACCTTTAGGGATGTGTGTGCCTGATATGATAAAACCACTAACTGCAACGTTTCTCACCATCCTATCTCAACAAAGTCTTGTTTGACTGGAATCCCTAGAGTGAAAGCAGTAGGGAAAAGCAAGAATGAAAAGGAGTAACTCATAGGACTCAAGACCCAGGATAGAAAGCTCTCAGTAAATATGAACTAGGCCAGTGGTTGGCAAACTGCGGCTTGCGAGCCACATGCTGCTCTTTGGCCCCTTGAGTGTGGCCACGAAGTTTCAATCGCACTGTACATGCACACCTGTACGTGGTATTTTGTGGAAGGGCCACACTCAAGGGGCCGCAGTTTGCCTACCACTGAGCTAGGCGGGAGTCTTACTCTTGCTCAAACAGCACTGGACTGTCTCATTGGCCAGGGACCAGCATATATACCATTTTAGAAGGACCCTCTACATAGAGTCAGCATCAGTCTTTAATCACCAGGAATTAAGAAACATCAGCAAGGAGGCTGGCAGTCCAAAAAGCAGTAGGTAAGCAAAGAATAAAACGCAGAATAGAGAGAACTGGTAAGTTTAAATTGGGTGGGGGAAGGGGAAGAAGGCATCCCAGTCGGCCCTTTCCCAAGTCAATTCTACGGTACATGTCATTGGCTTCAACAGGAAATAGTATTGGTTCACAGCTCAAGATAAAACTCCCCCACTGCTCAGGCTTCATGTTTCTACACAATGTGGAGATTTTTTTGCATTTTATCCAGGTTAGTATAATTGGGAGGATCTTTCAATAAAACCATTTGAGTGCTCTTTATCCCTTGGAGAAACATCTGTGTCTTCTGTTTGATTCCTAGCTTATTCTTACATTAGTCCTAGGATAACGACCCAAAAAAAGGCAATGTTTTTTTCTATTAACCTCTCAAAGAAGGAAGTGGTTTGAACTTGCAGCCAAGGGAAAATGTGGGTTTATTGTGGGATTTATTATCTATAACTTTTGTTGTTATTCCCTATAAATACTTTTGTTGTTAGAATATATCCTGAGAAGTAATAGGATGCCTATAATTTACCTCAAATAATCCAGTGAGTGTATGGGAGTGAGTAGAAATAGAGATGAAATAAAAGTGGCCATAAATTAATGATTGTTGCAGCAGGGTGATTGATACACAGGGGTTCTGTTGCCTGTTTTTCTACTTTTTAGTATGTTTGGAACTTTCTAATAAACAGTAAAAAAAAATTTATTGTCCTGAACTGTAAAGAACTAAGATTAGTATCTGAGTAAAGACAGCCAGAACCAAGGAGTTTCTTCATAAGTTGTATCTTGTAAAATGGGTGGGAATAGATGACCTAATATGTGTGCCTATTATTTTCCATCTGTGTTGATTTTGATCTTCATACTAAAAGCCTAGTGCTAGCCCTTGGGTGA
>NW_006289503.1:10130-13108 GCF_000327345.1 Myotis davidii | reverse complement strand
CTTCTGGAAGATAAAATGGAAAATCTTTGTTCCCCAGGGTCCTGTGGGGAAGCCTGGGAGCCTGTCTAGAGGGAAAGCTGGATGCTGTTAGAAGCCATGGAGCTGTAGGGAGAGGCCGCTTAACCAGGTGGTAGAAGCTATTTCTGTGGGTGCTCTCGATCTCATTTCTCAGCCATATTCACCTCCTCTCTCTCTGTCCTGCGGTTCTGGGTCCTGCTAATATCATTAGGACCTATTGCCCAGAAGTCTGGAGGTATGTTCAAACAAACCTCACCCACCCATACAACACTCACAAGGACTTGTCTTTTGAGAATGATTTTAGGCTTTGAAAAATTGACCCTTCTTCTTTCCCAAACTTCCAGTCTATTTTCAAGGGCTCCTCCATGTGTGAAGACAGGCATCTCTTCCCTCTTCATTCTCCATTTCCTTGTTCCCAACTGGCAGTTGGTATCTTCTGAGGGATGTCCATTTCCCACAGCTCCCTGTGCTCGGCGCCCACGGCATGCCCACTGTACCAATGCTACTTTCTGTCACTGTGATGCTGGATTCACTTCTCAGTCTGGACAGGCCATCTTTAGCAACCCCTTGGAGGTTTGTACAGCTAAGAGTCATAGAGTCATCAGAAATTTGGGGGAATCAAGAGACCTCAGCCCTTGAAGCAGCATTAACGAAGGATAATAGAGTCATCAGAAATTTGGGGGAATCAAGAGACCTCAGCCCTTGAACCAGCATTAATGTTTGTTGCCAAGAGTAGAAGAAAGGAACCAAGAAACAGGGCAATCGGTTCTCATGGTCAAGGGGTATATATTAACAGCTCCAGCTTTGGAGTTGGACTATCTGAATTCCAGCCGACCAGGTGTGAGTCCGAGCAAATTGTCAAACTTCCCAGTGTCTCCTTATCTATGAATCAGGGGTAATAATGTAAACTCATCTAGTTCTTGTGAGCTTTAAATTGAGTAATATATATAAATGAAATCTATCGAGACAGAAAGCAAATGGTAGGCGCCAGATGCTGAGGGAGGGGGACATGAGGAATGACTACTTAATGGTGTTCCTTTTGGAGAGATAAATATGTTTTGAAACTAAATAGAAGTGGTGGTTGCCCAACACTATGAATGTGTTAAATACAACTGAGTTGTTCAGTTTAAAATGGCTGATCTTATTATGTGAATTTTCACCTCAATAAAAAAAAAAGATAAATTAATACCTGTAAAAACACTTAGGACGCTGCCTTGCACTTGATGGGAAGTTGATACATTTGATTGTTGATGATGTTGTTGTGAAGGAGGAAGCTATGGAGAATACCACCCAAACATCAGAGATTTGGAAAGTTCTGCCAACTCTAGCACTAGTTTGCAGGGAACTCCTTTTATCTCAGAATCTCAGTTCCTCCTTCCAAAAATAACCACTGCAATCTCTTGCCAATATGGTCATTTTCCAGTTGTAAAATGCAATTTCTGAAATTAAAATAAACTTCAACCACATTATATCTAGATAAGTGGTTACTATTATCATCCCCCACTTAGAGGTAAGGAAACAGACTTTGGGAGGTAGCATGCTCAGGCTCCCACAGCTGGTCATACAGCTGGAATTCAGATAGGGTTAATTTGAAGTTCAGAAAGCTCTCAAACATTGTCCCTTAGGAGGCTCAAAGCATTCCCATGAGACCATCAGTGGCGATGCCATATTAAAAATGAAAAAACGTGGGCCCTGAGAGGTGAAGTACCTTGTCCAAGCCATACACCTAGAAAGTAGGAGAACATCTCAAACTATAGCATTCGGAGTTGGTCATGAATTGGATGAAATATGAAATATTCTTACTATGGAATATTCCACAGGTATAAAAATTATTTATTATTTTGATATGGAAAAGTAGTCACAAAATATTTTTTTTAGTTACAAAATATTTTACAATCCTGGAAGAATTTACATAAATCAAGGCTGTGGTCTGATTCCATGGGAGGTAGGGAAAAGATAAAAAGATTTCATTTGTCTTTATAATTGGTGAAGCTGAGCAATAGGTACACATTCTTCCTGTAAAAAAATTTATTTTCCATCCCAGTGGTTGCATATTTACATATTTTCTGTTTAAAATGAAAACAGAAAGGGTAAAATCATTTCAATCTGGTGCTGCCAGTCTTAACCAGAATTTCGGCCATTCCTAGCAATTCCCACTTGTGTTCCAGGTATCAACAAATGTGGTCCACTGTAACACATGTCTTGTGGAAGCTCCGCAGTTTGTCACAATGTGGAGGGAAGTCATTATAGTGAGTGCACCTCTTGGTACAAGCTCCTTTCAGGAGACACCAAATTCAAAAGTGAGAATGAGAACATTTGTCAAGGTAAGTAACATGGTCCCTCCACCTGTCTCCCCATGACATTCTCACACTGAATCTCATGCCAGCAACTTTAAGACTGTCTATCTGAGAGCCTAGGAGAGAACACCCGTGGGTCTATTAGGGCCCCATTCCTCCCATTTCCTGTTCTTGTTGTTCCTGGAAGAATTTACATAAATCAAGGCTGTGGTCTGATTTCATGGGAAGTGGGGAAAAGATAAAAAGATTTCATTTGTCTTTATAATTGGTGAAGCTGAGCAATAGGTACACATTCTTCCTGTAAAAAAAAAATTGTTTCCATCTCAATGGTTGCATATTTACATATTTTCTGTTTAAAATGAAAACAGAAAGGGTAAAATCATTTCAATCTGGTTGCTGCCAGTCTTAACCAGAATTTTGACCATTCCTAGCAGTTCCCACTTGTGTTCCAGATACCAACGAGTGTGGTCCACTGTTACATGTGTCTTGTGGAAGCTCCAAAGTTTGTCACAATGTGGAGGGAAGTCATTATAGTGAGTGCACTTCTTGGTACAAGCTCCTTTCAGGAGACACCAAATTCAAAAGTGAGAAGGAGAACACTTGTCAAGGTAAGTAACATGGTCCCTCCACCTGTCTCCCCATGACACTCTCACACTCAACTTC
>NW_006289503.1:5921-7810 GCF_000327345.1 Myotis davidii | reverse complement strand
GCAAACCCTAAGCAGAACAAATATAAAGAAAACCACAGCCGTAACCGATTTGGCTCAGTGGATAGAGCGACGGCCTGCGGACTGAAAGGTCCCAGGTTCGATTCCGGTCAGGGCATGTACCTTGCCGCGGGCACATCCTCAGTGGGGGCTGTGTAGGAGGCAGCTGATCGATATTTCTGACTCTCTATCCCTCTCCCTTCCTCTCTGTAAAAAAATCAATAAAATAAAATTTAAAAAAGCAATGTTTTGTTCTATTAACCTTTCAGAGAAGGAAGTGGTTTGAACTTGTAGCCAGGGGAAGATGGGTATTTATTGTGGGATTTCTTAATTTATTATTTATAATTTTTGTTGTTATTACCTATAAATACTTTTTTTTGATAGAATATATTCTGAGAAGCAATAAGATGCCCATAATTTGCCTCAAATAATCCAGTGTATAGAAGTGAGTAGAAGTATAGATGAAATAAAAGTGGCCATAAAAAAAAGGTTCAGACTTGAGATACCACCACCATCAGGGTCCAAAACAATTAGTTCCATTATCTCAAAACACTCCCTCATCTTGCTCCTTTATAGTCACCCCTACCTCTATCCCCTGGCAACCATTAACCTGTTTTCTTTTGCCTATAGTATTGTCTTTTGAGAAATCATTTAACAACAAAATAATACAATGTGTTTGAGTAAGGTTGCTCCCATTGAGTGTAATAGTTTTTAGGCTCATCCATCTTGTTTTATGTACCAATAGTTCATTTCTTCTTATTGCTAAGTAATATTTCATTATATGACCATATCACACTTTGTTTAGCCATTCACCCATTGAAAGGCAGTTGGGTTGCTTCCAGTCTTGGGTGATTATGAATAGACCTAAATGAGAAAGCTCTTGATAAACTAAATTGGGATGCTTTCCAAGTTCTATTTTAAATTTTTCTAAATGCTGCAGGATGGTTCCTACAGTATGCCAATAGCTTTTCTTCTCCCTGATCTTCCTTTTTAATCATCTCAAGAATTTCTTTATAAATACAGTTTAATCTTAAAACTCTTCAAATCCCTTTTAGTAGTATTAAGACAATAATTTCATCAGAGGTATAATTTGATTTTCTACCATTGCTCTGAGCTGTATCCTAGGGACTATAAATAGAACTGTGAAGGGTAGCTCCTGTCTCCTGGGGCCTTTTTGCCAGTGGGCAGACAGACCTATAGACAAGTGCCACATAAATCAAAGAATGAAAATGAACAGTCACTGTCCATAAACCATCCACTTCATGGGTAGACAATGTCTTTCTCACCACTCTACTCCAGTGCTAGGTACTTGGAAGGCATTTTAGAAATATGCATAAATGGATATCTTGAAAGAGCTCTGTTGTTACAGTAATCAGAGCTGTGGTCATACCTTGGCCCTGACACTTGGCCTTGATTTTGGCCAAGTTTTTTGAAATCTCTGGTCTTGGTTTCCTCATATGTAAGTCAGGAACTATTATATCTACTCTTAAAGAGATTGTTTTTTAAAAAACTGAATATTAAGTTGTTTATCTTATAGAATAGAATACATATACTTTTTACTAAAACATAATTGACATAGAATATTACATTAGTTTCAGGTGTACAACATAGAGATTCTACATTTATATACCTTACAATGTGATTACCACCAAAGTCTAGTAACCATCTGTCATCATGCAAAGTTATTATGATACTAGAGGCCCAGTGCATGAAAATTGTCCACTCGGGGGGTCCCTCAGCTCGGCCTGTGCTCTCTTGCAGTCTGGAACCCTTTGGGGGATGTCCATCTGCCTACTTAGGCCCACCCCCCAGGGGATCGGGCCTAAGCTGGCAGTCAAACATCCCTCTGGCAGCCTGAGAGCCCTCAGGGGACATCCTTAGCACGCGGAGGA
>NW_006289503.1:2139-5773 GCF_000327345.1 Myotis davidii | reverse complement strand
TCTGTATCTATGAGTATGATTCTGTTTTGTTTTGTTTATTTGTTTAGTCTTTTTAGATTCCACATATAAGTGAGATCATACAGTATTTGTCTTTCTCTGTCTGACATTTCAATTAACATAATACATTCCAGGCCCATCCATGTCATTGCAAATATGGAGATTTCATTTGTTTATTGATGAATAAGTACCACACCATACACTTTTAAGAAAAAATTGATTAATTTAGATTATTTAATGACCTTTCAATGCATGAATCATTTCATACTATCCATTTTTATCATTTATATAGTTGTTTGAATAATGTTTTAAAGTATTTGAAATAACTTAGAGGCAGGGGTATTTAGTATTTACAAAGAGAAAAGTAAAATACTAAATATTTCAACATTCAGAAGTGTGTTAACAATATATTTGCTTTGAAATACAGGATTCGCTTCTTTAAGATTTATCTATTTATTTAAATTTATTGGGAAGACATTGGTTAATAAGACATAGGTTTCAAGTGTACAATTCTATGCTGCCTCCTCTGTATATAAACATCAATCTTATTGAGAGCATTATGCTGTTGATAAGCTATTTACCTTCCCTAGAAGAGAGAAACCTCTGATCTTCAGTTAAGAGGGACTCCTCTCACTTCACTGTCTAAGTTACAGACAGAAAAAGCTACAGTAAATATTGTCCAAGCTCCACTCTACTGGTCTCTAAATTAGCAAAAGAGGATCACATTTCTCTCCTGATTGGAAAAGAGAGGAAGTTAAGTTTGTAGCCAAATAAAATTGAATACACCCACACTTACTCAACACTGTGGCCACAGTCACATAATTTCCTCATTTCTCTGAGAAGAATGAACTTCCCCTGAGTGGAGAGAGAGTAGAAATGCCCAAGATATCCTGGGGCCAAAATAAGTTCCCTGTGGCTATGGCATTTAGAGCAGGCCTCCAACCTATCCCCTGCATTGTGGGCAATATTGGGGCTGCCCTGCAGGGTAGAGCTGTGGCTAGAGCCATAGAAGGCTGAGGGAAACCATGAGCCAGTGGAGTTGGGGGCTTTGTGAGCCAGATAATCATGTGCCAGGTTATCCATCAGACTCTTGCACAACACTAAAAGCTGATACCAACACCACTTGGTTGGAAGTAATTTCCAGATTCCTGGATGGACCTTGTACTGGTTGTCTATTGCTGATAAAACAAATCACCACAAACTTAGTGGCTGATAATAAAATAAATATGTTCTCTTACAGTTTGGGAGGTTTTTTGTCCAGTCTCTTCCCAAATCCCCACACCCTTTTTCCCCCACCCAAGAATAGGCAGTCCACTCCCTTTCTATGCCCCTGATTCTATTATACTCACCAGTTTATTCTGTTCACCAAAAATTATGTTATTAATCAGTGTTGTACTCAATAAAAAAATTCTTATTTAAAAAATATAAAACAATGCAATTTTTTTATCAAAGGAAATCGTGCTAAAATACAAGGGGACAAACTGTAATTTATTTTCATTTTCTTGCATATGGTTTTCCAATTCTCCCAGCACCATTTATTGAAGATTTCTTTTCTCCATTGTGTGTTTTTGACTCCTGTGTCAAAAATTATTTGCCCATATACCTGTGGTTTTATTTCTGGACTCTCAATTCTATTCCATTGGTCTGTGTGTCTGTTCTTGTGCCAATACCCATGCTGTTTTGATTATAGTAGCTCTGTAATATATTTTGAAATCAGGTAGTGTGAAACCTCCTGCTTCATTCTTTTTTCTCAGGATTGCTTTGGCTGTTCAGGGTCTTTGTTGTTGTATAAAAATCTGATGATTTTTTTGTTGTTCTTTTTTTTATTATTACATTGGGATTTTGATGGAGATTGCATTAACAATCCTCTTCCGGATGTCCACCTGCAAAACTCAAAAATGTTTATTCACAAAGATATCTGCACCTCTATGTCCATTGCAGCTTTATTCACAGTGGTCAAGACATGGAGACAACCAAATGTCTTTCAATAGAGGATTAGATAAAAAATATATGGTACGTATATACTATGGAATACTACTCAGCCATAAGTAAAGATGAAATACTGCCATTTGTGACAACGTGAGAACATTATAATAAGTGACATAATTCAGTCAGGAAGCTAAGAACCATATCCTGTTACTCATATGTGGGATATGAAACTGTGATTCATAGACGCAAACAGACAACAGTATGGTGGTTACCAGAGGAAAGGGTGTCAGGGGATAGTAAAAGTTGTAAAGGGAACCAAATATATGGTGACAGAGATGATTTAACTTAGGGTGGTGGGCACACAATGCAATATACAGATCATGTATCATAAAAATAAACACGTGAAATTTATTAACCAATGTCACCCCAATAAATTTAATTTAAAAAATACAATAAGAAACCCATTTAAATTTTTAAAACAAAACTTCAACAATAACTGAAAACATTCAAACGAGAAATGCAAAAAAGTTCTCAGGGACAGTACTATAAAGTATAACTAAAAAATCATGACCTACATAAAGATAGAATAACTAGTATCCTGACGAGGTGAGAAAATATTAATGTTATAAGAAAGCTATTTAATCCAAATTAATCTACACAGTAACTGCAATCACAATGAAAGTCCCAAGACACAAGACATTTTTACAGAACTTCATAAAACTATAAGTTTACACAGAAAAAAGGGGAAAGAAGACACAGAACAGTTGTAAACAATAATAAGTAATCAAGTGTTCACATTGGCCATTTTTCACCCTCTGCTTTGTCTTGACCATACTTAAATCAGGTTCCACTTTTTATACAGGCCAGGCCCCTGAATTCTGCTTGCCCAAAAGCCTAAACAACCACATGCAAAACAAGTACAATATGCTACTCTCATCAGTTTCTCTTGGGAACTATATGACCACAGAAAACCCATTTTCTGTCCAAATCTCTGATGATTTCCCCTTTATTGTTCAAGCTTCCCCTCCAAAGATTCTGCTAATATTTTTTGCCTACTTTCATCTTTACCTGTAAAAGACAAATCTTCTTCATGACTTTGAAACACTCACAGATTTCTGAGGATTAGAGAATTCTCCCTACTAGAATAGTCTTTCTAATTGAAGTCTCCCCTTATCCAACTTCACATTTGGATTTATTTTATATAAAAAAGATATTTGTGTCAAACCCCCCACCAAAAAAAAAAAAACGCACAAAACAATGACATTTTTAAAGTGTGGTATTATTCCAGGAATATAGAAATGAACCAATGAAACAAAATAAACAATTCATCCTATGCAGCAATATAATAATAGAAAAGGCATTTAACAATGTGTGAAAATGGCATGTAAAGTCAGGGGAATAACAATATTCTCTCCAATAAATGGTATCAGGACAATAGTCTACTCATTTAGGAAATATTACTTACTGAACAATTTCCTGTTATATTAAAATCTACCAAAATTATTTTTTTCCTTTTTGTAATTTATTATTGTTGCCAATGGAAATGGGATATTTTCATGAAGTCATGAGAAAAGGATGTTGGGGGACTCAAGCACTGGAGAGTGAGGTTTAGTGGTAAGATTCACTGGGGTTGAAATAAATGGGTGTAGCCAGGTTCCCAATGTCTCATTTCTGTCTGTCCCACTGTAGAAAAAGTCCAGATTTTTCT
>NW_006289503.1:0-1072 GCF_000327345.1 Myotis davidii | reverse complement strand
AACCACGGGAGCAGCAGACACGTGAGCGGCGCACTCTTGTCCAGGGTGCATCAGTCCGGTGAGCAGCCTGCCTTGAGCCTAAGAGCAGCAGCCTCATGTGACCTGCCCCTGTCCAAGGAGCAGTAGCTGTGTGAGAAACCCACTTCCCCATCCGAAGAGCAGCAACCACACAAGCAGTCCAACCTGTCTGAGGAGAAGCAGCCTCACAAGCAGTCTTCCTACATCTGGGGAGCGGCAGCCCTGCACAGCCTGCCCCCATCTGAGGAGCAGCAGATGCACACAGCCCGCACCCTGCACTAGTCTGAGGAGCAGCAGCTGCACAAGCATCTTGACCTCGCCCAAGCAGCAGCAGCCGCCCGAGCAGCCTGCCCAATCCCAGGAACAGCAGCTATGTGAACAGCCTGCCCCCTTCTGAGGAGCAGCAGTTCTGCGAGCAGCCCCATTCAAGGAACAGCAGCAACCCACCCCGGTCCGAGGAGTAGTAGCCATATGAGCAGACAGCCCACTTACCAAGAGCGGCAACCCTACACAGTACACACCGGTCTGAGGAGCAGAGCCATAACAGCCTGCACCTGTCTGACGAGCAGCAGCCAGTTCTATGAGCACTAGCCCCACAAATAGCCCACCACATCAGAGGAACAACAGCACCCTGCAGCCAGCCCCCATTCAAGAATCAGCAGCCACGTGCGTAGTCCCAGTTCAAGGAGTAGCAGCTGCATGTGTAGCTCGCATCATCCAAGAAACAGCAGCCTTGAGACCAGCACATCCTCTGTCTGGAACAGCAGCTGTGTGTGAAACCTCCCCCAACCAGCCAGAGGACCAACCACAGCTGTAAACAGCACCCACCAGAGGAGCTGCTGCCAACTGAGGAGCAACTGCTACTACAACTGCCCGAGTAGCAACCATAGCCCAAGGAGCCACTGCCACATCAAGGAGCAGCTCCTGAACAACTCAACATCTAGATATGTTGGTGAGATCAAACATGGGTAGACAAAGAAACCCCCAAAGGAAAGAAAAGGAGGACTCGCCAGAAAGCAGGTAAGTGAAACCGAGGCATGCAGCATGACAGAAA
>NW_006289502.1:0-295 GCF_000327345.1 Myotis davidii | reverse complement strand
GACAATAAAACACAGAACCTGGCTGGAGATCCAAAGCATATCCTGGCTGGAGAACCTAGCGAGAGAACATGGCAAGAGAACCCGGACAGAACTTGGCTGGAGATCCTGGCTAGGGAACCTGACTATGATGATCACCTGAACGCTGCCTCCATGTCATTCCCTCTTCGCCGACTCCATCCCCACCTATGGGAACCCCTGGACCTGCTGGGGCTGGACCCCAACAATATATCTCAATAAAACTGGAAAAATTAACACAATTTTATAAGTCAAATATATCTCAATTAAAAGGGAAAAA
>NW_006289501.1:0-491 GCF_000327345.1 Myotis davidii | reverse complement strand
CCCCGAAGCGGGACCCTCACTCTGTCCCACAGAGGGTGGCAGAGGGTGGGTGGACGTCACTTGATGCAAACAGCAAGAGGCTTTATTCCAACGCGCTGGGGCTCAACTCGTAACTCTCGCAGGAGCAGAGGAGTTGGGCCCCGGGCAAAGAGTCTTTCAGATATTTATAGGCAAAAATCACACATCAGGGAGGGGCTGCATGCAGAAGGGTAAGAGGGGAACAAGGAAATTCCAAAGGGGTCTGCTTTGTGTCTCGATAGGGTGTGAAATTCACTCCTTATTCCTGCCTGGTGTTTTTACAACCTGCTTATCTCAAGGGTTGATTGGCGCCAGGTTTACTCAGCTGCTCTTTGTGTCCGGGGCTGTCTCCAGGGACAGCCTCAAGGCCTGCACTCCCTTTGTTCCTGTCTCTAGTGGGGGAAGCCTGGGAAGCCTGGGGAAGGGGAAGCCTGGGAAGTCTGGGGAGTTGAGATCAAACAGGCAGCTGGGCA
>NW_006289500.1:0-1163 GCF_000327345.1 Myotis davidii | reverse complement strand
CACCATCCATGCTGTTGCAAATGGTCAGTGCGCATTCCTTTTTGCGGCAGCATACTATTCCAGTATGTAGATGTACCATGGTTTTTTAACCCCACTTAACAGCACTTAGGCTGTTTCCAAATCTTAGCTATTGTAAATTGTGCTGCAGTGAACATAGAGGTGCATGTATCCTTTCTGATTGGTAATTATAGATTCCTGGGATATATTCTTAGAAGTGGGATCACTAGGTCAAATGGGAGTTCCGTTTTTAGTTTCTAGAGAAAATCTCATATTGTTCTCCATAGTGGCTGCACCAGCCTGCATTCCCCCCAGCAGGGAAGGTGGGTTCCTTTCCCCCCGGCCCATCCTTAGCAGCACTTGCCCTTTGTTGATTTGTTGATGGTAGCCACTTTGACATCTGTGAGGTGGTACCTCAGAGTCCTTTTGATTTTCGTCTCTTAGATGATGAGTGACCCTGAGCATGTTTTCATGTGTCTCTTGGCCTTCCTTTTGTCTTCTCTGGAAAAGTATCTATTTAGGTTGGTTGCCCATTTTGGTGATTGGGTTATTTATCTTCCTTTCCTTAAGTTGTATGAGTTCTCTGTAAATGTTGGAGATGAAACCCTTATCAGAGAGAACATTGGCAAATATGTTTTCCCATGCAGTGGGCTTTGTTGTTGTTTTGTTGTTGGTTTCTTTTGCTATGAAGAAGCTGTTTATTTTGATGTCGTCCCATTTGTTTATTTTAACTTCATTTTCATGTGCCCCATGAGCTCTGTTGGTGAAGAAGTTGCTTCAGCATATATCTGACACTCTGCTGCCTGTGGCTTCCTCTAATATTTTTATAGTTTCCGGTCTTATGTTTAAGTCCTTTATCCATTTTGAGTTTATTTTTTGTGTATGGTGTAAGTTGGTGGCCTAGTTTCATTTTCTGCATACGTCTGACCAAATTTCCCAACACCATTTACAGAAGAGACTGTTTTGTCTCCACTGTATGTTTTTGCCTCCTTTGTCAATATTAATTGAGCTTATTGGTTTGGATTGGTTTCTGGGTTCTCTATTTAATTCCATTGGCCTATATGTCTCTTCTTGTGCCAGTGCCAGGCAGTTTTGAGAACAGTGGCTCAGTAAAATAGCTTCATATCTGGTACTGTGATCCCTCCTACTTTGTCTTCTTTCTCAGG
>NW_006289499.1:39684-41164 GCF_000327345.1 Myotis davidii | reverse complement strand
TCCAGGCACCAGAGGATTCAGGGTGAACTCTGGTACCAGTGGTGCTGCCAACTCCCTCCTGAGGCTGCACCTCTGTGAACAGCTGTGTTTCTGGGGACGGTTTCCCACAAGAACTCAATTCTGTCCCCTTATCTGCTGCTTTGCCAGCCCCGCATGGACAGCATCACTGCAGTTATGAAAAGTCTCCAAATAGACCCATTTCTGCACATTCACCCGGGATTTTGAAGTAGATTCTTCTGATTTTTCTTCATAGATGAATAGGTCACCTGCGAGTAGGGACACCTTGTGTGTTGGCTCATATTTGAATGTCTCTATGCATTTTTCCTGTCTTATTGCTCTTGTTAACACGTCAAGGACAATATTGAATAGAAGTGGTAAGATTCCCATCTGAGGGGAATCATGTAACTAACTTCCCACAATCGATTATGACATCAGCTCCAGGAGTCCCATGATCAGAATGAGGAAGGCCCCTTTATCCCACATGCCCTAAGGGTTTTATCATGAATGAAGCTGTGCTTTGTACACATTTTTCTGTATCAATTTTTATGACCATGTGACTTCTCTTCTTTACACAGTGGACTTGTTGGGTTAAATCAGATGATTTAAAAATATCTAATAAATATTGAATCAGCTTTGAATTGTTGGGATAATTTCAGCTAGGTCATGATGGAGTATGAGTTTCTTATATTGCTGGTACGATTGGCTAATCTGTTGAGGATTTTGGTAAATATGTTAACAAGAGATTTCAGTCTGTAGTTTACTCTTTCTCTGTACTGACTGCACAAAGAATGCCAATCTCATACGAATGCATTGGGGAATGTGTTTATATCTCCTAATTAATTTCTGATAGTGGTCATTTGTCTTTTTGCCAGTCTTGTTAGCATTGGGTTAGTTTTATTGATCTTTTCAAAGATTCAGGTGTTGGCATCATTGGTTGTTTTCTATCATTTTTCTCTGTTGAATTTATTAATCTCTGTTCATCTTTATTTTTCCTTTCTTTTGCTTGATTTTAGGTGATTTTGATCTTCCTTTTCTAATTTGTTTTTTTTAAAGTCTTTGATATTGAGAGTATTACTGATGTCCCCCCTTTTCACCCGCACATCCACCTTCCACCCCATTCCTGCCCCACTTCTGTCTTCACCACTTTCCTATCTGTGCCCCTTGGTAAGGCATATGTGCATATGAGTCCTTTGGTTCATGCTTTCCACTCCTCCCTCACTCTTCCCTCTGAGTTTCGCCATTCTGTTCCACATTTCCAATCCTCCAGTTCTATTTTATTTATCAGTTTATTTTATCATTAGACCCTTTTTTCATTTATTTTTGTTCTTAGATTCAAATATATATGTATAGATATATATGTATTGCCAATATTTTGTTCATATTTTCTATTTTTTATATTTTTATTGATTTCAGAGAGGAAGGAGGAGAGAGAGAGAAAGACAGAGAGAGAAACATCAATGATGACAGAGAATACATGATG
>NW_006289499.1:36183-39177 GCF_000327345.1 Myotis davidii | reverse complement strand
ACCTGTCTAGGAGAAAGCCACCCCAAGTTCCTGCCCTAATGCCAGACAACTCAGTTCTTCTCCATATGTCCCTGGATCTCCTAATTCAACCACCTGCCCCTGGAGTTCAGAGGAAGCTGAACCCAGTAAGTTCCTGTGCTGACCCTTTAAGAGGAACAGCCTGGGTCTCCAGCTGCCTCCATGTCACTCAGAGACAATCATTTCTGGTATTTACATCCTAAAGCTCTGAGGACTTCTCTTCTCAGCTCTGGATCTCTGGGTTGGGGGCTGGTGTGGGAATTGGATCCTTTGCTTTTCACAGGCGGCCTCCAGAGCTGAGATATCTCTGCCAATTAAAAACATGCCACATGTGGTTGTCAGACTAGCCCTTTCCCTGCGTCCACCCTTCCTACCAGTCTCTGTGTGCTTTCTCTTTACCTCCCTAGTCTAGAATGATGGCTGTTCTCTATTTTAGTTGTGCATTTCATCTGGTTGTGGGAGGCAGTGAGAACATGCATTTACCTCTGCCTCCAAATTGGCTCTCACCCTTTTCCATTTTTTTTAAAGGGGAGGCTTAGATTATTGATTTAAAGATATTTATTCTTTTCCAACATAAGCATTTAATGCTACACATTTCCCTCCATGCACTACTCTCACTGCATCTCACAAAATTGATATTTTGTAATTTCATTTTAATCCAGCTTAGAATTCTATGCTGCCCTTAGGGATTTTATCTTTTTCACCAGATTGACTTCAATGTGCCTTGATTTAATGTTGCTTATTTTCATTCTTCTTATTGTACTTTGGTGTTCTTAGATCACCTTTTGGTTTACATCAAATTCTGAAAAACTATTTGCCATAATTTCTTCCAACATTTTTCTTGGTGCCCCTTTCTCCTCTTTTGGATTTCAATTCCATGTGTAAACTAGAGGCCTGTTGCACGGTTTCATGCACGGGGTGTGGTCCCTTGAATTGTCCTGCACCCTCTCACAATTTGGGACCCCTTGGCGCCTGTGGGATTAGGCCTAAACTGGTAGTCGGACAATCCCTGAGGGTTTCTCAGATTGGAGAGGGTGCAGACTGGGCTGAAGGACACCCCACCTCAAGTGTCTGAATTTTTTGCACCAGGCATCTAGTAGATAGATATAGATGATATAGATATAGATATAGATATAGATATAGATATAGATATGGATAGAGATAGAGATATAGATAGAGATAGGTACAGATGCAGATATAGATATAGATGTATATACAACTATAGATTCACTTATAGATATAGATACATATATAGATATAGATACGTATATAGATATAGATACAGATACATATGTAGCTATAGCTTGTCCTTTTTAAATCATCCATTCAGGATATTTTCATTTATTATTAGAGGGAAAGGAATGAAGAAAGAAAGAAACATCATTGATGACAGACAATCATTGTTTGACTGCATCCTGCATGCCTCACAATAGAGATGTTGTCGGCAACCTGAACATGTGCCCTGACAAGGAATGGTACAGTGACCTCCTGGTTCATAGGTCAACGATCAACCACTAAGCCTTGCTGGCTGGGCTGTTCCTGCACTGGTAGGATTCACAGAGCTCCCTGTGTACCTGAGCTCTGGTTAGCGGGACTTTGGCAACATTATAGGTGACCAGACCCCAGCCCTTCCCTCACTTCCCTCTGACATCAATAGCTATGGGCCTGTCCATCACGATGTTCTGAAGCTCAGGGGCTCCAGGAGGTTCCCCCAGCACTGGTGTGAGCCGTTGGAAGTGCTCCTGGGTCAGTGCTCCGTGTGTCTTCACCTGACACACGAGGGACCTGCACATCATACATGGGCACAGCATGTGGGTTCAGTAGAGCAGCTGAGGTCACTTCATACCGGCTGAGTGGCCCTGGCCCTGGCATCTCAGGGAAGGCGTGCCACAGGAGATGGGCATGAGGGGATGATGTGAGAGGCTGTCAGGCAGAGGCAGTTAGGGGCAATCAGGGAGGCAGGCAGGCAAGTGGTTAGGAGATAGCAGTTTTAGATTGTGAGGGAGTTCATTTAAATTAAAACCTACCACAGTGGGAAGGAGAGGGCAGACACAGCCACATGGGACGTCCTGTGCAGGCCCCATGGGGTGAGAGTGTGGACAGCAGAGGACAGAGGGTGAGGATGGTGCCATGTCTGCGGAACTGGAGGCACAGTAGAGGTGGGAGGGACCATGTCTCCCTTCAGCAGGTTCTCAGGATGCAGGTCATTCCCCCGGGGAAGTGAAAAGGTGTTTGGACATGTCCCCCAGACCAGGTTCTGAGACCTACAGGGATCAGGGCCCAGCAGGCCTGTGACAGGGCCGGTAACAGGGCCTCCTGCTTGCCTCTGTCCGGGGACACCCTGGGAGCTGGGTCTACCTGCCAGGCTGACGAAGGGGCAGCGACCATAGGGTTCAGACCCTAAAACTCCATGTGCAGCCATGTCAGTGAGAGACAAGCAGCTAACTGCCCCCGAAGGGCTCCTGCTGGGGCAGAGTGAAGGGCTGATCATCCCTGGTGAGGTTTGGGGCTTGGACTACATGTTCCCTGCTCAGCACTGTGTGGAGGGTGGGGGCGTCGTTCTCAGTGAGGAAACAGGAATCTCTACAATGTTTTCCTTGTCAACCCAGAGAGCGACCATCAGGGACATGGTGACAGGAAGGACCCAGATGAGAAATCGACCAGATCTGACACACAGCCACTTCCTGCCCTTTTCCTGCAGAGAATCTAATTAAAGACACAAAGAAGGAAGAGGAACTGCCCCAGGGACACTAGGAGGGAAGAAAGCATTGACCCCAATAGGAAGCCTGCACAACCCTCCAGGGACAGCCTCTGACTGGGACCCTGGGTTTGCTGGTCCTGACCACCCCCTGGTGACCTGAGAGCCTGGTGTGACCCAGTCCTGCTGTCTCCCTCAGGGAGGTTAGTGTCTGGGCTCACACTGACTTCCCCTCACTGTGTGTCTTGCACAGTAATACACGGCTGTATCCTGGGTGG
>NW_006289499.1:33507-35744 GCF_000327345.1 Myotis davidii | reverse complement strand
GTAGGAAGAGGAAGAGCCACATGGGAGTCATGTCTTGTAGGAGAGGTCCTGGTCCCCCAGAAAGTATTCTCCAGGGTGAGGAGGCCCTGCATTTAAGTGGACGCCAATTGAGTGTGTGTCTAGTGGCCGTGTGGGCATTTGCATATGGGAGGTGTCTGCTCATACAAAGGGCAAGAGTTGAGGAAGGTCCTGGTCTCTGCGGCTTCTCCTGGGGGGAGGTGCTGACGGTGCCCTCAGAGATCCAGGCCCTCCTTGGGGTCCTGGTCACCGTGCCCAGGGCCCTCTCCTTCCACACCAAGGGCTCTATGCTGCAGGAGGGGTCAGGATGTAGTATTTGGGCACAAGCAGTGACTCCTTAGGGATCAAATCAATGTGCCTCTGCTCCCATGAATATAGATCTAGATCTAGATCTAGATCTAGGTGATATAGCTATAGCTATAGCTATAGATAGATATAGATATAGATGATATAGATATAGGTATGGATAGACATAGATACAGATATTTTTTAAAATATATATATTTTTTGATATTTAGAGAGAGAGAAAGGGAGAGGGATAGAGATAAACATACACGAGAGAATCACTGATTGGCTGCCTACTGATGGTCCCCTCTGGGGATGGAGATTGCAAGCCCATTCACGTGTTCTCACCAGGAATCAAACCAGTGACTTCCTGGGTCGAGGATCAAAGTGCAACAGCTGAGCCACATGAGCCAGGCTGGATCTTCTTTTCTTTATTCTTACCTGAGGACGTGCTCATTGATTTTTTGAGGGAAAGGAAAGGAGAGAGAAATATTGAACAGAGATGGGGAGAGAATGAAACATCAATGATGAGAGATAATCATTGATCTGTTGTGTCCTGCATAGTCACAATTGGATATAGAGCATATGCCCTGACCAGGAATGGAGTCATAGGTAGAAGCTCAACCACTGAGCTATATCAACCAGGTTTAATTCCGTTTTAAAATATATTTTCAATTAGTTTAGAATTGTAAGTTAAGGGCTTTTCATTTTCTCTTCAGCACTTTAAAGTCGTTATTCCTTTATCCTCTGTTTTTTTTCAGTTTTTCCTGTGACGTTTGATGTTTTTATTAATCTTTTAAAATATTGTTATTGATGTCAGAGAGGTAGGGAGAGGGAGAAGGAGATAGAAACACCAATGACAAGAGAGAATCATTGATCAGCTGCCTCCTGCATGTTTCCATTTGAGGATTGATCCTGTGGGGTGTGTGCCCTGAACGAGAATCAAACACATAACCTGGTGGTTCCTGGGCCAACACTCAACCCCTGAGCCATACCAGCCGGGCTTCTTCCCTTTATCAGTAGCATGTACTTGACTCGGGTTCACTCAGGTGCTGCAGGTCTCTGACTGTGTTCGAGAGCCTGACAGATGCCAGTTCTGATAGTTTCGGTTTGTTTTTTGATGTTTTTGTGGAGGAACAAGAGTTTGGAGCTGCCTACGCCACCATTTTGCTTCTGCCTCTTCTGCTCAGTGACTCCGTTTGAACAAGTAGAGAATCAGAAGGGAGAAGAGCAACCACCCTGAAAATCTGCCAACCATAGAGAAAACAGAGGGCCCAGTGCCCATCCCAGGCCAGCAGAGGTGGGAGGAGGGGCCCGGGCTGAGCAGTGACTCTGGTGTTTGTTAGGAGAGCCTGTGTTTTAGGAAGATGAGCTTCCTGTTCCTGCAGGACCCCAGACACACATCCAGAAGGGGTGGCTTTGAGAGGACTTAGCTTGAAGGGCAGGCAGACAGGGCAGGGTGCATAGGAAACAAAGGGAGGTGGAGGGTAGGCAGGGCAGACATGCTGGGAGCCGGTCCATCCTTGCTGCTTGACACCGTCGCTGCAGGGAAGAAACATCTGCACAGCATATGTTTCAAGGGACCTGGTGTGTATGGCATGCTGTTCTTAATATGTTTGCTCACCTTCTTGGCACTATGTGTTTTAACCAAGGTCACATCTCCGAGAAAGGTTATTTCCCCAGGTAGGGATTTCCCCCTGAAGTTAGGGAGGGAATAAAACCCCTAAACTAAGTGCTGGGTGGGTAGCTAATCCTTTAGCTACGAACAATCATGCTTAAGCTACATAACTTTTCTCCCTGGAATGGAGATAAGAAACGCCCTAACCTTTGGAATAGAGATTTATAGGCTTGGAATCAACTGCTATAAATACAGATGTAACAAGACAACAAGACACAGAACCTAGAGACAGAACCTAGAGACAGAACCTAGACAT
>NW_006289499.1:29533-33326 GCF_000327345.1 Myotis davidii | reverse complement strand
TCACAGAACCTGGCTGGAGATCCTGACCAGAACTTGGCTAGAGATCCTGTAAAGGCTGCTGATCAACTGAACGCTTTCTCCATGTCATTCCTTCTTCGCCGACTCCGTCCACACCTTTGGGGACCCCTGGATCTGCTGGGGTTGGATCCCAGCACAGACAGGGCAGTCTGAGCAGCCCAACCACAGGGGCCATACAGGCAGACATAACAGCATGTTTCTGGACTCAGAGTGGGAGGCTTGGGAAATGAGGGAGGGCCTGCGACAGTAAGGTGAACACATACAAGGGAACAGGTCCCTTGCTGGGCAAGAACAATGAGGGACCAATCAGGTGGGCACACAGGTGGACACGGAGCAGGCTTGTGGCACATGTTCACCCGAGACCACAGGCTTCAGGGGCAGCCCATTAGTGGGCCCCTCCTCATGCGGGGAACTTGAATCTATTTGTAATAAATGCTCCATGCTTTCACTTAAATCATCTGGTCCCCGATTTCATTCTTGGACTTGTTGACACCTCATCCCGGGGACAGAAAAAACTCCCCTTGCTGTTCCAGTTATCAAGTTTGGCTCAATTTAACTCTTAAAAACATTCTCCAGGGGATGTGCTGCAGCGATGGGGAAGGCAGCAGGCGATGAGGCTTACTTCCAGGGGGCAGTCTGTTCTGGTTCACGGTCATCACCCTCTCCTCTGGCTGTTACACGTGGGCTGTCTTCTGGCCTCAAATGAGTTGTCTTCTGGCCTCTGTTTATTCCTTATCAGAGCCTCGGCCCCTGGGCTCCTCACTCAGTACTCGGTGGACCATCATCACAGCCTTCTGTGCAATGGATGTGACTTGTGGCTGATTCACGTGGAGAGTCCTTGTGTGCCATGGTATGTGCAAGTCTAAAGGCATCACAGATGGTTGGGCTCAGCTACTCTGGTTCCTGCAGACGTTACCCTTTGGGAGAGCCTCCCTCTCCATCTTGATTGCTCACAGCCCAAAACGCCAAAAACAAACTTAAAGAAGGTACCCAACCTTCCCCTGCACTGACATCACCTCACTCTTTTTGGGGGATGGTGTGCTTACTCCACCTTTCTGATTCCTGGAAAGTCACGACCCTCTAGTTATTCATTATTTCATATTCTCTGCTTGGGTTTGAGTGGATAATAAATAAGAACTGGTTGTATGTTTCCCATACAACCTACTTGGCAGGGTACTTCTAACTACCCTCCCGAAGGCCTTGGCTGTGCTGGTGGTCTCTCCCTGCCATCTGGGTTAAGCCACGTACTGAATTTGCTTGTTGGTCTACCTGTGCTCCCACCTTTTGAATGAAACACCTTACCCATACAACCTCGACCTTAGCTGATTAGGGGTTGCTTTTTGGTAAGGTAAAATATGTTAGAGTTAATCGATGGAAATGCAACTCAAATTTGTAGAGGGATGGTCCTCTTAAAGGGAAACAAGTACAGTAGTATTAATGGTGTCAGGAACAAGATGGTGCATTATGGAATGAAATGGATTAACGAATAAAATGTTGTGAATTGTTTCCCCCTCGCCCCCCAAAAAATCCTCCACAGGCTTAGAGGTTCTCATGTCTACACTTCAAAGTGGCTCATTTATTTTGTGGATTTTATGTTGATTCAACCAGCAGGGGAACCTGCCAAAGTGTCACAGGGGGAGACGGCACAGCTGGGGAAGCCTCATTTCCTTCCTTCTCCTTTTTTATACACTTTCCTTGACTCCAGAGAGGAGAACAGTGGAACAATGGGAACATCAATGATGATCATCATTGATTGGCTGCCTCCTGCCCCCCAACCCTTGGGGATGGAGACTGCAACCCGGGCATGTGCCCTCACCAAGGAATCACACCATGACCTCCTGGTTCATAGGTCGATGCTCAACCTCCAAGTCATGCCTGCTGGGCTGGAAAAAGATGGGGCACTTATGTCCATGACAACCAACTTCAACCTTGTCTCATCTCCAACATCTGTGAACACATTTGAAGTCATCCTGTCCACGTAGCAGGTTTTTAATGATTGTGTGCACTTCAGTCTCTACACGGGAAGAAATCTTATGAACGTATGTTGTAAATGAAGAAAAGACAACATGTTGAGGTAAGAAATGTCTAAACATGTAGGAAATATTTTATAAGATTATATTGCAGACAAACGGATGACAACTGTTGAGGAGCAAGACCTGCAATGCTCTGGAAAATAACTGTTTGCAGCTGCGTTTGTGCATTTGCAGTTATGGAGGTAAGGGACGGGGTGCTTAAGACAAAGATGAGCCTTTTAGTAAAGAAGTCATAGGCCTGGGGCGTGCACACCCCCAGGACTGCCCAGGTAGGATGTGTGATCAGAGCCTCCTGTGAGGTTCCTATCAGTCACTGAGTTTTGTCAGATTTAGGACAGAGCCCCCTTTTTGTTCACAAATACATTCCCTAAAACTAGACACAGGAAAGGGCTTTCTGTGAGCTCTGAAGCTGAGCCTGGGAGCAAAACTAATTTAAGACGGAGCAGGAAATGGTATCTTTGCTCAGCTCTCCACTTGCTCCTGGTCAGGGCCATGTGTTGGTTCTTCTCGCCCCCAGCTGGTCATGGACACTTCCTGCAGCCCAGCCCTGCTGTCTCCCTCAGGAAGGTTAGTGTCTGGGCTCACACTGACTTCCCTCACTGTGTCTCTTACACAGTAATACACGGCGGTGTCCTCTGTGGTCACAGAGCTCAGCTGCAGTGAGAACTTGTTCTTGGACATGACTCTGGAGATGGAGGTTCGGCTCTTGAGGGAGGGGATGTAGGAAGTGATAACCTCATAACATATGTACGCCATCCACTCCAGCCGCTTCCCTGGGGTTGGCAGATCCCAGGAGAGGTTATGGTGCATGTTCTTGGGCTGTGGTCTCCTCTCCTTGTCCTGCGCGGAGAGGGAGCCTTGAACTGGTTCAAACAAGCTAGGACACGCTTTTGGGATTAAAGAATAATGAAAGACAGACATAAAATAGATTAAAAGCTTGGGCTGGGTATGGTGTCCGCCCTCTGACTTGAGGGACAGGCAGAGACAGCCTGCCCTCTGGAGGGAAAGGCACAGAGAGAGCAGCAGCTCAGAAAGCTGCTTATTATATACTCGAATTACAGGAAGTTACATCACTTCTGGGTGGGCCTTTGACATGATGAGATCCATCCCCTTAGCACTGGGTGGGACAGTCAGACTGAGTGGCATCCAGTCTTTGACTGGTCCTGCCTTCAGGGCGTGGCTTTGCAGTCTCACTGAATCCCAGCTGAGGTAAATTAAGCCAAGTGTTTTCTAAGGACCCTTAACTAGAGGGTCTGTGAGGGCTTCACCAGTCCTGGGCCGGACTTCTGCAGCTGCACCTGGGACAGGACACTTGGGACAGAGAAAACACAGAGTCCTGGGTCCCATCTCCTCACGTCTAAGCCCTGAGTCACTCACATCTGAGAGCTGACAGCAGGAAGAGGAAGAGCCACATGGGAGTCATGTCTTGCAGGTGAGGTCCTCGTCCCCCAGAAAGTATTCTCCAGGGTGAGGAGGCCCTGCATTTAAGTGGGCGCCAACTGTGTGTGTGTGTGGTGGCCGTGTGGGCATTTGCATAGGGGAGGTGTCTGCACATACAAAGGGCAAGAATTGAGGGAGGTCCTGGTCTCTGCGGCTTCTCCTGGAAGGAGGTGCTGACTGTGCCCTCAGAGAACCAGGCCCTCCTTGGGGCCCTGGTCACCGTGCCCAGGGACCTTTCTTTCCACACCAGGGGCTATGCTGCAGGAGGTGGTCAGGAAGTACGATGTGGGCACAGTCAGTGG
>NW_006289499.1:24512-29423 GCF_000327345.1 Myotis davidii | reverse complement strand
AGTTCATGGGGGGGGGCAGTAATGGGTGATCAGGCTGGCAAGGGGGCAGTTGGGTGCAACCAGGCAAGAAGGGGGGGCAGTGAGGAGTGACCAGGCTGGCCAAAGGGGGTCAGTTATGGGCAACCAGTCCGGCAAGGGGGCAGTTACGGAGGATCAGGTTAGCAGGTAGAGGCATTTAGGGGTGGTCAGGCTGGCAGGGGTGGCAGTTAGGGTTGACTAGACTGGTTGGGGGGGCAGTTAAAACAGCAGTGAGACATCCCTGCAGGGTTCAGGATTGGAGAGGGTGCAGGCTGGTCTGAGGGGACCCCCCTATGCACGAATTTCATGCACCTAGACTGTAGTAGATATAGATATAGATGATATAGATATAGATATAGATTTAGAAAGAGATGATATATAGATGTAGATATAGATATAGATATACTGTAGATATAGATTATATAATTATAGATATAGGTATTGATGATAGATATAGGGGAGGGCAGTTACGGGGTGATAAGGCCAGCAGGGGAGAGCAGTTAGGGGCATCAGGCCAGCAGGCAGAGGCAGTTAGGGGCAATCAGGCAGGCAGGGAAGGCAAGCGGTTAAGAGCCAGAGGTCCGGGATTGTGAGAGGGATGTCCCCCGAGGGGTCCCAGATCGGAGAGGGTGCAGGCTGGGCTGAGGGACACATACACCCCCACCCCTTTGCATGAATTTCTTGCATCAGGCCTCTAGTTTAATTATAAAAAGTCTTGATGTAAAATACTGATATGAAGGAGCAGATATAGAAAAATCATTTTTATATGAAGAGTATTGTTTTTCTCTGTCCATTACTACAGAATGAATAAATCACCCAGATAACCACCTGTTCCTGGAGCTGATGGATCTAATATGGTAGAAACCTGGTCAGCCTTCGTGGCTCCACCTGTTTTCACCATCAAGGTCTGTAACCATGTGGACACATGACCTAGTTCTAACCAGGGAGCAGGAGGTCATGTTGGGCTTTCCTGCTTCATCAGCAGCTCACTTCAGAGGCACCATGTCCTCCCTCTCGAGTGCCTACTCGGTCTGTACGTGGCCCTCGGCGGTGATGTCACTATGTCCATACTGATGGGTGACCCCAGGACCTGAAGCCCATACACTGGATGGACCATGTGCAACATGGGAAAAGCCACCCTGAGCCTGCAAGGGAATTACCATGGACGGCAATTCACCACGTCTGAGCAGACACACCTCCAGGATCATCCCTTCATAGTGTTGTGATTTCCTCATTGTCCAACCAGTTCCATTTGCCTCTCTCCTTCCTGAAATAGCCACACATAATCTCTGGAGTCCTTCAGGAAACAAAGCATTGGCCTGAAGATTAACCCAAGTTCCAGGTTCCAGGTGAGGTCCAAACGACTGTGTCATGCGTCCCAGACATACAAGTGTCATGGCTGAATCCAAACAGATTACCATGTGCACATATACATGCACACTAACAATCTCACACACAACTCCCAGCTCCCAGGAAGGAAACCTGTCCCAGGTTCCTGAGGGGCCCTGGAGACCTTGACTCTCATGGGACTGTGATGACTGGACCCTGACCTTAGGAATATCTAGGTTCTCATTGGTGGGGCCTGTGGGTGTCCTTATATGACAAAACTTTGCAGATGGTTAGGGTGGGGACGAGCGAGCTAAAGTTCCTGACCTAGGGGTTACCCAGAGCCTTCTCCTGGGACATACCTGTAGCCACAAGGGTCCCCTTCAGAGGAAACAAAGCAAATCAGACCAAAGGTTTTATGATCATTGAAGCCAGACATTTGGGTCAGTTTGCTCATCCACCCCAGTGAATGAGGACCAGGAGGAAAGTGAGTCATAGGGAGGACGGAGAGCTGTGGTGGGAGGTCCTGGGGGATGATCCTCGTCGTGGTGGCCCAGGTGGGCCTGTCAGAGGGAAACGTGGGGACAGGGGCCTGAGGTCAGCACACAGGGGCATGGGCTGCGCTGGGGTCCCTCTTGGTGGGAACATTTCACAAATCCAGGACAAGGAGAGCACTGAGGATGGTCTCCTTGTGGAGAAAGAGAAATCAAAAATACAGAGACTTGGTGAAGGAGAGTCCCCGTCACTGCCCACATGTCACCTGCAAACACAATGCCCCTTCTTCACTGTTGTCTGCAGTGAGAACATGAGAAGGAAGAGCCTTCCCTGGAGGCAGCTGAGAGCTTGAGAGGAAATCCCTGAGCCCAACAGGAAGGCCCTTCCCTCCCTACCTCCCTCTGCCCCTGCTCCTGGGGCTGCTCTCTGTGCTGTGGGTCCTGAGCGCCCCTGGTGGTTGCAGTTTCTGGTGCAGGTAGTTTTGTACCTAGGGCCTAGACCAATGATGGTGAACCTATAACATGCGTTTCAGAGGTGACAGGCAGACTCGTTTTTTGGTTGATTTTTCTTTGTTAAATGGCATTTAAATATATAAAATAAATATCAAAAATATAAGTCTTTGTTTTACTATTTTTTATGCATGTCATAGGTTCGCCATCAGTGCTCTAGGCTCACACTGACTTCCCCTCACTGTGTATCTCACACAATAATACACAGCCGTGTCCTTGGCTCTCAGGCTGCTCATTTGCAGGTACAGCGTATTCTTGGCATTTCTCTGGAGATGGTGAAACGGCCCTTCACATAGTCGGCATAGTATATGTAACTACTACCATCACTACTAATGGGCGAGACCCACTCCAGCCCCTTCCATGGAGCCTGGCATATCCAGCTGATCCAGTAGCTACTGAAGGTGAATCCAGAGGCTGCACAGGAGAGTCTCAGAGACCCCCAGGCTGCACCAAGCCTCCCCCAGACTCCAGCAGCTGCTCCTCACACTGGACACCTGCAAACACAGAGACACAAGGTGGACTTAGAATCACATGGAAGCACCAACAGGCACAGGCACAGAGGCGCTTGGGTTCTGGGTGTCTCTCCAACATGCTGGTCAAGGGCCCCCTTTTATGAGCAGGAGGAGAGCCCCATTTGCATGGAGTCGGCGTATAAGGTGCAGCTGGGACCCTGGGCTGCATGCCTGGCCTTGTCATCCTCGGGGCGACCCCAAATGGGAAAGGACTCAAGGATGCTGGCCACAAGGGGTCCCGTCTTGACCCCCTTCCCTCACTCCTTCTTGGGGCCCATCACCCTGACTCCATTCCTTTGGGGGCAGCTTCCAGGACTGAGAGTCCTCCTTCATGGGGTTTTGATGAGGACCCGGGAGTGCTCCCCCAGAGGCAAGTGGATGGGGAATCCTCTCGCTCTCCTTCAGCCACTGTGGGCCATGTGGCCTTTCTGGGGTTTGGGAATAAGAATGTGCATTGAATGATGCTTTTATTTTGGAGATGAAAGATTCTCCTTGTTATTTTCCTCAATCAGATCGTCCACAGAATTCGAACTTCTACATGTGAGGAGGCAGGAGACGCTGGGCTGGACGCTGGGGCCACAGCCTCCATTTCAAACCTGCTGCCACTCTCACAAGCACACAGCTGCCTCCTGAAATCACACATTTCACTCAACTTTCCTGTTGTTCATGTGCAAAAACCCTGTATCCTAGCCTTTCAAAGGGGGAGAATTTCCATCATTTTCAAATGGAGCCCTGGCTGGTGGGCTCAGTGGATGTTGCATCATCTCCACACCAAAGGGTGGGAACTCTATAGAATCAGCACCACCATCATGTGGAGGCAGCAGGTTTTTAATAATTGTGTGCACCTTCCTCCTCACATGGGGAAGAAACGTGTATGAACGTATTTGGTAAATGAAGTAAAGACAACATGTTGATGTAAGAACTGTCCAAACATGGAGAGAATGTTTTATAAGATGTTATTCCAGCCAAAGACTTAACAACTTTTGGGGAGCAAGACCTCAAATGCTCTGGAGAATAACCATTTGCAGCTGGGTTTGTGCATTTGATGTTAAGGAGGGAAGGTGAGGGATAACATGGAGGTGGGTGAGAGCAAGGCAGGTACTGGATGCAGGGGCTGTGAACAGGAGGCTCTCTCTCTCTCTCTCTCTTTCTCTTTTCTAATCTTTATTGTTGAAAGTATTGCATAGGTCTCTCTCGGACCCCTGACCAAGACCAAGTAAGATGCAGGACATCTGGTCGACCGCAGCCACCATGAAACCATCTCCCGCGGCTGCCCGTTTAGAGGAGTGCTGGTGACCACGGTTTTGCGGGGGTGGGGGGGAATGGGGAGGGAGCTTACCCTCGGCCCCCCTGGGAAGAAAGGGGCCGTGTCCTCCACCATCCACTCCCGCTTCCCGTTCTAGCCCGTGGCCCTAAGGCCCCAGAGGGGTTCAGGGAGAGGACCTGCAGCGGGTCTGCTGAGCCCTCAGCAGCGCTGGGCCTCTGGGCTCCTGGTGAGCGGGCGGAAGTCAGTCCCAGATGCACGTTTTCCTCCTGACCCTTCTCTCAGGAGGAGCCTCCACCATCTCATAGCTGGGGTCCGACCCGCCCTTCACCTTCTCCAGCCTTTCCTTGGTCTCGGCAGCGGTTTTCATCTCCATCTCGGCCTCCTACCTCTGAGTGACCCCTGCCCTGGTGTCCGATACCAAAACTTCAGATGAGCCCTTGGGAGGCGCTTCTGATTCTTGCTCGGCTCTTGGACAGAATCATGTTCTTTCAGTTCCACACTGCGCTGCCCCCAGTGGCTCCCACAGGACAAGCTCCAGGGACCCCCAGGGGACAGTGTGCGGCCTCCAGCCCTCGCCATTCTGCGCCCTGAGCGCTTCCAGTAGCTCTGGGGGACCCCAGGTACCGCCCACAGACAACATGCCTCTGCAGCAGCCAGGTTTCCTGGGGTAAAAACCCACCCAAACAAGGTCCCAACATCTCCAAAAGCCCTCTGTGCTGAGCACAGACAGACGCTGCACCATCACTGCTCTCACACAACTTCCGCAGCACATGCAGCCTGCGAT
>NW_006289499.1:21441-23031 GCF_000327345.1 Myotis davidii | reverse complement strand
GTAGGAAGAGGAAGAGCCACATGGGAGTCATGTCTTGCAGGTGAGGTCCTGGTCCCCCAGAAAGTGTTCTCCAGGGTGAGGAGGCCCTAAATTTAAGTGGATGCCAACTGTGTGTGTGTGTTTGGTGGGTGTGTGGGCATTTGCATAGGGGAGGTGTCTGCACATACAAAGGGCAAGAGTTGAGGGAGGTCTTGGTCTCCTCGGCTTCTCCTGGAAGGAGGTGCTGACTGTGCCCTCAGAGAACCAGGCCCTCCTTGGGGTCCTGGTCACTGTGCCCAGGGCCCTCTCCTTCCACACCAGGGGCTGTGCTGCAGGAGGTGGTCTGGAAGTAGGATGTGGGATCATTCAGAGAATCCTTTGGGAAAAAAATCAATGTGTCTGTGCTCCCATGGATATAGATACATATCAATATAGATGTAGATATACATACATTGATATAGATACATATATAGATATAGATATAGATATATATGTAGATTTAGTTCTTCCTTTTTTGTCATTCTTTGAGGATATTATCATTGATTATTATAGGGAAAGGAAAGAAGAGAGAAACATTGATGTGAGAGAGAAATAATGACCAGTTGCCTCTCATATATGATTCTACTGGGAATCAAAGCTGCACCATTATTATGTACTTATTTATTTAAATATTTTTTATTGATTTCATGGAGGACAGGAGAGGGAGAGAGAGATTGAAACATGTATGATGATGGAGAATCAGTGATTGCCACCTTCCTGCATCCCCAACTCCTGGGATGTTGCCCAAAACCTGGGTATGCGCCCTGACTTGGAATCCATCAGTGACCTGATTCATAGGTCGCTGCTCAACCACTGAGCTATGCTGGCTGGGCTGTTCCTGCATTTTTAGGATTCACAGAGCTCCTGTGTAAATGAGCTCTGGTGAACAGGATGTTGGCAATATTATAGGTGACCAGGCCCCAGCCCTTCCCTGACTGCCCTCTGACCCCAGTGGCCATGGGCTTGTCCAACATGGTGCTCTGCAGCTCAGGGTCCATTTGAGGTTCCCTCAGCACAGATGTGAGCTGTTGGAGGTGCTCTGAGCTCAATGCTAGAGCGTGTGCCTGTGGACTGAAGGGTCCCAGGTTGGATTCTGGTCGAGGGCACTTACCTTGCTTGCAGGCTCCTGCTCTGGTCGAGGCTGGTGCAGGAGGCAATCAATCCATGTGTTTCTCTCACATTGATGTTCCTCCCTGTCTCTCCCTCTCTCTCTCACTCTCCTTAAAAACCAATGAAAAAATATCCTCTGGTGAGGATTAACAAAGTAATAATAAAAATTAAACAAATAATAAAAATAAAATTAAATAATTACAAAACATGATTAAAAAATGAAATATGATGGCTCTTCAAACAAAACCCTGGGTAGAGAGTTGAGTCACCAAGTAATCATTGGGGGGCAGGTGAGCACCTTCATTCTTGGAGGAGAGTGGCCACCTGTGTCCATCCTCCCACAGCCACGGGTAGGTAAGGACAGACGGACACAGGAACCTGGGACTGTGGTCACTTGTTCCTCTGGGCAGGAGGCCACCACCCTTGGAAATTGCAATCTGGGACTAGCACTGTTTCTGCCTG
>NW_006289499.1:19981-20954 GCF_000327345.1 Myotis davidii | reverse complement strand
CCAACATGTGAAGGCAACCAGGCAAGTCTCCCCATGGCAGTAGGTCCCCAATCAGCTGTGTAAGATCCTGATCTTCTCCGCTTGATAGGAGTCTGCTGTCCTTTGCTGGTGGGCGAACAAACAGGCCTGTTGCTGCATTTATAAAACAGAAGAGAAAAGTGCAATCACGCCTGGGGAGTGGAGGGGCATGGACAGCTCAAACACCAGGAAGCCTTACTTCTCTCTTCCGTTTTTAAAATGTGTTTTTTTAAATTGCTTTTAGAGTGAGAGGAGGGGAGAGTGGTAGAGAGGTGGAAACCTCAAGAGAGACAACCGTGGATGGGCTGCCTCCTGCATGCCGAGTCCTGGGGTTCAAGTCCGGAGCCCGGGACCAATCCTGTGACCTCGTGGTTCCTGGGTTAATGCTCAACCCCTGAGCCACACCCCCGGGATCCTTCCCTTTCTGAGTAGCAGGTACTTGAATTGGGTTTTCTCAGTTGCTGCAGGTCTCTGACTATTTTCATCAGCCTGAAAGATGCCTATTCTGATAGTTTTGGTTTGTTTTTGGATGTTTTTGTGGAGGAACAAGAGATTGGAGCTGCCTACACCACCATTTTGCTTCTGCCCCTTCTGCTCAGTGATTCCTTTGGAACAAACAGAGAATGAGAAGGGATAAGAGCAACCGCCCTGGAAATCTACCAACAACAGAGAAAACAAAGAGCACAGCGCCCATCCCAGGCCAGCAGAAGCGTGAGGAGGTGCCCGGCCTGAGCAGTGACTCTGGTGTTTGTAAGGAGCCCCTGTGTTTTAGGAAGATGAGCTTCCTGTTCCTGCAGGACCCCAGACACATGTCCAGAAGGGGAGGCTTTGAGAGGAGTAAGTTAGATGGGCAGGCAGACAGGGCAGGGTCCATGGGAAACAAAGGCAGGTGTAGGGTAGGCAGGGCAGACAGGGCCCTCTGAGCAGCACAACCACAGGGGCCACCCAGGGACAT
>NW_006289499.1:16439-19232 GCF_000327345.1 Myotis davidii | reverse complement strand
GGAATCTCTGGGCCCAGAAATCAGGATTTTAAAAAGATTCCCAGGTGATTCTAATGTGCAGCCAAGGTTGAGAACCACTGCTCTACTTATTCATTTTTTCATATTCTCTGCTTGGGTTTGAGTAGCTAATAGGAAAGTGTTGTATTTTCCCATTCTGCAGACTAACCTACTTGGCAGGGAACTTCTAGCTACCTTCCCGAAGGCCTTGGCAGTGCTGGTGCTCTCTCCCTGTCATCTGGTTTAAGCCACGTACCGAATGTGCTTGTTGGTCTACCTGTGCTCCCACCATTTCACTGAAATACCTTACCCATACCACCTCCATCTTAGCTGATTAGGGGTTGCTTTTCAGTATGGTAAAATATGTTAGAGTGAACGGATGGAAATTCAACTCAAGATTTTTTAGAGGCATGGTCCTCTCCAAGGGAAATAATGACAGTAGTATTAATGGTTTTATGAACAAGATGGTGCATTATGGAATGAAACGGATTAACGAATAAAAGGCTGTGAATTGTCTCCCCCACCAAAAAAAATATTCCCCATAGGCTTAGAGGTTCTCTTGTCAATGACTTCAAAGTGGTTCATTTATGTTGTGGATTTTATGCTGGTTCAACCAGCAGTGGAACCTGCCAGAGTATCACAGGGGGAGACAGCACAGCTTGGGAAGAATCCTTTCTTTCCTTCTCCTTTTTTATACACTTTCCTTGACTCCAGAGAGGAGGCCAGTGGAGAAATGGAAACATCAATGATGAGAATCAAGCATTGGCTGTCTCCTCTCCCCCACATCCCATTCCCTGGGCATGGAGACTGCAACCTGGCTTGTGCCTGACCAAGGAATAGAACCTTGACCTCCTGGTTCATAGGTGGATGCTCAACCTCCCAGTCATGCCTGCTGGGCTGGAAAAGGATGAGACACGTACGTCCATGACAACCAACTGCAAACTTGTCTTATCTCCAACATGGGAAAACTCATTTGAACTCATCCCATCCAGGTAGCAGGTTTTTAATAATTATGGGCACTTTGCTCTCCACACAGGGAAGAAACGTGTATGAACGTGTGTGGTAAATGAAGAACAGGAAACATGTTGAGGTAAGAAATGTGTAAACATGTAGGGAATGTTTTATAAGATTTTATTGGAGCCAAACAAATGAGAACTGTGGGGAAGCAAGACCTCAAATGCTCTAAAGAATTAGCATTTGCAGCTGCGTTTGTCCATTTGAAGTTAAGGGGGAAAGGTGAGGAGTGACATGGAGGTGCCAGAGAGCAAGGCAGGGACTGGATGCCAGGATAGTAAACAGGAGTGTCTCCTGAGGGTGGTCATGCTGATGCCAAAGGTGTGTTAACCCAGATGCACAGGAACAATGGACGGGATGCTTAAGGCAAAGATGAGCCTTTTAGTAAAGAAGTCATAGGCCTGGGGCGTGCCCACCCCCAGGACTGCCCGGGGAGGATGTATGAGCAGAGTCTCCTGTGAGGGTCCTGTCAGTCAGTGAGTTTTGTCAGATTTATGACAGAGACCCCTTTTTTTCACAAATACAATCCCTAAACCTAGACCTAGGACAGGGCTTTCTGTGAGCTCTTTGCTGAGCCTCGGAGCAAAACTAATTTACGACAGAGCAGGAGATGGTATCTTTCTTTAACTCTGCACCTGCTCTTGAACAGAGTCCTGTGCTGGTCCTGAGCGACCCCGGCTGGTCATGAATGCTCCCTGCAGCCCAGCCCTGCTGTCTCCTCAGGAAGGTTTGTGTCTGGGCTCACATTGACTTCCCCTCACTGTGTCTCTTGCACAGTAATACACGGCTGTGTCCTCGGCTCTCAGGCTGCTGAGCTCCATGTAGGCTGTGCTCATGGACGTGTCTCCGGTCATGGAGACTCTGCCTTGGAACTTCTGAGCATAGACTGTGTTTCCATTGTAAGGGTCAACCCTCCCCACCCACTCAAGCCCCTGTCCTGGGGCCTGTCGCACCCAGTGCATCCAGTAGCTGGTGAAGGTGTATCCAGAAGCCTTGCAGGAGACCTTCACGGAGGCCCCAGGCTTCCTCACCTCAGCCCCAGACTGCATCAGCTGCACCTGGGAGTGGACACTTGTGGGGAGGATACAGGAGTGAGTAGAATTCCCCTATCTCCCTGGACCCTCCTTAACCCAGGACAGGAGCCCCTTACCTGTCGCCATGGACACCAGGAGGAGGGTTCTCCAGCTCCAGTCCATGCTGAGGGCTGTGCTGTGAGCACTTCTGTAGGGGAGGGTGTGGCTGTGGGCAATGCCCTCAGGGCACAGACTTACCCATATTTAACCTGGTGGACCTCCTGTCTTTTGCATATTCATGAGGCAGAGTATTTCATAGCTGAGGCCTTGACCCCACCTGAGAGAAGATGGTGACACAGGGACCATATTCAGTGGGAGTCTGAGGGTCCAAGTCCTAATTGTTTTCTTTAAATTAAACCTTTATTGTTAAAGGTATTACACATGTCCCCTTCATCCCCCATTGACACCTTCTAGCCCATCCCCTGGTGCCCAGGTCTTCACCATCCTATTGTCTGTGTCCCTGGATGATGCACATATGCATACGAGGTTGCGGGTTGACCTCTTCCCAATCTCCCACCCGACCACGACTTCACTCTGAGATTCCCCAGTCCGCTCCATGCTTCCAGGTCTCTGGATCTGTTTTCTTCATCAGTTTATTTTGTTAATTAGGTTCCACAAATGAGTGAGGTCATGTGATACTTGTCTTTCTATGACTGGCTTATTTCACTTACATGATACTGTCCAGGTCCCTCCATGCTGTCCCAATAGG
>NW_006289499.1:13121-14452 GCF_000327345.1 Myotis davidii | reverse complement strand
GCTTTCCATTGTCAACACTATCATGAAAGTGCAACAAGGAACTCGGAAGACTGATGAACCTTGAGCTTTAGCAAGGGTTAAAGCTATGCACCGATTGTACTGTTGAGATAGTGGTAGCTCATAGCAATTTCTGGACAGAAGAGCCTCAGAGTAAATCTTTACTAATGTTTACTGACCTTAAAGATAGTGTGTTTGGTACCAGATTGCCATACCTAACTGAGAGCAAAGATGTGTATCTAAGTTGAATAACAGGTAACAGGTCCAGGGCTTCAGGGAGCTTCTCTGCTAAAGGGAAGTTTCCAACTGGCTCCCCCATAATTTCCTAAATTTATATTTCTTGTCTAGTGCTTTCATTTTTGTGTCAGCCCCTTCTCCAGATCCTGAACTCTAGCTGTGCTGGTTGCTTCTTCACATATGTCCCACAAGCAGCCTCTACCTGGGTTATTATTCCATCTGAGTCCTCAAAGGACTGATCTACAGAGGATCCAACACTGTCATTTTGAAATATCAAATTTTAGCCCATGATTTTAAGTAAAAATAAATGCAAAACTGTAAAGTTGTCTCCGTCATGAAGAGATTTCCCAAGTCAGCTGCTTGTTGAAATGAGATGATTTCCAATGAACCTTGTTAAACGTCCCTATGAAACTGCATGACACGGGATAGGCACACTGCTGTCATCTCACATCAGTGCTGGTGTGACACCTATGGGGAGAGAGCTGAGGTCATTTCCTGTGGCACCAGAAACAGCAAGTCCTGGCCCCTGTACAGGGGAGGTGACCAGGGGGAAGCTCTCAAGGTCCCTTTGCACCATTCAGATGGGTCCATTGAGCTTCCACTGTCTGCGGGACATGCACCTGTTTATTTACTGTGAGCCTGTCAGAAGGAAGGGCCCTATGGGGACAGGTGGGCATGTGGGTCAGACTGTGAGCTCAGCACACAGGGGCCTGTGCTGTGCTGGGGTCTCTCTTGGTGGGAAAGTTTCCAACCACAGGCCGATGAGAGCAATGAGGATTGCCTCTTTTGAGAGAGAAAAGCAGGAAATACAGTCACGTGGTGAGGAGAGTCCCCATCACTGCCCACATGTCCTCTGCCAGCAGCAGTGTTCCCCTCTCCTCTGGGGTCTGCAGTGAGAAAGCGGGAAATGAGAGCTTCAGAGAAAGAGCAGCTGTCCCTGGAGGCAGCTGAGAGTTTGAGAGGAAATCCCTGTGCCCAACAGGAAGGCCCTTCCCTCCTCTTCTCCCTCTGCTCCTGCTCCAGGGTCTGTTCTCTGTGCTGTGGGTCCTGAGCGCCCCCTGGTGTCCTTAGCGCCCCCTGTAGCCCAGACCTGTTGC
>NW_006289499.1:7534-12164 GCF_000327345.1 Myotis davidii | reverse complement strand
AGAAATAAAAGCAGTGATTGTGCATGTGCATTGTTGAAAATCTCTCATATTTTAAATGCTATGGAAGCCTGTTAAGTGACCTGATTTCTCAGTCTAGTGGTATCAGTGATGTTGGGGTTCACAGTGAGGGAAGTTGGAGAATTCCTAGCATACATTTTCTCACAGGAAGGGACAACGTCGTTAATGTGTAATGCACATATTCTCCCATCAGGCACAGGATTCGGAAAGATCTTCTCTTGCTAAGCTTGTCATTAAAGTTACTTGGTGGAATATTCGATGGGGCAAATGTATTTATCTTATTAAAGTTCATTCATCACTATTATATAGCTGGTAGGGTTCTTATATTGATGGTAGGATTGGCTAATATTCTGTTGAGGATTTTAGTAAATATGTTAATAAGAGATTTTGGTCAGTAGTTTACTATTTGTACTGAGTACACGAAGAATGCCAGTCTCATAAGAATGCATTGGGGAACGTGTTTATATCTCCCAATTAATTTCTGATATTGGTCATTTGTCTCTTTGCCAGCCTTATTTTCATTGGGTTAGTTTTATTGATCTTTTCAAATATTCAGCTGTTGGCATCATTGGTTGTTGTCTATCATTTCTCTCTGTTGATTTCATTAATTTCCGTTCATATTTAGTTTTCCTTCCTTCTGCTTGATTTCAGGTGATTTTGATCTTTCTTTTCTAATTTTATTCCTTTAAAAATTTTGCTGTTGGGAGTATTACTGATGTGCCTATTTTTACCCCCATGTCAACCTACCACCCTATTCCTCCTGCATCCCCACCTTCACCCACCATCCTATCTGTGTCTATAGGTTATACATATGTGCATATGAGTTCTTTGGTTCATCCCTTTCCACTCTCCCCTTCCTCTTCCCTCTGAGATTCATAATTCTGCTCCATGTTTCCCTGCCTCTGGTTCTATTTTATTCATCAGTTAATATTGTCATTAGATACTTTGTTCATTTATTTTGGTTCTTAGATTCAGTTGTTGAGAGACATGTATGTATTGCCATTATTTTGTTCATATTTTCTATTTTTCATCTTCTTATTAGGGGCCCTGTGCACAAAATTTGTGCAAGGGAGGGGCAGTCCCTCAGCCCAGCCTGCACCCTCTCCAATCCAGGACCCTCAGGACTGCAGGGTCCTAACAGCTCATCTGCCTGCCAGCCTGATCCCCCTACCTGTTCTCCCCTGTTGGCCTGATCCCCCTAACTAGTCTCCCCTGCCTGCCTGATTGGCTCTAACTGCCCCTGCCTCAGTCCCCCAACCCCCATTATGGCTTTGTCTGGAAGGATGTCCGGAAGGTCATCTGGAAGATGTTCAGTCTAATTACTAAAAATGCAGATTGTAGGCAGGTTTTCCTTTCATGGAAGGGGAGCCCGCAGTAGCATCCTGGGTTCTGACCAGGGCTTATGCAGTCGTGCTTTATCTCAGCAGATGAGATTCCTAGAAGAAGACTCTTGAATGTACCTTGAACATTTCTATCGATTTTGCCAAATCATCCTCCAAAAATGTTGAACCACTTTAAACTCCCACCAGCAACCATGCGTGTGTCCTCTGTCCTACTTTGATGTCAATATCATTGATTTCTCCCTAGAAGCTTCCCTCCCCTCAGCTGGGACTGCTTGCCACTTGAGCCAACCTCACTGCTCTTCCTGGGACTTGATTTCCTGAGGTAGAATTATGGAGGAGGAAAACTAGTTTTCCTCTACCCTTCTGAGTTCTTAGCGGAGGCCCTTATAATGAAAGACAGATTACCAAGAGAAAAACGAAAGGTCATTGACATGTGTACCTCGTGTATATGTGGGAGATCCCAGGGAAAAATGAATAACTCCCCAAGGTGGCTTAGAATCCAGATTTAAATACCTTCTTCTTGGGAGAGGGGAAGGGTGATATAGGCCTCTTAGAGGAGAGTAAATTATTTTTAGGAAAGATGAATGGGGGTGGGGGGAGATAGTTTGTAACAAAGTATGGGTGTGATGTCAACTTCTAGTCTTCTGTCCTCTGACCAGGGTCAGTCTTCACTGGCTGATAATTTTCCCATCGGGGGGACCTATGACATTTAAGCTCCTTTTGGGGGGTCTGATCTTAGGCAGATCAGGAGACTTCAGTGAAAGCCTCTCCTTGCATTTGCTGTTTTTCAAGCTCAAGATCATCAAAATAACAACATGGCATATGTTGGGGTGGCATTTTCTCTGACCTTCACAGTAAATGCAACAAAAGCTTGTTTCCTCTCTCAGATGATTTGCCACAGTAGCGTTATTCCCTGGAGACAATATTCTGACCAGACCTTCCTGGGAGAGGTCATAACATACCCTGTGCTTGTAGAAAGGTGTGGGCCATATCACTAAATAAATCAGGGTCAGTTTTCTCATCTTGTGGAAAGGGAGATAAAGTTATGAAAGTTTATCTCCCTTTCCATAGGTTTCCTGTGTGTTTGTGTCTCTGCTGCAGCCCCAGTGGCCCCAGTGCTGCTGCGGCTGTCGGGCTTGGAGCTCCTGGGTGCTGGGCCACCGTGAAGGCTTGTGTCTCTGCTCCTCTGCCCTCACGGCAGCAGTGGCCAGACCAAGCATGCCCAGAGGCGCTCTGCCAGCAGGTTGGGGCAGGACACCTTCATCTTTGTCAAGAAGTGATAGCAATTTGCATATTCCCTGCTATTACCTGTGGGCATCACTATCTTTGTTGCAGAGAGACAGCTAATTTGCATATATTCTTTTATTACATAGGATGCATAAATGATCCAGATAACAACCCGTTACTGGAGCGCATGGACCTAATGTCATAGAAACCCAAGCAGCCTTGGTGGCTCCGCCTTGTTCTCACCATCAGGGTCTGTGTCCATGTGGACACATGACATGGTTCTAACCATGGAGCAGGAGGTCATGTTGGGCTTTCCTGCTTCATCAGCAGCTCATCTCAGAGGCACCATGTCCTCCCTCTCCAGTGCCTACTCGGGTCTGCAAGTGGCCCTTGGCAGTGCTGTCACTGTGTCCGTACATGATGGGCGACCCCAGGATCTGAAGCCTGCTCACTGGACGGACCATGTGCAACAACAGAAAAGCTACGGTGAGCAAACACACTTCCAGGATTGTTCCTTCATTGTGTTGTGATTTCCTCATTGTCCACCAGTTCCATTTGCCTCTCTCTTTCCTGAAATAGCCACACATCATCTCTGGAGTCCTTCGGGAAAGAACGCATTGGCTTGAAGATTAACCTAAGTCACAGGTTCCAGGTGAGGTCCAAACTACTGTGTCATGTGTCCCAGACAAACAGGTGTCATGGCTGAATTCCAAAGAGATTAACATGTGGACACACACATGCACACTCACAATCTCAAACACACACAACTCCAAGCTCTCAGGAAGAAAACCCATACCCAGGTTCCTGAGGGGCCCTGGAGGCCCTGACTCTCAGGGGACTGTGATGGCTGGACCCTGACCTCAGGAATATCTGGGTTCTCATCGCTGGGACCTGTGGGTGTCCTTATATGACAGGACTTTGCAGATGGTTGGGGTGGGGACGAGGGAGCTAAGGGTGCTGACGTGGGGGTTACCCTGAGCCTTCTGCTGGGACATACCTGTAGCCACAAGGGTCCCCCTCAGAGAAAACAAAGCAAATCAGACGAAAGGTTTTGTGATCATTGAAGCCAGACATTGGGGTGGGTTTGCCCATTCACCTGAGTGAAGGAGGACCAGGAGGGAAGCAAGTGGTAGGGAGGACGAAGAGCTGTGGTGGGAGGTCCTGGGGGATGATCCTCACTGTGGTGGCCCAGGTGGGCCTGTCGGAGGGAAACGTGGGGACAGGGGCCTGAGGTCAGCACACAGGGGCCTGGGCTGCACTAGGGTCTCTCTTTGTGAGAAAATTTACCAGAACCAGGACGATGAGGGCACTGAGGAGGGTCTCCTTGTGGAGGAAGAGGAATAGAAAATAAGGAGACTTGGTGAAGGAGAGTCCCCACTCCCTGCCCACATATCACTTGCAAAAACATGTCCCTTCTTCACTGTTGTCTGCGGTGAGAACATGAGAAGGAAGAGCCCTCCCTGGAGGCAGCTAAGAGATTGAGAGGAAATCCCTGTGCCCAACAGGAAGGCCCTTCCCTCCACACCTTCCTCTGCACCTGCTTCTGAGGCTGCTCTCTGTGCTGTGGGTCCAGAGCGCCCCCTGGTGTCCCGGACGCTCCCTGCAGCCCAGTCCTGCTGTCTCCTCAGGAGGTTTGTGTCTGGGCTCACACTTACTTCCCCTCACTGTGTCTCTTGCACAGTAATAAACGGCCGTGTCCTCGGCTCTCAGGCTGCTCATTTGCAGATACAGCGAGTTCTTGGTGTTGTCTCTGGAGTGGTGAAGCAGCCCTTCACAGAGTTGGCGTAGTATGTGGTACCACCACTACCACTACTAATGCGTGAGACCCACTCCAGCCCCTTCCCTGGAGCCTGGCGGACCCAGTGCATCCAGTAGCTCCTGATGGTGAATCCAGAGGCTGCACAGGAGAGTCTCAGAGACCCCCCAGGCTGCACCAAGCTTCCCCCAGACTCCACCAGCTGCACCTCACACTGGACACCTGCAAACACAGAGACACAAGGTGGACTGAGCATCACATGGAAGCACCAACAAGCACAGGCACA
>NW_006289499.1:5676-7146 GCF_000327345.1 Myotis davidii | reverse complement strand
CAGCGCACCCCTCTCCTGAGAATGACCTTGAGAAATGATCAGGAGGAAAACGCAGCTTGGCCCCAAGTCCATGGTGGATCCGCTGGGGTCCTGTCTCAGGTGCTTGAGTTCTGTATGTCTCCCCAACATGCTGGGTCAGGGCCCCCTTTTATGAGCAGAAGGAGAGCCCCATTTGCATGGAGTCTGCATATAAGGTGCAGCTGGGACCCTGGGCTGCATGCCTGACCTTGTCATTCTAGGGGCGACCCCAGATGGGAAAGGACTCAAGGATGCTGGCCTCAAGGGGTCCCACCCTGACCCCTCTCCCCTCCCTCCCTTCTTTCCTGAGACCCATCATCCTGACCCCATTCCTTTGGGGGCAGCTTCCAGGATTGCGAGTCCTGCTTCCTTGGGGTTTTGATGAGGACCCAGGGGTGCTCCCCCAGAGGCACATGGATGGAGTTTCCTCTCGCTCTCCTTCACCAGCCGTGGGCCATGTGGCCTTTCTGGCGTTTGGGATTAATAATTTGCATTGGATGATGCTTTTATTTTTAGACTGAAGTATTTTCCTTGTTATTTTCCACAGTCAGATCCTCCATAAAACTGGAACCTGTACATGTGAGCAGGCAGGAGAGGGTAGCCTGGACCCTGTGGCCGCAGGCTCCGTCTCAAACCTGCTGCCACACTCACAAGCACACAGCTGCCTCCCGAAAGCACAGATTTCTCTCAACTTTCCTGCTGTTCGTGTGCAAAATCCCTGTTTCCCAGCTTCTCAAAGTGGGAGAACTTCCATCATGTACACATGGAGCCTGGCTGGTGGGCTCAGTGGATGTTGCGTCATCCCCACACCAAAGGGTGGGAACTCTTTAGAGTCACCACCACCATCATGTGGAGGCAGCAGGTTTTTAATAATTGTGTGAACCTCCCGCTCCACATGGGGAAGAAACGTGTATGAACATATGTGGTAAATGAAGTGAAGACAACACGTTGATGTAAGAGCTGTCCAAACATGGAGAGAATCTTTTATAAGATTTTATTCCAGCCAAAGTGACGACAACTGTTTGGTAGAAAGACCTCAAATGCATTGGAGAATAACCACTTGCAGCTGGGTTTGTGCATTTGAAGTTAAGGAGGGAAGGTGAGAAGTGACATGGAGGGGGGAGAGAGCAAGGCAGGGACTGGATGCCACCAGATAACAGGAGGTTCTCTCTCTCTCTCTCTCTCTCTCTCTCTCTCTCTCTCTCTCCTAATCTTTATTGTTGCAAGTATCACATAGGTCCCCCATTTTCTACCCATTATCCTCTTCCTTCTAGCTCCCATTCCCTCTCCAGGCCCTCACCACCCCATTGTCTGTGTTCACATGTTAGGCATATATGCAGAAAAGTTCATTGGCTGATCTCTTACCACCCACCCTCCCCTGCCTTCCCTCTGAGATTCCATGGTCTCTTCATGCTTCTATGTCTCTGGGTCTATTTTTGTTCATCCGTTTAT